>NC_051435.1:5422312-5532723 GCF_001649575.2 Kryptolebias marmoratus | reverse complement strand
AGAGATTCCACAACAGCTCCTAATGGCGTGCTGTCCAGGAAGTTCTGCCCCTCCACTTGGGCTTTCTCTTTATTTAAAGGAAGAAGAAATAAGAAGAAAAAAGGGGTTGATCTGAGCAAGCCAAGGCCAGTTCTGATCATAGCAAAAACACAAAACACATCACTGTTTGGGAGAGCCAGATGGTGTGGCGCCCGCCGGCTCGCCGTCTGACCTTGGTCTCTCACATAGGCAGTGTTCCACATGAGCACAAAGGCTGATAATGTAAAAAACCCTAACACTTACTTATAAAATGTAAATGTAGACAGTAATAAAATACATTAAAACCGGGGGCTGTAAAACCCAGACAACTTACTGAAAAACACTAAAGCCCTCTGTTAGGTTAGGTTAGGTTAGGTTAGGTTAGGTTAGGTTAGGTTAGGTTAGGTTAGGTTAGGTTAGGTTAGTAAGTAAAGGTATGTGTTGATTATACCTGCTGTGAAAACCTCTCTTCTTACCCCCTGACAGAAAGTGCTTACACTCCAAATGTTAAAACTAATGAAGCCTCCTGATAAAAATGTTTGTTTTTTTAATAAGATTAACTTCTTTGCTCTGCAGTGGTTGCTCCACTATTCTGCTCTGGTAAAACATTCATTATTGAAGGGCAAATAGGAATCTTTGCTCCTGCTTTGCTAGCGACCAAATGTCACAAGAGACATCAAATTTACAGCTCCGAGATGCTGCAGATCACAGAAAGATTTACTTAATGCTGGTAGGCTTTTAAGCTTTTTGTGAACTTGTTTGGCAAAGCAAAGGGCTTGGATGTGATGAACATAGTCCTATTCAAAATTCCCTCAACTGAGCCTTAAATATGAATGTGTCAAGCAACTCTTTCTGCTCTATAATGAATTCAACTTTTAACACACTGTCATGGTATTGGACACATATATCTTTAGCAAGATAAGTGTGAAAAACACATAAGGACATAAGGAAAGTCACACTTACTATTACCAAAAATGCAACAGCATCTTTTGCTATAGTGCAGGACATTACTACAGAAAGACATTTGCAATAAATTTAAAGTTGTGTACAACACAATGTTAGATAAATTTCAAAGGACAGAGTAAAATCAAGGCATATTTACAAACTATTCAAGGTAGTCTGTCATATTTTTAAACAAATTTACATTATATATGTGCAATACCTACATATTTAGGCTATCTATATCTAGATGCTATTTCACTATTTAATTACACAAGCACATTTTTCTTTAAGATAAAACGTCACTCCAGAGGTGGTAAATTACAATCTTATCACACGATACACGTCAAAGTTTGATCACATATATCCATTATTTATAAATGACTATGCATATCCAAATACTGATCTGATAATACATAATTTTGGGTATATAGACATAAAACAATGTCATCTTTGTCTCTGTTTTGGTTGAAGTGTGTGGCTGGCTTGTATCTGTGGGCTCACTTTGCAGTGCTGCATTTTCCTTGAAGCAATGTCTTTGCTTAGCACAAGCAAAAAACAACAACAACAACAACAAAAAAAAACATATAAAAAGCTTTGGAGCACAGTCGTGTCTTTGTGGTGTTTTGTGTAAAAAAGCAACACTGAAAAAAATCTGGTTTGTTGTGGGTGTTGCACTGTTCACTGCCTCAGTTTGTGGTGCTAGATGTTCTTCTAGTAGTTCAGAAAGCTGATGAAAGTTGATGATTTTGGACCAAAGCTGGGGAGAAATGTTGAGATGACAAATACAGAGCATGGTATTACGTGTTACTTTATCAGTGGGCTTATAGAAAAACTGAATAAAGGACAATAAACAATGAGACCCATGTGGTCCAGTGCTTTCAGGTCCAGTAAGTACAGTGTGTGTACCGTGCATAGATGTTTGTTTCTGCCTTGCATGCACAAAGATCGACATCTATAATGCTGGCCTCCTTCCCACTGTGTCATTTCTATATGCCCCCCAACCCCCTCTTTAAAACAGAACACCCTCCACCAGCACTGATTTGTTTGCCGGGGAGTGGCTGCACCTGGTGGAGCAGCAGGGGAGTGTTCACATCCTGCCATGTTCTCTGTGGTTCTAACGGTTCATAATGGAGGAGATACGACACACAACACTGCTGAGGTTAGAGTTTTACCATATGGGATGGAGAGGGGAAATGAGCAGGCAGATGCATCAAGTGGACAAGGTTGAATACAAAAAACTAAATACAAAACCAAACTGCAAACCCTGACATTTTGTGTAAAGCTTAGAAAATAATGATATTGTGTTTGTTTAATGTATTTAGACAGCTACTTCTTTTCCTTTAAATTCTAAGCCAAACCTATTAATTTCAGTTTAAAGGTAGGAGTTGTTGGCTCCATGAAAAGCTTCAGTCTATGACAAATATCATTGTTGTTACTGTAATTTACCTTTTTCTAAGTGAACTAATGCAGCGTCAATGATATTTAGCCCAAATTGTGATCATTTGTGATTGTAGGATGCAACTATCGTCATGCTAGTGACTTTTTTCTCTTCTCCTTTATTTTTTTTGTAAATAAAATTATTTATTGTTATGTTTCCAATCTTCCCTGCAAAGGTGGGTCATTTGTTTTAGCATCCTCACAAAGGATGAGCCCTAAAATATTAAAAACTAATGATCTGGCCCAAGTGACAAACTTTTCCTACAGTGGACACCCAGCTTTGGAAAAAGCAATACAGATGTATCTGGAAACATTAAATATGGTTGTGTTGTGTTGTTTTCAAATGATCCAGTAATCCATGAGAGTGTGTCAATACTGGACTTTAATTAAACCAGCCAAATGAGAATTAGGTAACAATAAACTCATTCATTATGATCTTTGAGCACAGCTAAATGGAACAAAAAGAAAAGCTACATTTTATCATGAAAATTTGTTGTTTCCGGTATTTTTAAAGGGGTTTAAACAATAAAAATCAAAGAACTTTGTTTTTTTATATCATTTTTATGTTGAATCTCAGAAGTACTTTACATTTTCATCAGTTGTTTGTTGATAATTAATAAATATGAATAAATAATTACAATAAATAAATATTTTAAAGGAAATGTTATGTAAGATATTCGTTCTTTGTTCCCTCCAACTTTTTAGTTGATCGAAATTCAGAAGATAAACAGTACTTCTAATTGTAAAAAAAATAAAAAGAGTTTGCATGCACGATGTTCCGGCCCCCTGGGGTTCATTAGTAGCAATGGAATTCTGTGACCCAGAAACTAAAGCTAGCAGAAATTAGCAGACATGCACATGCATGCGTGTAAGCTCCTAATTACAAAGTCAAACTCCGCCTCACAGGGAGGGATTTCCCCTTTGAAGACGAGCCAAACAGAGAAAAGCCAAGATGTTTTGTAAAAACAGCTTCAGCGTTTTTAGGATGAAATGGTGCCAGACACTAAAAAGATCTTTAATGGCTTGATACGCATTCAATATCTGTCAAATATAATTAGGAAATAAGTGCTATTACTGTGGATTTTGTAAAATACCTGTGACAATTTTTTTTTCTTTACCTAAGGTTATTTTATTCAAGGAAAACATAACCTTTCTTTCTACTTGTTATTTCTGGCTACACACTGTAATAATGTGACCATAATAAAGCAGAGTGGGTGGTTCTGTCTTTTTCTTTGCAATAAATTTCATGCCACAGAAATTCCTAAATAACATGAAGCAACAAATATACTGGTACACAATAA
Source organism: Kryptolebias marmoratus (assembly GCF_001649575.2). Lineage (NCBI taxonomy): Eukaryota > Metazoa > Chordata > Actinopteri > Cyprinodontiformes > Rivulidae > Kryptolebias > Kryptolebias marmoratus. The sequence goes on along the minus strand of NC_051435.1, from coordinate 5,529,025 downwards.
TAAATCAAACTGCAGGATAAAAAAAGATTTAAAATAAAACAAAATATAGGATTTAGTAGGCCCTTTAAACCAGCCTTTTGGTTTGAAACTGCAGGAGAAGCATGGAATCAATGATAAATAATAGCATTTTAGCTGAGAAGATTTACCTTAATTTTTTGTCCCCTTACATTGAAACTAAAAGAATTTTGTTTGCATTTTAGTGAAGTTTATTTCCCCCGTGCTCTGGCAGCCGGTCCAGCAAATGTCTGCGTGCCAGTCCCATAAAGTCAGTGTTTAGGTGGAGGTGAGCCTTCAGAGCCTGGAAAGGCCTCCAACACAACAATGGATGGAACCAGAGTAAGGACTGAGCTGGATTTACTCAGATCAGAGACATGATTTGGTCTGAATTGCTACCTTTTGTTTACAGCAGCAAACTAACTCCAGCTTCCCCAACACTTCTAACCTATGGTAACCTTGTTGCATGGGCAGGTCACATAAGACAACTCAAGCATTTCAGTTTGAAGTTCTTTGGGTCAGCTTAGTAAGAAATGTTAGCTCAGTTTGTTTTGACTAAATATGCAAACTTGTAACTGACCTCAGGTGACCTCAGGACTAACTCACTGCACAGCATGTGTTTTTTTTGCAGAGAAAGAGCGGTCAAGATACAGGATATCAGCACGCAAATAATCAGCCAACGCTGCAACAGTGTTTTAGGAAGTGTGTGAACATTTCACCTTAATGTCTGGATATCACACAGAGCAAAGCAGGCTGCAGCTACAAAACTGCAACATGTTTCAAGGTCTTTGTGTAGCTTTGCTTACACCAAGTCAGGGGTGAAACTATGTGAAATCTGCTTCACTTGACAAGTCTACATCTACTGAAGCAAAATTAAACACTAAGCTGACCCGGAGAGCTTCATATTTTTACACTGTTCTGCTCACTAATATTCCTAACTTTTAAGAAAGTTGTTTATTCAATTTAAGTTATTCTCAATTGCTCTTTTTTTAGTTATCTGTTTTAACATGATAATCTTTCTATTTTACATAAATATAACTGTTTTTTCAAGGCTAAAACCTTTACAAACAAAACTATTTCAGAACAGTTTTACCAGTCTAACTGGATAAAACCCCACCCTCTTCGCTAACCTGAGTTTATAGAAGAAGCATGACTCTGCTGCTGCAACAGGACAAACTTCTTCTCCACACCTCTGTAACTGAAGGGGAAATAAAAAAAAACTTTAATTATCTGAGTATCAATTATCTCTCTGGTACTGCGCATGAATAATCACGGTGCGCAAATTACGCACAAACTCTCCAGAAGTGCAGGTATTCACAGCTGATTCTGTTTATATAACATTACAGAGAAACCACAACTAAGCCTGTTTGTTTTTAAGACAAACATAACAAACAATAATATTGACGTAAGAGTTAATGCCTGATTTCAGCAGATAAAAGTGTTTCCTGTCTTGAGTTCCGGGTCTAAAAGTCCTGAAAACTCCAGGCTTAGACACGTTTATGGTTCAGGAGCCCCCTGCTTTTTAATGTTTGGTTATTTTTTAATTTATACTTTGCAAAGATTAGCTTTAAAACGTTTCAGATGCCAGCAGTGTCGGTGTTTGGGTTTGAAAGCGGAGCGCTTCCCCTTTAAGGAAGTGACAGCAGCAGGCGGCGGAGCTGGTCAGGAGCGGGTCAGGAGCGAAGCGGCTCTGCAGGAATTCCTCCAAACTTTCCAAACAAAGTCAACGAGCTTTGCGCCTGTTTTCCTGGGTCGACTCGATCCCAGTTTGTCGCTGAATGTGAGTCCAACCCTAAACGCGTCCACGCCGTGTCTGTCCGTGATGAAGTGGGTGCAAATAACCGAGTGGAAAACAAGAGGAGTAACTTTTGGAAAATGATGCCCGAGCGACTGCATCCCTCCCTCCAAAGTTCAGCTAAGGTGGCTAATGTTAGCTAGCTTGGAGCAGCTTTCTAAACTCGCTGTGAAACTTTGTTTATTATCAAAACAAGTAGAAGTGCGTTCAGCCGTAGTCGAGCCGAGGCGTGCGTAGTCCGTGTAATTGTCTGGATTGGAAAGTTTGTCCTCATTGCTCGCCTCGGGTTAAGAGTATCAAGCTAATCGGTTAGCCTGTCTCTCTTTTTTTTTCTTCCTCACAAAGAGGAATAAAAAAAACGACACACCTCTTCGTGTTTACGTGTTCACGTGTTCCAGCTTCACCATGCAAAGAAAGCAGCACTTCCAGGTAACTTTGTGTGCGCCACTCGAGCAGCATCAGCTCCAGAGCTCCAGGGGATGAGAGAGGAGGCGACAGCCGCCAGGGATGAACTAAAACCTGCGCAGGAGGAACCCGAACAACAACTATGACCTGTGGAGCTCTGGGCTTTTAGGACACCGGCCTGGCCTTTTGAATCAGCTGGTGTGAGTTGTGTAAAGTTTGTTGGAGCCCAGTCCCAGCCCCTCTGCCTGCAGGTCTCCAGCCCTGTGTGGAGGGCCTGGATGAGCAGGACGCAGCCAGGATGAAGGTGACAGTAACTTTTGGACAGACAGGTGTGGTGGTGCCCTGCAAGGAGGGCTGGACTGTGAGAGACCTCATCCAGCAAGCCACCCAGAGATACAGGAAGCTCCTGGAGCAGGTATGATGAAAAGTTTGAGAACCACCTGTTGTTTAACTCTGGTTTTAGTTTGGAGACAGATCTCTTCCATTAATGCCGTCTCAGTCATCCTATATATCCATACACTTGAGAATACGAACAAAAACGAATAAAGTGTGACTTTTCCGCCCTCAGCTACCTACATCATTCATTATTTTATATTCTGTAATAACGGTTTATAATATTCATGAACTACAAAAGAGGGGTGAGATAAAGTTTTATGACTGTACTTTCATAACATTTGACGTCGTTCCTGAAGTTATAAGAAAATAGTTTAAAGCTTCTTTCATTTTTATATCATGAAAGAAGCATAAGATTTTCAAGCCCCAAAGTCTTGGGAAATTAGACAAAGCCACAGAGGTCCAGTTCTCCATAACTGCTGTATAAAAAATTAAAAGCGTATCTGATATGAATGGGGATGGTCCAGACAGGAGCAGACAAGAGCCATTTCCAATTTAGCTGTGAGTGTAAAATGCAAATGACTCTGTCTTGTGATTCTTTATATGACTGCTGTTGATTCCCTGCACTGCTCTCGGGGCAGGAACCCCATGACCCCCATCAGACAACCAAATCATCTCAGTGACTTGCTTCATATTGGGTCCATTATTCAAAAAGCACAGCAGTCATATGGATAGATAGGCTCAGCTTTGATTGAAGGAGAGATGTGTCAAAGCTCTGTGTGTGTGTGTGTGATAGCAGTTGGAGATGCCCTCATTTTCCCATCCTCTTCTTATTCGTGCTCCCTGTACCTCTTTTGCCTTTTAATCTGCTTTTACCTACCCATATATCACCACTCAGTCCACACAGTTCTTATTTATCATTCTTATCTTGCCCGGTATTACATCTTCTCTTCACCTCCCTCAGTGCTGTGCACACAGATAAAACCTTTGTTTCCCTTTCAGGTGAACGATTCTTCCTCTTTGCATACTTCCCCCTTCATGAAATGGCTCAGTTCCACATAGAAATAGAGATGTACAGTTTTATTTTTACAGGAACACGATTTACGAACTGATATGCATAGGTGGGAAAAATGCACAGCACATGCAAGTTCACCAAGTGTTAACAATTAAACCTTTTATTGATTAAAGTAGTTGGTTTACAACAGTAAACATAGTGATGTAACAAGGGCCAATTGTTCAGTTCAGTTTGTGTGACCCTCACACCATGAATGTTGTTAGCAATGCAAGCTAACGGTTTTTATTTGTACATTTTACAGATTCATTTAACTTTTATTTACCCAGGAAGTCCCTTGAGATTAACAACTAGTTTTCCAGGAAGACCTGGTCACACCATTACAAAGTTACAAGCTAAAAAATTACATTTAGTATCAAAATACAGACCAAACCAAATAGAACAAGTCAGAATCAACATGAAACAAGTACAAGGTCCAGTTTAAGAATAGCAGTTCCACTCTTGAGTTACAGAAGAGTTCCTCAAAGCTTTAAACTCTCCCAAGAAGACAAAAGCGTTGAACTTTAGTTTGGTGTGAAGATTATAATTATAACATGACCAAGTTTCAAAATAACAGAAGGCTGTTAGACCAAATTCAGAAATAAGCCTGGGAACTCTAAAAAGGAGAACTGCACCTCATAACAGGTCTTTGAAAGTATTTAAAAAGAAAAAAACAACAAATACTGTTTACCCAGTAAAATATACCAATGTTCTTGTCTCCACAAGGCCAAGAAACCAGATTATAAAGACACAGGGATGTATACTAATCGATGAATTTGTTTTGAAACATAAAGTATGTAGTATGTGTTGGGGATGATGCTCAGCTACTACCAAACCCAGTTTTAGCTCAGTATTTGTAAAACTGGCAGAGTTTTTCAGTCTCTTGACTACCAACTGTGACTGTTCTTTGTCCCCCCCCCTGTTATCCTCCCATGGAGTTTTGTTTTCTCTTTAGTTGCTTCATCTCGTTCCGTCTTCCCTGCGTCTTTCTTTGTGTGTTTTTTTTTTTCTGTGTGTATTCTTTTTCCGCTCTCTTCATGACACTTAGTTGTTTTTCTGCAACACTAATCTGTTGTAGCTGTATAATTAGGACTGTTATTGTATTTCCAGATTAGAAAGCCGAGATGTCTGCGTCATGAAGCAGTCCGGTCCCCCTAATCCTCCTTCACGGTGTTTGACAAATCATATTTTAAAATGGTCACACAGGCAGCTTGCTTTCTGCCTATCTGTCTATGTCTCTGCATTTCCCCCCATCTGCCTTATCCGACTCAGACAGTGTGCTGTTGTATTAAAACTAGTTTCTGTGTATTCCAGTGTGCACCTAGTTTGGATAAGTGATGCTGGCAGTCACATTAATCAGCTACTTTGTTAAGAGTTCCCACAGTGGTGCTAAATAGGAGCTAATACTTAGCGCCAGCAATGAAGATACATTTAATTGATGTTAAGTCTTTCAGCTCTTGAAATTCAGTCTCAAGCTGTGTTGTTAGTGTTTAGTACCGTATTAATGTGTGTCGACTCTGAGCTAACGTGTAGCTTTTTTTCCTGAGGTTTAAAGGTTGCTTTACGACTGCATTCTTTTTTGTAGATAGTTCATGTTTTTGGTCTTGTTATACATTTTCTTTTTACTTACAGTAGTGCTTTAATTAGTTTCTTTCATGACCCGTGTTTGAAGCACTGATGTAGAAAAAACTTCATGACAAGTTAAGTTATTAAAATATACTTCTGTAGTTAGAAGTCCAAAGTAGTCCGTGAGTGAACAGTCCTCGAGCAAGTATATAATTTTAACAAATATCTATCAACAACGTGCATCTTTAGCTGTAATTATTTATGACTAAACATCAGAAATTACTTGCTGGGAGCAGTAATGCAAATCGAACTATAACTCTTAATAAATGAATATAGAGAATAAATTCTAGCAGGAGAGAGCAAAAGTGCACCAAGAAAGATTTAACACTAATGTCACTAATGTGCAGAGAGTTGGCTGTAGAGGTATGAATAACCCTTTTGAAGGAATCTAAAAAAACAAATGTAAAATAAAAAATAGAAAAAAATAAAAAGATGCCTTAGATAGCACAGGGAAGAGGAAGAGTTGACAGCGTAGGAGGGGGAGTAGAAAAGGCAAGCCGAGGCTGTTTTCAGGAGGAGTCACCAGAAAGTTATTAGCTTGTTGACAGACTTCTTAATTAACTTTGGCCAAACAGACAAGCATGCTGCTGTGTTTTTATAAATGTCTCCATACAATGCCAGTGAAGTTTTCTAATACTTTAGCTTTTATTTGTGATTTGGGCAGATCCACATAGTGAACTGACTGGAACGAGATCAAGTTTAAAATCATTCCTATAGATTGCTGATTTGTTTTACTCCTAAAATAGTCAAAAACAGTAATTTTGCTCCGGTTTTTCTGTTTTTTCCTGTTGGCTAGTACTAAACTGTTTAAGAGCCATGTTTAACATAGCTTATATACTGAGAAAAAAAAAAAAAGTTTTGTTCAGTCACTCTTACAGATTGGTGGATTATTGTCTGAGCAATAACCATGAAGCATTGCATCAAAAACCTCATTTGAACGGGACTCTCAAACAGGATGATCAGAATATATGTACACCTGTGAATCCACCACCCAAAAATACATTATATCAGGTTAAAGAATGGCCTAGAAAGTTCAAATCAAAATGTGGTGGAAATAGTTGATATATGCAGGACATGTAAGAAAGCCATTAAACATCTTATTACTGAAGGAAGTTTGCTTTAAAAACTCGTCAAAATTTCAGCGTAATTATGTCGACTTACTGGTGCACAGCGAGTATGTGTGTATACTTTTAATTTCACTAGAGATGGAAATAAACCTGATAAGACGGGGCCAAACAGGATCATAAAGTTGTAAAACAATCTGGCTCCATGCCAGTTCACAGGCATTCATTTGTGAGGGAGAGGAAGAGGCCGGGAGGAGGCACGTGCCTCCCTCACTTCAGACGAGCCGCAGGAATGTGTTGATTTGCTCAGTCTGTTCTGTTCTCTTCTGTTCTGTTGACTTAGGTAAGGTGTAATGCTTCATGTTCTCTTTCAAAGCCATGACCATGTTGGAAATCAGGTGCTTTGCTGTGGGTTACAAGCCTACTTCACAATGATTGGCAGCTTTTTTAAAATTGTCATTTCGCATGACAAATGCTTTAAAATTTAAATTTTTATATACACAAAAAACACAAATTATGTGACAGGATCCCTGATTAATTATGTTAGAAAACCAAAAGTTATATTTATTAAACAACAAATACAAATGTCAATGCAGTTTCTAAAAAAATGTGCAATTATTTGCAAATTTGAACCTTAAATTTAATGGAAAACAATATATTATTGAATTATGTAACCAAAGTTTCAGCATCCATTTACCGAGGTCATATATTAATTGTCTGACTCAAAGATCAAAGAAAACAAATGGAGGGATAGGGAGGTCACAGTGTACACATTATTAAACATTAAATATTCTTTAGAACATTTTCACATATCTGACTCCAGATTTGTAATCATTTCTAAATCTGAAAATTTACCTCTGTTTAGTGTCACTCAAATCAATGCATTATTATTATCATTATTATTTGCTCTGATTTTTGAATTAGTTGACTGTGTTTACAGCTAATACTTTATACTTTATTATATTTTGGTTTCCTATTATATTTAACTTGTCAGGATTGGAGGGATAGGAGTTTTAACCAACACATTATCAGTTTAAATCAGTTTGCTCACAGCTCTTATATCTGAACCCTTATCATCTGGTCTTGTTGCTTCATGACTTGCACACAGTAACAACAAATCAAAAGGAGTTGTTGACCCAAAAACAGCTGCAGGTCACTGAAGGAATGAGGGTGTTGGTGTAATGCAAATACCTTCTGCTACAACACAGTTTGTAAGTTTTTCTTTTTTTTTCCCCCGGTGCATATGCATAAAACATAGGTGATTATCTTGGATTGTGCCTGCAGGTGTAACTTTTAGGTACAGAGAAATTATATTTTTTCTAGTATGTTTAGGAAGCTACATGGGATGTTTGTCTTACCAAATTCAAGTTTCCATGATTGATAATTTAAGCATACAGAGAATATTTTTGCATGTTACCCATTGACTTATCAATGTGTAAACATACAAAAATTCTTATTGAAAATGAATTTACAAAGTTTTTTTTTTTACTTTTCTCATAGTGATTTTAAAAAACTGAGACAGAGAAATGTCTTAAAATCTTCATTGCAGTTTGCAATGGAGGCAATTAAAATAATGGAAGATCTATCAGAAAGGAGTTAGGAGGAGTGAGGGACATAATGTATAACAGTGATCATTGAAAAGTCCACAGAATGTTGTGTGTATACACCTAGATTATACATTAGATTAGATTTAATATAGCCAAATGTTTTAGTTTAAAGTATTAAACTCTGCATTGTTTCCTAATATTTCTTCTGTCAAACCTTATGCTTGTACTCCCAAAAAACTGCTACTTCTTAAGGCTTGTGCCTAAATTGTGCTGATACGTATGTGCATGTTTCTTTGAACTTGCATATCTGTGTCTAATGGCACGATGTCAGGATGTTTGTAGCAGTTAGTTCCAGGCTTTTGCTTTTATTGTGACAAGCAGCTGAAGACTCTGACATGTACCTGATATTGAATGGGAAAAAACCTGAAACTCTGTGTTTGGTCAGTCTGAACTTGTCCGACAGCTTGTCCTAAAAGTTTTTGTAACTGTTCAGCTGGAACCTGTTCATTCACATTAAATCAACACGAAGGCAGATTTATTACATCTGAGGTATCGTATGCTCTCTCTGTGACAGACATGTAGAAGGGTGCTACTTTCCATTTCTACTTTATTACATACATTTGATAATAACAGGAGGCAGTAAAGAATACTTTGGTTCAAGAACAAACATTGTTCATAGAGCTAAATTTTCTCTGTTTTCAGATGAACATAGCCAAACATGAACACTGTTTCACCTATAGAATAAGCATGTCACCAAGGCAACGCCACCTACTGCTCTGTGGAATTTTTAACCCATTTCCTAATGTTAGATGCATAACTGAGATACAGTAGAAATGACATAAAGGGTGCCAAGCAGAACCAGTAAATCAATAAAGTAGCCATCTTATTTTTGTATCTTTACGTCATTTTGAATGAATTTGGTAGAAGGGGATTCAGTTAGTTCATCCAAAACCTGTTTTGTGTGGATTTGCTTTTAGAGGGACATGCAGGAACACAGAGTGCCTTGTCCCTTCCACTGCATCTGACCCTGAAAGAATGATTTAATGAAGAACCTCTCTGTAATGTTTTGATGGATACCTTTCCTGAGGCTGTGTGTTTTGTATGAGGGTGTATGTGTTAGTGTGCCGTTGTCTTAATATGTTGTTCAACAACCAACTCTGTGTAGTCAGCTGTCTAGTACAGTGTCGGTGTCATTAATCACAGACCCAACACAGCAGAGGAAGGGGGTTAGGCGTAGAAGAGAATGGGCCAGGCGAGAGCTGTAATCTATACAAGGCACCTAGAGAAAGATGTGGAAGATGTGTGGTGGAGAGAAACAAAGGAGAGGGACAAGATGAGAGAGGAGGACATTTAGGAGGAGAAGGGTTTATAAATGAGAAGCATAAAGGAGTTTGTGGGCAGTAGAATGGGTTGTTTGTCGCTAGCATAAGCTTTGACTTGATTCTCTTCTAAAGAAAACACATTATCCTCTTTGTTTTCAAAAGCTGACTCAATTTCCTGAGGCTTAATAAAATGTCTGAGATGTTTTGTTCAAAATATGACAGAAGTACATTACAAATGGCTGCTTTATCACTATGAATTGACACTTCTTTTTATTGCTGATGGCTTGAGGAGGTAGAGTAAGATATTCAGCTTCACTCCAACTTTCTAAGAGGTTTGTATCTTTTAAGCACAGATTAGGATTTTTTTTTCTCTGAAACAAGTCATTCTGTGGATAACTGTTTTCCACAAGGGTGTTGGATTAAATAGACACTGAACAGACAAGAATCAAGAGCTGTTCCTTGGGGTACTTAACTATTGTGTGTGTGTGTGTGTTTTTCTCAGATGTGTAATTTCTAACTAGCACAAAGCAGTCCCTGTTTAATATAAAGCAACCTATTTAAAAGTGTAGTACATCTCATTCTGTTTTCAGGCATGTGGGTAATTATATCAAATGTAGCACATAAATTGTTGATATTAAAACCAAGACTGTTCTATGGCTTGATGCCCTCAAAGAGCCTAACACAAGAAAATCAGCTTCATTATTTGCTCATGACTGTGATAGATAAAAATAAAAATAAAAACATTGTTTAGAGCTTTTAGGTTTGTGTACAAACTGTTGATTTCTCATTGTTGTGTATTGGGTTATAGGAAGGAGATTTCCTGGTTCGGACTCACCACGTCGAATACTGTGATGGGGGTATTCTGGATCCTGATGATATACTCAGTGATCTGGTCGAAGATAAAGACAAGGTAAGAATTTCTAGAGCAAAATGTGTTTGTTCTTTCTTTCTGCTTTTGGTCTGATACTTTATTTAAAGCGTCAGATGTTGCCAGATTTAAATAATCACTGTATTTATCAATCTTCCTTCTTTAATATTTCTATGCTTCGAGTATGCACTTTTAAAGTATACCTAATGAGTAGTCACACTGTGGCTACTTAATACACTGTTCAGAAAAAAAAAAAAAAAATATATATATATATATATATGCAGCTAGGAGTGTGTTTTATTTTCTGTGTTAGTGTGAATGTATGTGTGTACCCACTTTAGTTTATTGAGCTGCAGTGGCCTATAAGTCATTCTCTGGGATTGAATATTGCCTCTCTAGCAAAATCTAAAGGTAAAGGTTTTAACTTGCCTTCAGCAATAGGCAACGTTATTAACTATTTACTTGTGGCAAACCCAATTCAAATATTCACAGATTTTGTTTCCCCCCCAAGGAGTGTGACATTTTTTACTTACCTTTACCCTTTGTGAAAGTCTAGTTTTGAAAGCTGTCATAGATCTTGGCATTATTATAATATGATAAATAGTCTAGATTAGGACGTTTTGAACCATAGCTTAGGACATTAAACCAAACTCTCCCTTGGTGGCGCTTCACATTAAAACAGTGTCAACATGTTTTAATGAGCCTATGTCCTGTGGTGAACTGAATTTTTCATTTAGGTCACTTAAAAAAGGCTAAAGAACCTGGTGCTTTAAAATGTTATGTGCCGAGAATCTTTCTATCTTCAGCTGTATACCTTTAGGGTTGTATAAATTCTACAGAAGTTCTGGGAAATTATCAGCACTAATTAATAATAAAGTTGCTGTAGTTGTAATTTGTCTTGAGCCCTGAAGCACCTTTAAAAAGAATGGCTCTCTCTATTTCTTGTTAACTGGGATTCAAGCCTCTGTACCCCTCTTAATGTCACATCTATTATTTTTAATTTTTAACAGCAAGATATTTCTTTTTTGAGAGTTTAGCTACAGCTGGATGAAAAATGTTTATAGCTGTTCACCACATATATATTGAGGGCTTTCTTCTCAAAAAATATTAACACTGACCTCGACCAAAGCAGTGGCTAATGAGAACTATCTCAGCTGTAAAGAAGTGTTATTCACACATGACCTTTTCAGAAAAACTGATTATTCGTCAAAAGCGCCAGTGACATGAGCCAAAGCGTAGGGACCACATGAATTGGTAAGAAGAGCAATAAAGAGCCAGGAGACCAACAGCTGACCTAGGAGATTATTATGAGGAGAGCCTGTTGCCATGGTTTCAAAGGGTTTCAGAAAGCTTTGTTGACTGGTCCTGTTGTTGGCTGATTGTCACTTGCCTTGTGCCACTGTGACCTAATTTGCAATGCTTTATCATGTAAACATAATCCATTATGTTGCTCCGCCAGTGAACAGAGAAACCATAAAGTCTGGACAGCACTGCTCTTGTTGCCCCAAAAAATTGTATGTTAAAGAATGAGTTGTGTTTGATCTAATTGACTATAGTCCAATAACTGATTTGTGTCTGAAACGGGTTCTTTACTGTTTTCTTTGAATGTCTAAATCTGTTTATTAAGCTAGAACCCACGCTCAGAAATGGGAAAAAAAGTGCAGTCCATGTTATGACCATTACTTTCTGTTAAAATTCATACAATGAAATGTATTTAATGGATGAGAAAGCAGGTCTTTACTCCCTGGGAGTCTTTGCTTATAGAATGCAGTCAATACTAATAAGGTGTAAGTATCTGGCATATTATGAGAAGTTGCTTTGTTATTATTAGGTTTATTAGTGACTCTGATATGTCCCTAGGTGTGAGTGGGAGCAGGAATGGCTGTCTGTCTTGTTTGTCTCTGCATGTATGTGGGCCTGTGAGGAACTTTCGGGTGTACCCTGCCTCTCACACATTAAGCTCTTGAGATGAGCACCAGTTCCCCCACGACCATGCATGGAAAAACAGGTAAAAATATGGATGGATGTTAAGTTGTTATGAGGAACTTGCGAGCAAAAAGGTTTCCATCTGCAAATCCGTTTAAGTTCGTCTCTAACATATTGTAAAGTTAGTATAGATGTTTTGAAGTGATGAACATTGAGGCAGCAAAGTTTCAAAATGTTGTGCTGCTTTTTTATTTGTAGTAGCACATATGCAACAAAAGTTAATGATTTATGTAAAAAAATATTGTCTAAGTAAACAGTATGTTAACTAATATTTTAAGTTGCACAGTTGGGACTGGTAGACTTTTCTTTATAATGTTAATTAACATTACAAATTAACATCTTTGTTGGGGAACCCTGAAAAGCTGAATGTTGTATTTACAAACATCTGTTTTGTAAAACTTTCTTTAGCTTTGTCCTGAATGTTGTGCCTCGTTCAAAAAGAATCACAACATCTTTTAAATTCAGCGACAGTGCTCAACACACTTGATGAAATCCTCAATGCAGCACCAAAAAACAAACATAAAGACACTTCATTCTTAAAAAAATGCACAGTTCAATACTCAGATCAAATGAAGTGGCACAAACTATTTCACGTAAACACACATACGTAGGAAAAAAGACTGATACACTACCACGTGCACACGCACGCACACACAAAACACATTTACGGAATAATACGAAGCAATGCACACTTCTGAGCACCAGAGATTGAATATAAAATGAAAGTGTGAAATATTCATTGAATTCTGAAGCGAGGCTTTCATAGTATTACTGAGCTGAGATGAATAAATGGCTCCTAATCCCAGATGAGTGTTTTACTGTAGGTATTCTGAGTCTGCCTAGCTTTATATTTATACCCAGAAAGAAAACAAAGAATAGTTGAAACACAAGTCAAAATGCAGTTAAGGTCCATTGCTCAAATATGCAGGTGATTTCATATTTTATCACTTAATATGTTGAAGAAAGGTGGTTATTATTTTGTTTTGTGGAGTAATGGTTATTTAGCAGCTATTAGCAGTTTGCATGTTCTCTGAAAGTTTCATTTGTACAATAATAGATGGAGTCTATCTGACTGCATAATGATAACACATACATTGGCCAGTCAAATAATTAAGTTCAGTAAAGAATTTATCGACACTCAGCCACCATATTTTGTAAAGTTTGTAATAAAATGAAAGCCTAAGTCCTTTCAAAGTTAAAGCGTTTTTGCTAATTCTTTTGACAAGACACAAGCAACTAAATTTGTGAAAGTAAATTTAAAAACAGCAGTTAGGTTGTAACAAGTTGTTTCAACACTTTGAATATGAGACACTGAGAATATGAATATGAGGGAAGGTGTTTCAAACATGTTGGACAATTTCCATATAACTGAAGTATCATAAGGTTTACTTTAACTCGGGTCAGCAGGTGCCTAGTTTAGCAGGTGTTAACTAGTTTAGCATGTGCCAGCTCAAAATCCATCCAAAACCACTCATTCCAATAAAATACTTATACTACTATACAGTGTGCCATGTGGGGTAACTTTGGGTGTATAGTTTGCAAGATGACTTTTAGGTCGCCATACAGTGACACTCCTGCTAACACACACTCCCCCATACACACCTCTTTTTGCCATTACCCTAATGTCTCCCTTGTATGCTGTTTTTCAAGCCCACTCACAGCTCTATGCCAAAGAAAATGAAAAGTAAGCAGAAAATATGGATTCCCATCAGCATTTTTATGTTGCTGGAAATGTATTTCCTAATGCATTTTCCCCGTATAGTCAGTATGCAGGAAGAGACTCACAAAGACCAGGGTTTGTTTAAAAGGTTAATACTAGAAGAGAGCTGGTGGAGCAACACTGATGCCTTTTATATAATAAATGTTTGTTCAGAGACAATAATGCCAGGTACACTTGATCAGATGCGCACATTCAACAATGAGTTACTTTGTCAATATTTAACAACCCTCAACAGTCATTTGTACTATTTTATATTTTTAATATATCCATATTCAACGGAATCAAGGCACACCAAAACCGTTTCTTTGTAAATTTATTAACATTTGTTGTAGATTTGTGTTAGTGTAGTACAATTTACCAATGAAGCTGTTCATCAGATGAAGTTCACAAATTAACTGTAACTGATATCACAGGTGCTAAACAAAGACAAGGTTTATAATCCGTTAACCCTTCTGACGGACTACCAGATACACCTGCTCCCTTGCACACACAGTGGGGGTTTTCGATGACAACCTCTCTCTCCCTCTCTCTCTCTCTCTCTCTCTCTCTATATATATATATATATATATATATATATATATATATATATATATAATGTAAAGTGTCACACTGCAAATAATCAACTGTAGACAGGCAGAAGACTTTGAGGTTTACTCCTTTGCTTATGTTACACAGCACATCTGGATGTAGCAACAATGCCAACACATTTACAATTCTCCAACCTATTTTTATGCTGACTCAGTGGCTTCACACTGACTACTGTGCCTATAAATATACCACTGGGTATATTTATATGTCGGTGGTAATACACTAACGGGACACATTTTTCTTGCATAAATAAAAGAATTGCAGCTCACAATGTCACCGACTCAGTTGGAGAGGGTCCCATAAGGGAGACAACAGTGCAGTAGCAAGTTTCAGGAATAAAGCAGGTGAGGCTACCCCTGATTTAACCTTAAATGTCACCACAGCATAAATTATTAAGTCAAACAGGCAGCACTCATAATTAACTCTTACAACAGCACAAATATTACATGATGGACACGTCACTTATTTTTTTAATGCCATGTAAACATAGTGTAAACTCAGCTATCATTAAATAGATATAGAAGTTATATTGAAACAAATGTCATTTTCTTGAATATAATAGAATCAGGGAATCTTTCCTGACATTTTTTTTGTCATTTTATTTTATAGTCAGTCAGTTCAAGTTTTTTAAATTTATTTTTTACCATAAAAAAAAAACAACTAAAAAATGTAGTAAATGTTTTTTTTGTTTTTTTTTTTAGAAATTTGGTGGTTGGAGAAACATTTCAGACCTAAAGCTTGCTTGTTGTCTCATTGGAATACCTGTAAATTGTAAACGCCATGTTGAGATGACAACAAACTGATTGTTTGACAGGATGTGAACTGAACTTGTGTTGCTAGACAGACTCAGTTCAAAGCCTCATTGATGGGTAGATGTCTGACTACAGCAGTAGCATTATTAAGTTTTCAACATACAACTGCAGACATCTGCTTTGACATGCCTAAACACAGAATTTACTTGCTCCTGGATAGCAGGAAACCTTTAGCCCTGCATGGCATCCTGAAGCTGAAACTGTCTGTAATAGGTCTCCACTGGCAAATGAAAATTTAATGAGGCAGGAATATGTGTTTAGTACAGTGGTTGGAGAAAAATGGCTTGTTTTTGATATAATACTGGTTGACAGTGTCTTATAATGTCACCATATATTCAATAAAAAACATGTTTTTTACTGGCACTTCTTTGTTGTGTTGGGTAAGACTGTCTGATGCGCCTTTTGTCAAAGAGACACTAGAAAGTTAATTTATGTTACCTTTAAATATCTGCTTTACTTTATACTTTGTGTTATTGCCAGTTAGATCACCTCATACTTCTATTATTTTGTTAAAACCTTTGACACATTTCAGTTTCTTTAAATGACGTGAATTGTGAACAATATGGGTCAGAGATGCTGATCAGTAATTTACGCCAGACTGACCTTTTCTGTTCACTCTACTGCTACACCCCCAAAAATTCATTAGCCTAACATATTGTATAATAAACCTCCCATTGTACTTGTACACCCCTGTGCATATACCATAATAGCCAGCAAATAAAACCGGTGTTATGTGTGAACGTAATAAGCTGTAATGCTTTCTTTAGTGGAAGGTCAATATTATTCTCATCAGTTGGCTACTTCACAGGAAAGGCTAGGGGGCCAAAGGTGACTATAGTACTGTTATATGTATGTGTGTGTGTGTGTGTGTGTATTTGTGTATTTGTGTGTGAGTAAGAGAAGAAGAGAGAAAAGCAGAGATGTTATCCTTCCTGTTCATTCACTTAACCTTTGTGACCTGACTTCTCACGTGGAAAGAAAAATATCTGTGAACTCAGCTGCCCTCAAAGATCTGTTGATGGATATAATTAGGAAAGACTGGAAAAACAGAAGACTAGAAAAAAAAATCATTATCTTTTTAAACTCTTCATAGCATTAGGTTCAGTTGAATTCTTAAAGTTCATAGAAATAAATGTAAGGAAAAAAAAACAAACTTTGTAAATGTGACAGTTTTTACGTGTCATGTCCTAATGTATTTGTGTTTTTTCCAACTTTACTTTTATATCTTAACTCACTGTCATGCTAGTAGTCAGAAATAAAGTGTGATATAAATACATGCCATTATTCGGCAAGTTAATGAAGACTGATCTGTCTTCACTGATTTAAAATAATCCAGCATACAGTACATTCTGAAATCATGGAATGAGAAAGACTCAACCCAAGTAAATTATCAATACAAAACATATTTCTCGAGTAGAATAGCTTTTTATTTTATGAGCTGAATCTGCAGTCAAGTTCAGCCAACTCTGTAAGCTGTAAAAGACAGAGCAGCCAGTCTGAAGCAAACCCAGGTCAGGGAGAAGTCAGAGTACTATATGTACACATTTATAATGAAGGCCACAAAGTGCAAACAACTGACTGGTATTCCAACATAAATAGTACGTTAGCACAAGGTTCACCCCTGTTAAATAAAATAAGACTTTAAGAAATGTAAAATGATTAAGCAAATGAAAGTGATTTTATTTATATATGTAGCATACTGCATTTCAATTAAACTTGAAGACAATGTTGGAAAGCCTCCGTAATGCTGGCACAGCTGCAGTAACATTCCTTCATTAACATTTAACACAATGCTAATATGATTTTTAAGCTTAACACCATATTCCAACATGAACGATGGGGTTTGTTGGATGTCTCTCTGTTGTTAAATTCACTGGGATTAAAATGTTTTGATCAAATGTGGAATGTGTCGTAGGCTACCTACAGGAATGATTGCTTCTCAGTATTCTACATGGCATGTTTTTCTAATCCCTTTCATGTCTCATTGTTTTGATCTTGGTCATGGTTAAATTAATGTTGACATGTCAACCAGCACACACACAAACTAACCCTAACCCTACACACACCAAATCTGGTGAGAGCCTAATCACTCACTACCTCAGAATCCAGTAACATACTAGCTGTCTGGTGTCTATTGTCTTCATTATCTTGTCACTCCAGATCACGCAGCTATAAATAATAACATTACAACCACATCATTTTACTTATCAGTGTTTCAGCTGTGGATTCCTGAAAGTGTTGTCACTTTATGCTGCTGAAGCTGCATTTGCTTTTCACAAAATTAGGAAGTTTGTGTCTGTGTGCACACAGAGCACACATTTAATGTTCATGTAATTTATGACGAAAACTTAGAGAAGGATTATGGGGCATTATGCATGATAACCCTTTCAGCTGGGTCATAATAGTCTCATTTTGACTGGCTTGAATTTTGTTGTTCAGAATGATAGAGCTACATGGATGAGGAGGAAAATGGAAAAATAAAGGAATAGAAACATGATGGCAGGAGACAAAAGGCAGAAAAACAGTGGAAGAAATGACACAAAGAAAACAAAAGCTTGAAAGAGGCTGGAAAAGCTAGAATTGGTTTAGATATTTTGTTTGACTTAAAGAGTCAAATAGCACCAAATACAGGCAGTGAAATGAAATGTACAGTAGTAGGAATTTTATACACAGTCATCTAAAGTTAATAAAGTTAATTAACAATTTTTCTGATACCTTCAATGCTTTCATTTTGGAGCATATCACTTTTATTTTAGAGGCTATACAGTGAAAAATTTGAACAAAATTGCCTAAATTTGTTAGCTGTATTCACAAAATCTTGCTATGCCTTCACACATTTTTGTTGTTTTCGTTTTCTAGTTTATTTTCACAAGCAATGCTGTCTTTTCTCAACCAGAGTTGCTTAGAGCGATTTCCATCTTCTCAGTTTTCAAGGATTGAAACCAAGGGCTGAAAGTATTTTGAGGGAGAAATTCTACCAACAAAAACAACCTTGGTATGCAGGGAGTGAGACTACCTGGAACCCTTGATGAGGCTTGGAGAACCTTGTGCATTTCTGATTGGTCAAAAAAATTCCTAATTTTTATTTTTCCTTCTTGGTCATTTCAGGTGTTTTTAATCTTTGAAGTCTTTTATAACTTTGTTAATTTTAAGCTGACCAGAGGATTTCTTGCCACTGTTTATAAATCATTTTTACCTTCATGTCTTTTTCAGGGAGCTGATGGTAGACAGTGTGATCAGTGAGATGCAGTGGTCAAACTAGCTTGTTAAACTACTAACTCAATATAAATGCTGCAGATAGGAATATAAAAGAATCTTTTAGCCCCTAACAACAGATTGTTTATGTTCAAAGTACTTTTGGTTTAAAAAAAAAAGCCTTCTTTGTCTCTCCTGCTGGTTAAACTGGGCATGAATAGCCAAGTTTGATTGTTGCATACACAAACAAGAAAAACATTTTTAGTGGTACTTTTCACCTCAAGTAAATGTTTGTATGTAATTAAGTGATTTTAATTTCATGTTTCTATTGTGGGATTGATAAGGTTTGGTGTTTGGGAAAGTTCCTGCAGTACACACATGTCCATTGATACGTTGTGTATTCACACAGACGGTTTTTCCATGGACATGTGAAGAAACAACATGACACAAAATATCAAATTTATTGGTTTAACAAAACACAAACTAACGTTAGAAGAAACTGTATTTAAATGAAGTAATTGCCCTATAAAAATGGTGCAATAAAATGATCTTTAATGATGGATATCTAAATGATTATATTGTAATTATGAATGCTGTTAGGAGTTCAAACAATCACAAATGACAAGAATCAGTCTGTTAATGATGTAACACATGCATTAGTTTGGTCAAGTTACTTCTGAGTGTGTTGTTGTGTTTCTGTGTAAGTGTAAGTTGACATAACTTTTGCAGCCATCCCACATTATCATTACTCAATCATTATTACAAAATGTATTTTTTAAAAGTTTCTAATTATTTTATTTATATCAAGAATAACTACATCCAGTGATAGGGGTATTAATGTGTGTGCATGCTATTAGTTACAAAGACAGTGTTTTGACCGAAATACAGAAATAAATAAGTTTTGCAAAGTTGCATCTGTTAGCAGTAGCATCTGGTGTGTGAGTGTGTTATTTATTTATTTTTAATGGGTGTAGTTTTCATTTTCACAAATATGGTAAACATTACAAGGGGGTAATGAACACAGAAGGGTGACATTGTGTAGCCATTATAAAGGGAACCTGATCTGAATAATTTCCTCATCAACAGGGATTTAAAGAAAAAGTCATAATTTAGGGACAGTCACTTGGAAAACCCTTCTAAAATATATTTTTTTCTAGTTGCATGAAAATTGGGAGTTCTCAGAACTGCTGATAAAAAAAAAATATACTCAGCTATGAATGCTTCAAAGTATTTTCCTGATCTCAGACCAGACTTTGACACTTTTAACAAAGAAAAGTACCAATGCAATATAAAACTCAGCAACTGTTTTATGTCACTTCCCCAGCATTTACTGATGTGTTTGAGTTCATTCTGACCTTTTTGTAACATAAAGATTGTTTTGTGGAGGTTAAGTTAATCATGCTTGAACATTTTAAAGCCATCATATACTTCTTGTATCATGCCAACAACATATAAGTCTTTATAAATGTTTACCTAAACCTAAACCTACACTTTTCTAGCAATATAGAAAATTAGGTTTTTAAAAGTTAATAATTTAGTATGCAAAAAAATAAAAAAATTATTAATGCATAGGAGTTCCTACACACACATCCTACATGCATAGGAGTTCCTACATGCTAATTTGTCCTTGGGACAAATTAGCATGTAGGAAGGACTATACTCACCTACTGAGTTGGCAATCAACCATTCTCGATCTTTTGACTGTTAAGGGTTTTTTCATTTCATCAGCCAAACAGCATGATCAGATGAAATGCTTCATTTTTCATTATTTAAAAAAAGCCCATTAAACAGAATTAATTTGCTACTATACTACTGTGCAGCTTTGTGTGCCTAATTTAGCTAAATTTTTATGATGTGTCTACAGGAAGTTCCATTTGAATAAAAAAAAAAATCTTAATAAAAACCCTTTACTTCTCTTTATGTTCTTGACAGATTTCTCTTCTAATGCATTACATCTATGACAAGGTTATTCAAATGCAAAACAGGTGAATGACTTAAGAGATTCCAAAGAATAGGAAGTATTGTGTTTTTAAGAACAGGAAAATAGAAAGATTTTTTTTTAATGGACGTATGCTGGGCTCAGTTGGACACATACTGTAAACTGAATGTATGCTTTTAATGTTTTGAACACTCAACATTCATTCTTGTGAAAATGAGTGAATGTTTTAAATCTTGGAACATCATTAAAAATGTATTTTTTGCCAAATCTTTTGTTTGTCTCGACACTCCAACAGCATTTTGAGAATTAAATTAAAGATTAAATATAAACATAGGTTATACTTTAAGAAATAAAATAGGGGTTTTAGTGGGCATTTTGTTATAAACCTCAAGACTACCTAAGTATATTGTTGACACATGCAGTGAACTTTTTTATGCTTGTGTGATTTTAGTCACTTATGTTTTAAAGTGCTGCTGACACTTCATTCTTGTCTTTCATTTTTACTCACACATGCCACATAACCCATCCAAAGCACAATCTTTTTAAACATAACCTTTAATGTCATATAGCCTCATATGTTACAGTCACAGCATGTTTCACATGATCACATACACAGATGGGTTATACAACATTACTTGTGAGGCACATTTCGAATAGGTCTGTTATGCTCCATTACTTTGATTGCCTGCTACTCGTCACACATGATGGGCAGAGACAATAAATGTAGAGTAGAACAAAAATTAAATGGCTGTTTTTAACACTTTAATTTAATGGTTTAGTTTTAATATTGTTCATTTATGACCCACGTGATGTGATTCTATGATTTCATTTAGACAGAGATACGTGGCATGCTGGAAGCTCTACACACAGATTTATCTTTGTTTCCACACTCACACACACACTTACACTCTTTAAAAGCAGTGGAGTGGAATAATGGACAAGGCAGAGGAATAGTGGGCAGATTTTATCATTCACACTCTTTTAACCACCAGCCATCTGCTAAATGCATGTATCTTTTTTCTTTGTGTCGTTGAGTGTGTGCATGCATCTGTACAGATACGAACACATGCATATGGGTGAATGATTCATACAGTTAATTAAATGGTAGTTTTAATTACTATACAAATTAGTTTCTTCTCATTTATTAAATTGTAGAAGAAAGTACTAAATACACAGGGTTAAATACTTGACCCAAGTTAAAGTGTAAAAACTTGACTAAATAGATAGATAGATAGATGGATGACATGAGTTGACTTGCGTTAATATTACATTAATGTTAACTTAAAAAAAGGGAAAATTAGATGTTGAATAACTATCTGATAATGGAGTGATCTGGTTGCCAATAAAAAAATACAAATATTTCCTTAAATTCTTTTTTTTTTTTAATGAAATGCATATAAATGGAAAACAGCAGCTGCCTAACAACTACCATGGAGACCCAACTGGTTTACTGGGACCGATAGGCTTCACTGGATCACAAAGGGAACTAGAAATCATTGCCTGCATTGCAATGACTCTCAGTGCCATTCAACTGTGCTGGTGTAGATTCTCAGTCATCCAGGACATGGTAAGCAGGGTACAACGAGATAAACTAGCTTTAAACAGAGGAGGAGGTTTCAGATTTCAACATTCTAAAACCTATAATGGAGCCAGATACCCAGTCAGTTTCGCTCTAATCAACATCGTCATTCATGTGAACAAAACGTCTCGTTTGTAAACCAGGAAAACAAAGACCCTAACGACTCTCCATTGTGAGGAGAGTGAGTGTAATCTGCATGTGAATCTAGTTTACAAAACTTCTCAGTTTGAAAGCTTGGAACTCCATACTCTGTTTACTGAGTTGAGAAAGCGTCTGGAATGGGAAGCGAAACATCTTCAGCTACATAATAGAAGTCCAGTGATTTATTTATTTATTTACTTTTTTGTTTTTAAATAATTGCTTTTATCAGTTTTTTGGATATTTGAAGTAATACATGTTTGTGGTGTGTTTGCAGCTGTGGTATTTTTTATTTACTTGTCTTGAGTGGTAGAACATCCACCTTTCTAGAAGATTACTTACAGAATACACAAAAAACCCCAAAAACTTTCACCTTCAAATCTTTACAAAGTATATTTGCACAATATTTAATAACGTTTTACAGGAGATGTGTATGAAAGAATGAAATGAATCTATGAAGATAGATAAAAATATAATTAAAAAATCTCATTACTTAAATTTCTTTTGTAGCAAATAACTACCATAGATGGGGAGGAACTCTGTTCAATTCAATTCAGTTCAAAAGTGCTACAGAATAGCTTTAACCATTACTGTAAACAGATATATGTGTGGGTTTTTAGGAAAATGTATCTAGCCTTAATTTTTTCCAATTATTGGAAATTTTTTTCCTAAAGGTCATCCAGGCTTGGCTCGTGCATCATTATCTCTGTGTTACATTGAGAGCTTGCTCATTATGACAGGATAAAAGGGAGACAACAGTGGGATCTCACCATAATGAAGCTAAGTGCTACTTATTTCTTGTCTATTATTTTCCAGTTCTTTGTGCTGCTTTTCAGCTGTCTCCAATTTGTCCTAGCTTTTTCTCCCTTCGCACTCTTTGTCTTATTTAACAGCACCTGTCAATCTGTTAATGCATCTAGGTAATACCCGCTTTTGTACCTTGTCTGTCTTGCCTTTCTTGGCTTCTCATGTTCTTTTTTTCCCCTCTCTCAAACATAGCTCTTTCCTTACCGTGTTCTGAGTCCTCCGCCATTATTTAGTAATGATTTGGCCTCTCCCTTTCCTGTCACCCCCTTCTTTTCCGTTTGCCATGTACCTCTTTCCTTCACCCTTTCCTCTAATGAATCCAATCATTTCTAAGTCACACCTTAAAGTGCTAGCATGTATGTGTGAGTGGACCCTTCATTTGTCAAAGGCACATACAGATGTGATTCAAACTTGATACATATGTTGGCCCTTAACCATGAACCTGAGGGGGTTAATTGAGTAATGGCATTTGTGGGACAGGGAGAAGCAGCTTGGACTGAGAATAAGATTGAAACCCAGCAAGAAGGAGATGACAAGAATGAGCACAGTTTAAGGGTTAGAAGAAGATAGATAGGTGAGAGCATATGAAAGGAGAAGCAGGATGTAGCTAGGGAGAAAGGGGTTAATTGCTTGAGTGAATAAAATGTACGATAGGGGGAGGATGGTAATTAAAGAACTGTGGAAGAGAGAGTAAAATAAAGACAAATGTGGGGTTAATAGTAAAAGTGTATGAGAAGGGCATGAGGTGACAGCCTAACTGTGAGGTGTGGAGGACTGATTTTAAATGAAAGAGAAAGAGTTAAATAAAGGATTGAAATGAAACAAAGGTGGAAGTGAAAGGGTTAATGATGAGAATAATAAAGGAGAAAGCCTGTAGTGTTCATGGATCTTGGCTCTTAATTAAGAAAAACACATCTGCACCTGGGTCCCTCCAAGAATAAGTGGATGAATGGCACCCTGTGAAATTGTGTGCGTGTGTGACTAATTTTTGTTATGAAGTCTGCCTCATTAAGAATTCATTGTAATGATGGCTTATCAAATAAATGCCTGATAAATTATAACTTAATGATAAAGTTTCTAAGAACTCCATTATAAGCTATTTTGTGGTCAGGCTGTATAAATAAAACTTTTAGGCTTTTGGTTCTCCTGGTTTTTCTGTTTTCTGTTACGTCTACATTTAATGTGAAACAGTGGTAGGGCAGCCGTCTTGGGACCAGAAAGTCACAGGTTTGATTCCCAGCCATGCCCATATGTTTCAGTAAGCAAGACACCTAATCCCTTACTGCTCCCCGGGTGCTTGAGTAGCTGCTGAATGCTCCACTGCATCTCACTTGTGTAATGGGTCAAATGTGGAGAACAATCTTCATTATAGTATGTGTACATACAACATATAGCACTTACTTAATGTGGTTGTATGGGTTTGTATTAGCAAAAAACAAAAAAAAACAAAACACAAGAAGAGATCATTATGTGCTCACTGTCTAGGAAAATGCAGTCTTAAGAACTGCTAAGACACAGTGAAAAAATGATTTAATGAGTTAATTTCGGACAAGGAAATCCAATTTGTGTTTAGTGTGTTAAAAAATAATTTATTATTTAAGTTATATTTACACTGGTTAGAAAAGATTTATAAATGTATTGGGCGTAATTCAAGCTTACACGGAACATCTCAGTCAACCAAAATTTTAGAACAAAATAAATTCATTTAGATTAAGTTTCAATGAGACCAGTCAGTGGATGGGATTGTAACCACATAGATGTATATATTGTGCAAATATGGCTTAAAATCTCTGTAATTGGACCCTATAAGACTCATTCTTGTTAGAGTCCAAAAGCAATAAGGTATATGCATCTAGATTTAACAGTTTAAACACCTAAACTTTGACACATTAGTTATTGAGGGTATTGTCTTTTATTTTGTTTTTGCTGACAGAAGCCCCCAGTTCTTTAAAAAGTCTTTGAAATCTACTGTAGATTAAAAACTAATCTGAGGCTACATCTATAGATTTTTGCAACTGTGCTTTTGGCACTCTTAATCTGTTTTCAGGAGGATTGCCCCTTATGCTCACATCATCTAATGTCAAGATGGATTTGATTTGTGGCACTGAATAGATGATAACATCTGTTTTTCAGACTGATGTAATCACTGTTGGATGAGCCTCTCTCTTCACCTCAATGTTCAATGTTAGAAGGAACACTTCTCATGGTAAATTCCTCTTAAATGTAAACCAGTTTAATGCAAGTACAGTATGTGCGTTTTGAAAAGATTTATTTTGTGTGTGTATATGTGTTCTCATTACACACCCACACACTTAAACTGACCAGCAGTTAGTAGAAAGATTTAAATCCTTTGACAGAGTAATGTGCTGGGCACTGAGAGCTTAATAAAGAGTGAACCTGTCCCTGAATGTTTGAGTGATGATAACAGGCTCATTTAATTGCCTAACCCCTTTGCACACATACACTCAAACACACTCAAATACACACAGAGATCATCAGCTGTGTGAGGAGGCATCACATAATTTCTGTCATTCACCTTGAGTAGGTGGTGGTAAGACATCCTGATGGAGGGGTGAGAGAAATGTAATCTAGGATTAAGTGTTAGTGTGAGGAATTCACCTAAAGCTAAATAGAGGTCAGAGGCATTTGCATTTCCTTTTCCAAACTTTCACAAGTTAAACAAAATGACAAAAGTTGCAAGTTACAAAATTGCCATTTTTAAATTTACAGATGGTAATTTGCATATCACCTCACCTCCACAAGGATGCACCACGGCTCATCCCTGTATATACGTATGTGTATATATATATATATATATATATATAGGCAGAGATAGAACGACTGTATATACTGTGACTTCCGTGGCTCTACAATCTCTGCATAAATCTCATTTTTTCTCTCTGACATACCTACTTTGAAACAAAATGTCACCTTCATTTAATCACACTCAGGTATTCAGATAGGAAGAAGCATGCACTGAGCTCACTGCACAAGTAGAGCCCAGAGCAGGGAAGAACACTGTACAGTTTTGGCTGCGCCCAAGTTTTAATGTTGGTTGTTGGGTAAATGAAAGGATATTCAGGATTTTCCAGCTGCCTCTTGAATGCAGTATGTATTTGTGAGGTTGTTAGAGAGAAGCCCTCACATTACCTTTACTGATGAGAAGGAGGAGGAGAAAAAGTGAGTATAAAAACCTCAGAGTTTGGAGATGTTGAGCTCACTCAGAAGCCTCTGTATAACCACTGCCTTCACATTCATCAGTCTGAGTAGAGAGCAATGTGACAACCTGTTGGCATGTTGGGAGAGAATCACACTGAGACTCATAAAAAGAACAAACAAAAAAAACCAAACAAATTAAGGCTGCAGAGTGATCGACTCACAGTGATGAGACACATAAACTCCAGTATGATTGTGTGTGTGGCCACATTATAGGAATAGACTCTTGTGGCTTCTGTCTCACATATCTTCTAAGAATATAGACTAAGAAGTTGCTTTGATATGAAATAACTAAATCCTTTGGTGGAATGTGTTGATTTTAAAAGGTGTCAAGAAATTGTTGTTGAAAAATTATTTATTTGTGGACTTGTTTTCCTTTTCGCCAAAACAAATAAATGGCTCTTTATCAGATGTCAGCCTTCAAAGGTTTAACTCCGTAATACTGAAAGTAGACTCTTATGAATGGATAAGGTATAAGTCTTCCATATCAGAAAAGCAAATGTCTATTTTCATTGTGTCTTTGTCACACATTTAGCGGTCCATGATTAACACTGAAATACAAAGAATTAAGAAATGTATACTTCGATTACTTGTATTATTATATCTGCATGTGTAAATGACATTAATCCAGATTTAGGCCTCTGGGCTGTCACTTCTTAAAGTTTTGACTGGTTAATCTTCTGATAACATCCATCAAATGACTGTGTTTCAACAAGTGTGAAGTGGTGATTGAAGGTACGTGACAGCATGATGTGTATATCCCATAATCTGACACAACAAATCCTTCTTAAAAGAACACTCAGACACTTGTTACGTGAAGAGTCAATTGATGTTTGAAAGATAAAAAAAAAAAAAAGGATAAAGAGAATAAGGCTGGATGAATGAGTTATCAGGGGATGCTAAAGGTGTGGATTTAACTTTGACACTGATTTGAGCATTGAAACTTTGGAATAGCTTTAAGCATAGTGCCATATAGAAAATATAAAGTCTGTAAATCTTTAACATTTTAGATGTTAGTGTGAATGTTCACAATACCAAACTTTTATTTTTCTGCTGCAATTTTACACTTTGATGGGCAATGACACAGCCTGCATTTTCTTTCTGTGTATTTTTAAAATTAAACATTAGGGCAGTATATTTTAAGCTGGTGATGACTGTTGCTTTCAACAGTTAGGATCACAAAGAAGTGGTGGCAGATTGCTGATTAAATTAGTAAGTAACCTGACGCCAGACCTAAATTAAGGTTATTTTCACAGCACTCGCTGCAAATAAAAGCTCAATGGTGCTGTGGTCTGAAAACAACTTGAAGATTCTGACGTGTTGGAACTCTGGAGTAATGTCAAATGATAATGGAAGGATGAGATCTTGAACTCACATTTATACTTATTATTTATTTTGAATTTTAGTAATTTTGCAAACACAATTTAACATTCATAAGGTAATTATTATTAGTGTCAAAAAGCTGATTGATAAGAGCTCATTTAGCTTCTTTCATTCAGCTTGATCTACTGTTTTTTTATTTGTTTTTAGGCTTTCTTAATTACGAGTGCTGTCATCTGGCCTGCTAATGGTATAGATCATAGAAAATATGGACAGAATGTGTCCATCTGTGCCATCATTTCTCTGTAATGCTCTTCCATATGGTCAAGTGTGGTCTATTCACCGCATCAGGGAGATAGAAGTGGATCCTTAACAAATATGCA
Source organism: Kryptolebias marmoratus (assembly GCF_001649575.2). Taxonomy (NCBI): domain Eukaryota; kingdom Metazoa; phylum Chordata; class Actinopteri; order Cyprinodontiformes; family Rivulidae; genus Kryptolebias; species Kryptolebias marmoratus. The sequence continues at coordinate 5,501,337 of NC_051435.1, read as the reverse complement.
CCAACAATCCACACATAGACATAAATTCATAGTTTATGTAAGAAAACAGACATGCACAGTCCTACTCCTATAGATGCAAACAAGAACACACACCTTCAAGATTGAAAAACAGGAGTTGTCATTTTTAGCTGTGTTACAGACACCAGTTGTCTGAAATTCATTGAGTCACTAAACAATTGAACTGATTGTACTAATGAAGCCTATTTTATTTTGACAACTAAAATGCTTGTATTTGGTCTGAATGTATTTGAATGTAAGTCTCAGTTGTCAACTTCTAACAGTGGCACCCATGGCTTTATGTCTGGGTTTCTCATTTTGCATAATATTTCTATCTCCATTCATCTTTTTCTTCTGGTCTGTTTTGTCTGGATTTCTCATGCTCTAGAGAGAGATAAGGTGACTGGAGATCAATAGAGAGTGAGCACACACATTCACACAAAACCACACAGACGTGCACCTACTTCAGACTTGAAACTGCTGAGCAGGTGAATTTCATTCATTCATATTCTCCAAACAGGGACAACACCATTCCAATTATCGATTACAGAGATGATGGATCAATTGCAGTTGCAAAGCCAGAGTGTGTCTGTTTGTGTGTGTAGATGTTTTTGTCCTTGTCCTTCAGTATGGCAAATCTGTAAATGCTTTTATAATTCACAGTATGTAGAGTACTTTAAGTATAGTATATTTTCTAGTTTGTAATCAAATCTTAAGCTTCTCGTTTTCTTTATTGGAGATGTTTAAACAGTACAAGAGAACAGAACGAGCCAGAAGGGACATAAAACACTAAGGAATAAAATAGTTAGATGAAACAGAATATCGAGTTTCAGAGAGTGAGTGTGGGTGTATCAGATTTATGTCTTAATCAATAAGCTCTTTGTTTCATTGTGGGTTTATCCAATGGAGCAAAGTGCAGGAACATGATGATTTACATCAACTGATTTGTAAGGCACCACCAGAACTCAGAAGGGAGAGGGCCACTGCTGACCAGAGAAGCTGTGAAGAAGATGGCAAAGCAGTGGTAGAGACTGGAACAAACCCATCTGAGACCAGGCAATATAGAAGAGGCAGGGGAGTGTGTTGGTCTAAGCAAGAATATCTTCTGATGAAACATAAAAAAGACTAACTTGTAGGCTTGTATGATCTGCCTGGGGGTGAATTTAGATTTTTTTTGTGAACTGCACAGTTGTTTTTAAAGTCATGACTATAAAACTATAACTTTAATACTATTATTTCCCATGCTAGCATCAGAAATTGTTTGCTCCAGTAACTAACCATCTCTTTGTGGTAGATCCATGTAGTGAATCATGGCATGCAACAAACCATGCCTTTCAGTAACTTTGGCACGACATTGAAGGGGCAGGGAGGGTAAGACTGTGGTGAGTTAAATAGGCTCACCTCTCCTGCTGAGGGGAGCACAGTAGTTCGACAGCTCGGTTAATTTACAAAGGCTAATGATTTAAACATTCTGCATACACAACAAGGTTTGGAGCCATTACATATTTTCTTTTTTAAACTTTGAGTTGGAAGCAAGTTCAGGTAGAAGAATATTGTTAAGCTTTGTCTTTATTTTTCTTATAACTGGCAGGAAACAGTTCATCTGTTATTGTATGAAATAAGTAGATGATTTTTAATAACTCTTAAGGCCAGAGTTCTGTACTTGTGTGGGTGGAGTGGTAGTTTCTTTGATACACTTCAGATGCAGTTTTTGATGAACAGAGCTAGGTGGTGCTGTCAGCTCATCCTCTGTTGGTGTGTGTGTTTGTGTGTGTGTGTTTGTGTGTATTTCAGAGTGATTAGACTTGATTTCTTTCTTGTTGCATCAGAGTAAGAGCTCTGTGATATTAGACATGAAAACAAAATCATTTATTGTTGTTTTCAGATCATCAGTGTTTATTAATAGCTGTCTTTTGTTATATAAGGGACATTACAAAATTCAGAAATGGCACATATGTCAGTAAATTCACATATTTGCAATAAGAACATTTGTATTTTTCAGATTTCTTCTCATTCCTTTCTACATAACACATTCAGAATTAACTGAATAAGTTGCAACCAGTATGTAAAACAAACAAACAAAAAAAAAAAAAACTGATAACTTCTTATTCTCAGACATGCCCATGCACTTTTATAGGCAGACAAGTGTTGTCATGTCTGCTTCTGATGTTTAATCTATGGTGATGAAGTGGTCACTGTCAAGAATATAGCTGACTCTGTAAGATGCCAGAGTACTCACACATAAACATACCCTCTTGAATGTCATAGATTTTTTTCACGGTAAGTGGTCCTGAGTGGAAATCAAAGGTCGGTGGTGTACAGATAGCTTAAGCATATTTAATTAAAGATTGTTTTTGTGTGTGTGTGGTTGTGTATGTGTGAGAGAATGATCATGCACTGACTGTGAACTATGTATATGCTCAGTGAATGGATCTGAATGTAGAATTTTATTGATCCACTCTCAAGTAATCAATCAAGCCATAATTGACCTGAATAAAAAGCACATCACTTGGAAAAAGATGGTAATCTATCTGCACTTGTGTATATTTTGTTATGCACTTAAATTTTAAATTGCTATGGGTCAACCAGTATTAATTTTTATGTTCTTTTTTGATTTTTGAAAATATACACTATCTCAGCAGCAATTCAAAGCACACTTTTGAAAATGCTGAGTGTAGATAATAACAGTAACACTGTGTGTGTGCCACATATGGTTTGCAGCTGACGAAACACATTTCTTTTTCCAAATGAGGAAGAAGTTTCCAATCTTAACCAGACAGTAACCACACACAACATGGTTAAAGTTCTCAGACTAACACCTGCAGAACCCACATTAGTCAGCATGACTCACAGTGACATGCTAGGGGTTATTTTCACTTTGTTAGGTTACCACATAAGCATGCACAGTTAGGTGTGGCTTTCCTTATCTTTTTGCAGTTGTTTTTCTCCATGATATAAGCAGGATTTTAGAGTATCCATTAGCTTTTGAAAGTAGTAGTGTTTTCTTTGCTTCTTTAGCCAGCTAGTAGTTGGGAAGGTAGTCTTTAGGCATCTCAAGATTCAATTTAGTTACAATTAAGAGAGCTGTGATGTGATTGTGGAACAATTATCAATGCATCTTGATTCATCCATAATTACATTTCAACTGCAGTACAAAACTGGTTTTATTCAAGATTATAGGAGCTAAATTAACAAAAAGGGTCAAATGGCTGAGGACAGTGAGTTGCATTGGATTCTGTGGCAATTGATATCCACATGTCACATTAGAGCTCCTTTTTTCAGTGTTTCCATGACGGTTTGGTCCTGTTGTAGTGTGGGAGTAGCCAAGTTAGTATCATCATCTTGTAATGTGGCTCCAAACTGCAAAACATATTGCACAACCTATTAAATATATATATATATATATATATATATATGAGAAACTCAAAGTTACCTTTGATTAATGGATTGGACACAAAGTAAATTATTGTTTTGGTGAGAAAAAAAGAAATGATGCCACTTGCCACTTCTTCACTTCTTCAGAAGTACACTATAATCATCAAAACTCCCTTCCAACCCATCCCTCCACACCATCAGCAAAAAAGAGTTCAAGCTAACAAATGGATAAAGGCATTTTTACATCAGCTTGTCAGCAGGATGATCAAAGTAAAATTTGTGTTTTGACAGAAGGCTAAAATTGAAAAAAGGAGGAAAATAACAGAATTTTATCTTTAAATCTGTCGAGGTTGTTGACAAACTAGCTAAAAGTAAGGTTAAAACTGGTATATTTGAGAACACACATTCATCACAGTCAAAACTGACATATATAACAACATATCTGAGAATTTCTATCAGCATGACGGTTCTCAACAAGCATTTTTCCTGTCTTATTCAAATTTGGTGGGTTTATAGCTGGGAATCTGAGTGAACAGAGTGTTAAATTTAGAGGCACTTCAGTAGAGAGTGTTCTTATTTTAGATATACTTTTGTATTCTGTGAAATATGGTTAAAACTAGGGTGGAGTGAGATAATGCCATCAAAAGCACTCTGACATCATCTGTGACCTCACAGATAATATTACACCTATTTGTGACCTCATAATGAAATTGTGACCTTTCAGTCAAGCATCAGCTCATTAGTTTTGGAAAGATGAGCACTGACAGGATGTTACCTATATAGGCTGTTGTTAATAAATGTACCTGGTACTGATTTATAATAACATTACATATCATTCTAAATTTAATATAAAAGTCCATGGCTGACATGTTATGCTATAAACTAGCTGCTGAAGAAAATGTCTCCAACGTTTTAAGTGAAAGGCACAGAGAGAAGTGCAGAGAATGGGTATTGTGTAGGTCTTCATTTTGTTGAAAATGGACACATCTTTGCTTTAGCACTTGACACAGTGACATGCAGGTAATCTTGAGTTTTAGGCTTGCTTTTTGCTTTTACTTTCTGACATTGCAAAGGTTTTTTCAACTTCAGCAGATTTGTCACTCCCTCATTATTGTCATTACAGTTACCTCTCAGTTCGTCTCTTACGGTCTTTTTGCCCATTTCTCTTTTTTTGTTTTCACTTTGTTCATTCTTACCTTTTTTGTTTCACACTTCAATCTTCCGTGCGTGCTCAAACTGCACTGTCACTTTGTTTGGCAGGTCTTTGAGTCCTGTTGAAAAGAAAAGAAGCAAAGTTCTCCTCTGTTTTATCTGGTTGTCTGTCCTTTCTTATCAACTCTGCTTTGTACAAGACTTGGCAATGCTCTTGATTTTGTCTGCAGATTTTTCCAAGTCAATTTTTACATGGTCTTTTTAAGAATATTAGAGATACTGTATTCATTTAAAGCTACTACTGCAAAGTCATAATACTGGGCAAAAAAAAAAAAACCCACAAAAAAACAAAAATCAAAGTAATAAACAAAAATTATCATATCATTGTTGAATGTGTCCTTAAATAAAAAAAATTGAAAGCAAAATTTGTTAACTGCTTCCAACCACCCGAATGCATTTGGTTATCTATGAAAGACGAGCTGTCTGGATGGTGAAGTCTGACAGTTTTGATCTACTGGTACAAATTTATGTTCAGATTTTTGAGTAAAGTATGCATGTGAAAAGATGAGGTTAAGGTTGAAACTGTAAATTTTCCCGTCTGGAAGAAATTCTGCAGTAGTCACATGTTTGTAAATGCAGAGCTATGTCTTGAGCTTTCCACCATATTTGTTTACCTACACAGACAATGGCTAGTCTAATGTAGAACAGTCACACAAGTCTAGCTTCTATGGGGTTTTTGGTGGATTCTGCCAAGTTCTTTGTATACATGGAGTGTAGACCCACAATTCAGAATTGCATATCTGTTTAACTACTGCAGTAAACTGCACCATTTTATATAGTTCAGGTTAACCTTTTTACGTTTGATTTCATACTTTGCTATGAGTAGCTTTATTGGGATATAAATAATATCTGCAATTAAAATGCACTATATTCACTATATATAATGAAATATATATATGCACTATATATCTTGTTTTGTTTCTGTGCAGTTGCCATCTTTGCACCTGGCTTGTAGACAAGAGTTAAATAAGACCTATTTGAGGTTTTCACTGAAACAACGAGTCAAAATTGAAGAAAAGCTTTACTATTTTTGTCAAATGAAAATTACCCTAGTTGCATCACTGAATCAGTCTTTCATATTTCAAGAGTAAACAAAATATTCTTATTACATCAGTCACTATATATAAGTAAAGAAATAAGACAGGAAAGCCAGTAGGGGAATTTAAAAGGTACAAGACAAAAAAAATGATGTATGATTATTTTAATAAAAACAAAAAACAGCCTTTATGTAAAGAAAGCTCAGACAAGTCAGATGAGGTTTGTTATGAAAGGAGAGATGGAACAGGACAATGAGAGAAATCTGTGTTAGACAGATGGAAGTGGGGAGGGTGACAGAACATGGATGTGTGAGAATCTGAGAGAATAGCTGGTGAGATATGGATGAGAACATGGCGAGAAAGGTGCGATATTGTGTAACTTGATACTATTCTGCTCCCTGCCTGGTGAAGCTATGTTGAACAGAAAGTGTACATATGTGGTATATATACTCACCGACCATTTTATTTGGTACACCTTGCTAGTACCAGGTTGGACTCCGTTTTACCTTTTGAACGACCTTAATACTTTGAGGCATAGATTCAATGAGGTGTTGGATACATACCTAAAAGGTTTTGGTTCATGTTAACATGATAGCATCACACAGGTGCTGTCAGGTGTGAGCTGCACATCCACTATGCAAATCTCCTGTTCCACTACATCCCAACTGGGTTGGGATGATCGACTGGATTGAGATCTGATGACTGGAGGCTGTTTGTGTCCAGAGAATGAGACTCATCAGTGCGGGCAATATTTTTCAAATCTCTTGTCAAATTTTGGTGATCCTGTGTGAATTATAGCCTCAGTTTCTTCACCAAGATACCTAAATGCATTGTGTTACTATCATGTAATTGGCTGATTAGCTATTTATGGTAACAAGCATTTAAACAGGTGTACTTAGTAAAGTAGTGAGTGAATATTTACATAATCAGTCTGGTAGTTTGGCTTTTTAGGAAACCCCCCCCCAGAAAAAGTACTTGTTTTGTGCCTATTAGGGGTTTAGTAGTAATCTAAATATAATTTTAAATAATCTTTTTTAGTTATGTCCCTCCCTTCAAACAAACAAACAAAAAAAAAAAAGCAACCATATCTTTTTTTCTGGAGAACAGACAGCTAACAAATGGCAGTGTAGTCACTCGTGAGAGGAAAGTATGTTTTACACTTGTGGGTTCCAGTCCTGCAGGAAGCCTCTGGCTTTGCTGGCAAAGTCTCCTTTCTTTGCTCTTGATCACTATAGGCACAGCATACAAATGTATCTATAAACACACACATGTACACACACAGATCTATTCAGGTTTTAGATGGAGGCCCCTGGAACTCTGTTGACACTCTCTGTGCTATGCTAGGCTAAACGCAGACTCAGTGCAATACTCAATAGACAGGGATTCCACTATATAACATGGTAAAGAGCTGGCAGATTGTCACACACATGCAAAAGGGACATGGATGGAGTCGGTTGTTAATCCGTACTAGAAACACTCTCTACCACCGTAATGCTGGGCACCCTGGATGTCCTCTATAGTGTTCTCATCCAGAAGGTAACACCCAAGTTGTGTGCATTCTCATCTTTATTTAATGAAAGGAAACATCTTCAATAAGGGTAGCTTTAATGTCACTGACAACTAAATTCTTTTCAATTTCAGAGCTGTAAAGACATGTTGACTTATTGTCTAATTGTGCCTTTAGACAAAAAAATGTTTTGTCATCTTTTTAGCATTTAGATTTTTCTATTCATTTGTGTTTTGACTTTGTATTCATGATGCTCTTAAATTCTGACTTGTATGATACGGCAGAGTTTGTTTTGGCATTTCCAAACACTTCTCTATCAGTAAGTGTTTGGAAAACAGCAATTACTTTAAAGAATAACTTGGCAGGGGACTTTATAAATCATCTTTTTATCAAAATCAAATTTTCGGCAGTTGGATCAAAGAGGCATTTCCTCGAGAGACAGTTGATACATTAAACAACTGCCAAAGTCAGAAGAGAAGTGAAGACTTCATTGTGGTCAGTTGCCACTTTTTGTGGACATTAAAATTCTGATGTTACGGCAGCATTTTTGACAAGTTCTTTAAAGGAGATGTTGATAATTTTAAACCTGTGTGTTTTGGTCTTGGTTGAAACATGGAAGGATAGATTCTTCCAGGATTCCGATTATCGTTTTTTTGTGAGAGTGTTAATGTATTGCATCATAAAATAATACAATATTGAGTCCATGCTATTATGAAAACTGTGAACCGAAGACTTAAAAGTTCATTCTTCAAGCCTTTTAAATGAGGTGAAACAAAAGTCAGATAAAATGTCTTCAAGAATCACAAGAAGTCCAATTGCTCTGTGTAAGTGGCAGAGGATGGATGGAATATTAATTAGCTACATTATGTGTGTTTTTTAGCTGATGGCGGTGTATGAGGAACAGGAAGCCCAGCAGAGAAGTGTTGTCGACAGCAGCCTAACCCCGAGCCCTGACCTCCACCAAGCTGAGCTCTCTGTTTTTCAACCGATCACAGGAGGAGAGATTGAAGTCAATTCCTCAGCCCTCAAGTCTAGTAAGTATTTTACTTTATGCTTTTTTTTTTAGCAGTCAACTGTATGTGGTTCTAAAGGTAAACTCTCTAGTATTTGCTGTAGAATTGTTGCAGCTCATTTAGAGTTGCCTTTGCTTTTTGTTGCTTTTTCTGTTGTTTGATTAAAAGCTTCCTTCCTTCCCTTGGCTGTGTTGTGATATTCTGTCAGGATTTCTAATACGAAATTTAATATAAATTAAATATGCTTCAAAGTTTGGATCACTCTTTTGTCTTTAGTGCTAGTTTGGCGTTGATGTTCTGACTCTGGATTCTTTTATACCAGAAATAATATGATACAAGTGACCTCAGCTGGATTGTTTGGCTTCTAAAAGCAAATGACAACTTCATATCTTGATTTATGGGGTTTTATACTCTAAGTCTGTACATATTTGTGCTTTTAATTTATTTATTTTTCCCCCAAAAAATTCCAAACATGTTAAATTACAGCTTGGAATTCAACAACAATAACGAAAAAGAGTGGGGTAAATACTTTTACTAGGCAGACAGTGTAGAGACTTTTTTTTTTCTTTACACAGGAGACATACTGTTAACTTTGAATTCCAGTACAGACAAAGGTCAAGATGTGATGGGTGGAACAGTAATAAAAGCAAGATGGCAAAGGCCGAAATGTTGGAAGCGCTGTCACTGAAACGTAGTTGAAAAAGAGTCAGAAGAGGAGAAGTCAGGATGTGCATGTGTTCTGTCAGGCTGCTAGACCAAAAACTGATGTTTGTGTCTGCTTAGTGTTACCTGGACAAAACCTTTCTGCATGACCTTTATTCTCTCAGTGCATCTGTCCTTTCACTGCTTTCTTTTTTCAGATTGCTTTTCTCTTCTTTTCTGTCTCATTTCAAGTCAAGTGCTTGTTCACTTGAACTACAGTACATGTAATTGTGAGGGGTCTTAAAGGTGCCAATCTGAGATGTAAATGTAATTTTACTTTATTTAGACTAACCATGTGCCATAGGTATGGCTCTTTGTGTTTATAGTAAGCCAAGTGAATGAATTTAGTGTGTATCAGTTTTTTGTAGAAAAATCTTGCTCTTGTCTTTTGTTTAATTAAGTTTTGTTGATCTATTAAACATAAAGTTGTGCACTATCAACATCTAAAATTATTATGATGTTTTTTGTTTTGATTCTGATATTAAACTGGTCTGGTCAGTGGTTTGAAGGTTGCCTGGGACTACTTTTTATTCCCTTTGGATTAGATTAAATTTCACTCATTCACTATACTACTATAAAAACGACACATCTTATTTACTGGGTTTCTTTCAACCAGCAGGAGCAGAATCAACATTTCAACTTGTATAATACAACCTTCCTAAATCATGAAGGGGCCTTTGGTGTTGATCCAGACTCAGGGAAGTTTAGTCTGTTTTAGTATAGTTGCCTGCCAGAACAGATTAGTGGTAATGTGTGACTGTCATGGGAGATTAGAGGTAACAGAGCTCTGGAGACAGTCACAGTGTCAGTGGAAGAAAGGTCAGAGTTAGACTTCTGTAACTGTTTATTGTTTTGCCACAAAGATTGGAGTGGATACAAAGACGAGAATAGGCAAAGAAGATTTGGAGAACCTGCTTAAGATGATCCAAAACAAATAAATAAATAACAAAGAGGCAACAGAAAACAAGCCGATGGATACAGTGTGAAGTAGACTATTTTACAGATATTGAGCTAAAATTTAGTGTGACAGTAGCTGATCTTTGTCCTCAACACATACTTAAAGACTCCACATTGCACAGTATTTGCTTAAAACATTAGCAATAATTGTTGGAGTCAACCCTGCTTGTCTGGTAGCAAAATATCTTGTCATCTCAGTTAGGGTAGGATAAGGTATTGATGCTAAGTTTTCAAAGAAAATTAATTAAGAAACAAAACAGTTGCACTGCCTTGGAGATAGTCTAAGATTTACTGACCATGTAGTTTTTCCTGTGCTGACTAGGAAAGGCAAAAAAGTCTAAATATTTTGTTGACTTTGCACTAATTCTCCCCGTTCAGACGAAGTTTATTTGGGCAAGAAGCTGGAAATTATATTGCCTCAACTTATAAGTTGCTTTGAGTAAAAGCTCCTTCTAAATAAATGCAGTTCACTGGTTTTGTTTATGTTGAGTCACTCTCACACTCACGGCTTGCTGAGGCATTTGAATATTATGGAGCCATAATTTGTTTTCACACATGCACTGCAGTCCTGAAATTTCTCACAGACATTCAGGAGGGGTGGCATGTGAAAACGCAAATGTCTGCAATAAGTCAGCTTCAGACTTACTGCAGAGATTTTCTATCAGCTACTTAGTGACATCTCTGGAAGATTGGTGAGTGAGACAGTTTGTGAATGCTGCAGTTAATCTTGCACACCTTTTTCTGCAGATGAGGGTGTGTTTTGATAAGAATTGTTACTTCAAACTTTTTCAGCTAACCTGCATATTGTTTTCTACTCTCTCCTCAATAATGTGGATAGGCTGAAATACTAGTAATAATTTAAACAGAAAAAGAGCCCATCAAAAAGCCTCGTCTGCCATTCTTAGCATATGAACTACACACACACAACTCAGGAATATTTTTTCTTATTCTGATAATGTCTTAGCTATTTTGTGCACTAGAGAACCCCTCTTTTGCATTTAGAACCTGTGAGAGCATTTCCACAGTGCAGAATTTCACTGAAAAGTGCAGCAACTGGTAAAAAGTCTGTACAAAATTGTACTGGTAGCAATCTTTAGGCACTTCACAATTCAATTTGCTTCCAACTTAGAAGGCTGTGATGTGATTATAAAATGATTATCGATGCATCTACATGCATCCATTATCCATCCATAGTCATACTTCAAATAAAAACTAAACACAGACTCTCTCAGACCCAAAATGAACAAAAATATTTTACTCTCCAGAATAAAATAGTTTTCATTCAAACAAAAGTGTAAGAACTAAATGAACAAAAAAAAGAGTCAAAATGCTGAATACAGCGACACAAGATTCTTGTTCAGTGTGCAGAACTTGAAGACATGCTGAAGGGCAAGGAAATGACTAAAACATGCTGGATAGTGGCCCTCAAGGATCAGGATTGGGCACCACAGCCCAGAGCAATCTGCAAGGTTCAGTATTTAAATATAAAGACAGTAGAGCATGCAGGCGGGTCACTTCCTGTTAACAAGTTTGAAAAAACAAACAAACAAAAAAATCTTCATTACCATTTTGTGTAAATTATTTTGAACACGTGTTGCAGCAGATTTTTGACTTGGTTTTCTTCACCCAAACGTTTTCCTTGTGGATTTCTTTTGTTCACCTTGTCTCATCTCCTGTTAGTGGCTACATTTTCTTGGATCTTCTTCCACTGTCTCTCATTTTAGCTCATATGCTCTCCATCAAACCATCCCACTTTAATTGTCTTTCTTTGAGAAGATGAATTGATCAGCGGTTTGATGTAATCCATATCCCCCCAGCCGTTTTTAAGAGCACTAAGGGTCCATTTGTGACAATCAATATATGACCCTACAAATATCATTTGGCATGTCTTTAAAGTACTTCAACCATATTGAGTTCTCTCCACCCACACTACCACCTTTGCCATTATATTCCCAATTGAGCTATAGGCGCTTACATGACAGTGTTCCTAATGTATATATAGATTGATGGCTCCTATGAGTGGAGATGGTAGGTTTGAGGTTTCACACAGATCATAATAACACCACAGCATATTAAATCTTATTTATTTGCTTAGCTTTTTGCAGTGTTGACTTTCCTCTCATTTTCACTTTTCCCTCAAGTCCCATCAGCAGCACAGGCAACACTGCGGTGTGTACAATTTATCAGTTTCTGTTAAATGATGATTTTATGCAGAGGGCAGATGAGATGTGAAGAAAGAGCCATTATCATCTGTTATCTACTCGCTCACACAAATCTACAAATCAGCCACTTATTGGCCATTTGGATGCATGAACACCAGTGTGTTCACAGATGGGATATGAAGGAAAGAGATAATACATTAACTTCTCACACATCCCGCACATTGTCACCTCTCCAAAATCAGCATTTGGAGCATTCATAATGGGATTAGTATGTGATTATTACATATGGACATGCATACACAAATGTAGCTGGCGGTTATAAATTATTAAAATATAGTTTTCAGTCATAAATTTAAAATATTAGATTTTTGTTGTCTTTGTCAATCATTTTCTTTCTTTTATTTTGTCTTCTAAATTCCCAGTGATGCTCAGTCATGACAGTGTCAGTCCAACCCAAAAGTGATAGAATTATTTACTTTTGTAATAATAGGGTTTCAGTGAGCTAAATATGATACTACTCAAATAAACACATTTTCATTGCATGTCTATTTTTGTTCTTTTCAAATTAAGCGTTAGACTATTGCAAATATTTTATATAATTCTATTTCATACTAAAGTTTGCCTTATATTATGCTAAAAATTCTGTAGATGTCAAAGCTTGTATTTTTAAAATGAGCAGCTTTTAGTTTATAATTCAAGCTGAGACAGTTATTATTTTTGTTTTTGGACCTTTTTTAGGTTAAAGTTTTCATGAATATTGCAGTGACCCAGCAGATAGATAGTTTGTCAACCAGACAATATGAAAAACAAGTTCTTGTGTCTGTTTCTTTCCTGTTCTGCATTGATGTTTGTTAAGAAAGGTGCATTTGACGTTGTAGTGTTGATTAGTGTTAGCGCTATTGGCTTGTCAGATAACTAAATAAATAAATTAGACACAAAGACTGCTGAACAGTGAATTATTAAAAAAAACAACATAAAAAGTAAGACATTCAATGTAACAAAATACTCATTCCTTCTACATGCTTGCATATTCACATGAGCGTGTCCATTTTTGCACTTTCTGCAGATACACCCCTTCTTGTGAGAAGCAGCAGTGACTCAGCCCTCAACCCCCAAACAACAGAGACTGAAACCGCTGCCAGTGAAGACAGGATTGCAATGGTAAGAACAAAAAGTTATTTAAAAAAATAAATAAAAAGAAAGGAAACATTCAAGCAGATGCAACATTAGATTATATTACATCATTTAGCAGATGGTTTGAACATGTTAGTGACCTCATACATACATTCATATTCATGTGTCGTACTGTTACTCATTACTCAACGATTAAACAGTTATAAAAGTTTTTAAAGAATATCTTAGACATTTTCAGGTTTGATGTGCACTGTTCATAAATGGCCTTATATATTTATATATTGGAATACTATTTGGGTTGGTTTAGCCTTTCCTTTTTACCATACTGGGTATGAAGCCTTTCCAAATATGAACCACAACTATGCTGTGTGGAATTAGGACTATCATGCACAATATTTGTTTTATTTAAAAAAAAACAACCTTTTTACTTTGAGACTTTTAAAATTTTCCAGAGCCTCATATAAAGCTTCACTTTTCTATTAAGTACAATCTTTTACTTCCTTTGTGTTCAAATCTAATGTTATCTTTTGCTGTTGCTTATGTTTATTGTTGGGCTGATGCCATTTTGTTGTCATAGCATTAAAAGCATTTCTTGGTTTAAGACTCCAGTTAACCCTTTCATTACTCTTATAAAAGCATTAATAAAAAGGAGCAGACGTCACCATCTTCAGTCTTTTTCTGTAGGTCTTAAATGTAACAAGATTATAATATTTTCTGTTAGTTTTGCATTTTTTCCCATCTTTTAAATGTATTGAATAACTGCGGTATATAACCATGGACACTATGAACTCTGTGAAGTTCTTTAGTAATATCATAGCCAGATTGTCATAAAATATGCGAAGTGCATGAGAATCCTAAAGGGAATATTCACTTTGATTTTAATGATCCTATGCCCTTTTCTGTAGCTATATTCTTTGCAATATGTATACTTTTTTGCTAAATTTCTACCTATGTTTAAAAAGTTGAGGGAATCACAGATTGCTCATATACTTTTTTGCAAAGCTACATTCCACTGAACTGATATTTTATCACACCCACAGATAGCTGTATTTTAGGTTGGATTTTAAAGGTTCTCAGAAAGTGCTACCAAAGTGTGCATGCCTTAAAGCTATCATATAAGCATATGTGCTGTGAAATTAATCCATGCAAGCAGCCACAATTCAATTCTCAAGTGTGACTCTGACACATGTCAGCAGAGTGCTTGTTTGTGCATGCATGTATGGATACATGGGATAAAGAATTTGAGGTAAAGATGCCTTTTGTGCCATACTCTTTTTTTTTTTTTTAATTTTTTTTTATTCACACATTTTGCAACATCAGGCTCCATTAACAAAGATGGATGACTCTATGGTGTTTTCCCTCTACCTTTCCATACTTTTTCTGCTCTTTCTCAAAGGTCAAAGGGCACACTATTTTCTATTTGCCTCATCTGCTTCTTCCTCCTCTTCTTTCTTTCTACTGCTGATCTCAGTTTCACATCTGTTGCCTTTTCGACTCTAGTGAAGAAAAAAGCTGTTATTCCCTGTGTGACTACAGTGTCAGTTCTTGTGCCAAAAGGGAGCAGAACAAAAACAGGGTTTGAATTTAGTTCAGTTCATTTATTTATACAGCACCAGTTCTAGATTTACTTGAGTAAATGGCATGATCAGCTACACCCCTAAAACAATATCACCCTTCTTTGAATCAGATACATGATAACAGATACAAACATTAGGGACTTACATAATGTCCTTTAAGAACTGTTAGATTTCAGTCTAAACTCAAAGGAAGTAGCTTCCTCTTTAATGTTTATTTTCCAGTTTCTTTTTTAAATTGTCTCTCACCTCTGCTTATTCAGTATTAAATATCCTACTACATTGGTTTTAGTCTCAAAATATTTTCATTACCAATTATTTAGACTATTTTAGTAATTATTGTACCTGTCTGTGCATGTTGAATTGTTATATAATACCACTTAGTTATAGGTACAGTTTTGATTGCTTGTGATTGTGTTACTGTTTCTTGTTCCCCATACATCGCTGGACAAAGAAAATCCCTTAAGTTTTCTGCTTAAATTAACTCGGCGCCTGATTGGATTGTTGAGCGATTGGCCTTCTACCTTGGAGACACCTCACTGGACAAACACCCTTTTTTAATCAGCCTTTTATTCCCCTTAGAATGATCTGTTTGCAAGGTTCAGTTCATTTGGGGACTTTGATTGGTTCTCAGAGGTGATGAGTGTTTTTTCTTTTTGTTGCTGATGACAACCTAAGGTGTTTGTGAAAAGATGACATATACACTGCACACACAGTTATTAGGGCAGTTATTCTGACCCTAATACTTCTGTTATCATTTTTCTACACTAAACTGTTTAAAATTAGGCCAAAAAATGAGTGTAAATATTTTTTAAGTGATACATATTTGTGCTGTAATATAGGACCTAAATAAAGATATGCATATTTATTAGGCAACTTTATCATGTAACAGAAACTAAAAAAAAAATATTGACTCTAAAACAAGTTTTAAATGTTTCAGATGCTACACTACTAGAAGTAAAACTACTTGAACAGCACTGGAGCTGACAGTTAAATAATCTAACATTTAGTTGCAAATGCTCCGGGTCACAAAAATTCATGGAAATAAAAGACAAGCCAATTTCCAAATCTGTACGTGTCACATGGCATTTAAAGAAAGGAAGAGTACAACCTACAGAGAGACAGTCAGGGGTGGAGAAAAAAAGCTCAAACACGACCTATTCTGAAATTATGAACTATGAAGAATCAAAATTTTGTTTAGAAATTTAAAGATACTTTTTTGTGAGGAACATACCAGTGAAACTTGCCCTCTGACTAGTAGATGCATGAGCTCAGAAACCATCAAGAACAACAGGGAAGCCATCTGTTAGTTACAGCTGTCCCTTAACATCCACGTTTAAGTCTTCTCTGAGCTCTCAGATCTTATTAATTGAGAACCATACTTAGCAAAGTGAGACAATGATGACTTTCAGAAAGAAGATGAAATAAGTGAAAGTTTCCACTCTTTGAACCAGAACCAGTGGAGTTTCTGGACCCACCATTTTGTTTTCCCCTTGCTTCTGTGCTGCCTTTAGCTTTGTCTCTGGTGTTATATATGCACCATGTCTAACTAACACGTAGCCTTTAAAAAATAAAACCATGGTTTGGTCCAATCATTACAAAATAAGTAAAAAAGAAAAACAAAGAAAATTGCTTTACTGATTTTCTCCTGGCATCTTTGTCTCTGCATGATGGCCTTTCGTGCATCAAATGTTCCCTCTGTCTGTGCTTTTCTGTCTCACACCTGCTGTGCTGCAATAACTACCCCATAAGTGTTGGAGTAGTAAATGACTCTGTGCAAAGCATCTACTGTAAATAAACTCATTTTTCTTTTCTCTGTTTCTTTTCCATGTTTTTTTCAGTAGCTCTCGTTGTTGTTTTCCCACTTTTCTTCACTATCTGCCTCACTTTGATTCACCCACATACATACACACGCACACGCGCACACACACAGCCACGCACTCTCTCAGTCACTCACTCATCTGTCTCTTCTCAACCAGCCACGTTCCAGTAGAGGTAATGGCTCCAGGGTAATTGTTCAAATTGTCACTTGGCCTTTTGGTGAGAGCAGTGAAGGGAAGAAAGTACTCCTCTTGCAGTAATTCTGTCTTTTTTTTCTGGCTGTCTCTCTTCTCCTAGTCTCCCCTTTTTTAATTTAATTTCAACTTTAAAAGATTTAGCAGTATGGTATAATGCTATCTTTTTGTGTTCCATGTGACATAAATTACTATAAGCCCAAAAATGTGAAACTTTTGCCTCTGTTTTGTTCTGTCATGATTACAACCCATGAACACTTACATAAAACACACATAATACTACATTTGGATATATATACTGTACTTTCATGTAGTCCTTCATATTCATAATGCATATGTTATGGCTTGTGTGTTACACTGCATGTTTGTTAAATTAATTTCAATTACTATAAAGAGTTAAAATAATTAAAACGGTGTTCAATGCCAAACAGAGTAACCATTGATTGGCACTAAGGACCTTAGAGATTTTGACTAATTTGCAATCCCTGTTTGTGGTAAGCTTTTAAAAACAGCTAAAACTACTCTATACTTTTTTTTTTTGCACACAACTCTAAATTTATGACTAAATGTGAAGCTGCCATTATTTTTTAAAACTTTAGTCAACAACATAATTATATGCAAATAATTATGACTGACATGTCTTTTTTGTGCCACCATTGTTGTAAAAGTGTATTTAAGTGTTTTAAGGGAAAAATAGCTTCTTATGATGGAAAACGGTGTTGAAGTATAACATTTCTGTTAGCTTCACCCAGCTGTGTACAAGAAGGAAAAGGACTAGATGTTAGAGTGACTATAGTGACTGGAAAGAAATAGGGAAAGCTCCCTTTAATTTAGGTCACAGTGGTATTTTGGTGTTGCCCTAGTTATAAGAAAAACAAAAACAAAATCAAAACAAACACAACAAACAATGTATTCATTGGGCATATTGCGACTTAACGCTTACAAAAAACATTAAGACAATTATTTTGCATGCAAGTCCTTCTAAACGTTGCATCCTAAATTTATTTTTTACAAAAAAAAAGATGTTCTACTTTAAATTTGTTGCTACTTCCCATGTTAGCCATCTGGCTTCTTGACACGGCATTAGACCACATTCCTTTTCTTTTATAAATCATATAACTATGGAGCTATTTCATGATAACTTATCTTCAATATATCACATTCATTTATATAAAAATAACACTCAGACGAAATGCAGCGCATGCATTGCTACTAATTTATCATACTCACTCTGGGAGCATTTTCAGGGAACACTTAGCCAGATTGGTCATTCAGTAATTAGTAATATCACTAATAGTTTGTTCTTTTTATCCACTTTTAGCAATTATTAGATTGGACCAAGACAAATCAATGGTCGCAGCACATTTATTACAGACGTACAATAGTTACTTAAGGTAGGATTATTAATCACAAAGTTCAAATGAAAATCCAGCTTATATATCTTGCAGTTTTTGGTGGACCACCAGGGCTCACAAGTATTGATTTGGCTGTTTAATGTTGACAGACTAATGAATTAATTTTTTCCCCTGCAGTTGCCCTCAGCATATTTCTAATAAATCTTTTGTCTTTTGTCATTAAATAAGTACTTGTTTTTTTTTTTTTTCTGAAAGCACTAGGTTTTTCAATCGTTATTTTTAATAAACATAGTCCACTCAGTAGTACATTTTAATGTAATCGTTAGTTACTGAAAGTTTTGTTAAAACTGCTGGCAGGTTTTAAAATGTATTCCAAAAGGTGTTGTCCATTTTTAAAACTCAAAACAAAACACAACAAAAATAAAATTAACAAAAACAAACTGTTAAGCTATCAAAACTATCAAGCTTTAAAAAAAATAACTGAGTCTAAAATAAAATATTTAACTGAGGCTGCTGCCTTTGTTTTTTTATAAGCAGTTTAATGTGGGTAATTGGTAAAACTGTTTGCAAAATAACTTCAATGCATTTTTAAGAATACCAAGACACATTTATTTGTTCAGATTCATTTACTTGTTTTTAAAAAGCCCTTTGATAAGTAACACACATTGCTGGCCTTTCTAATGTGTTTCTCTCTGAAGAGAACACATTACAGCGACTATTTGTACATGCATTTATTAAACGAGACATACAATTAAGTACCAGTAACTCTCCAATTAATGTATGAGTGACTGCGATGACAATGAGGTTAGGATAATTAATGTCACCTGTCATCTTCTTACTAATTAAGCTCAAATGACAGCATTTACAGCCAGGCCAGGCTAATTAATTTTCAAGCCACTAAAGCTTAAACATACGTTCACTGTACAAGCAGTTTGTCATTTTTGTGTTGGGTCTCGCTTTATCTTCCTCTATCTTCTTACAATATACACTAACACTTAGACTTTTAAGGGTTCAGTCTTGACTCAGAAAGTCTAATTGTTTTTTTTGTGTGTCTGTCTTAGTTTCAGTTTGTCTGTCTGACTTCAGCAGTTGGTCTGGGTCATATGGCAGCATAGAGAGGTTGGAGGTTGAAGGTCATGTTGTGAGTCCATTAGTACCAAGTACTAACACAGAACCTTATTGACCCGCGTCTCTGTCTCCATATGTTTACACAAATGTGGGCTTGGAAGGTTCGCCCACTCTGAAATAACCACATGTGATATTTGCATAAACTTGAAACTCATAATACAAAGTAAATTGATTGGTTGATTTTGGAAATATGTCAAACGTTTATACAATTTGAGTTTTTTTTATTGTAATTGTGTTGATCTGTATGTTGACATTCCATCTTCATATTTATAGTAGCACAAAAAACACATTAAACTTAGTGTGTGGGTCATCCCACATGTCTAGAATCCATTACCTTCTTTGGATTGAAATAAACTGTACAGATATTAACATTGCAGTTCCCAATATGTAGAATCAGAGAACATGTGTTTTTTCGAGGTGAAGTTCTGGTACTTTATGCGGTCTTACAAACAAGAGTTGGCATGGTGTAGTGTTGATTGTTTCTTCACTGTTAAGCAGCAAATCTTCACTATGATTCTCACCTCTCAGCCTTTCTTAAAACAAACACATACATAGATACATAAAATCCCCACTCTATTATAAAAAGATACAATTTCTTGGCTCACTCACACTTTTTCCCCAACACCTTTCTTTTTTTCTCTTTCTTGGTTGCCATGCCCACTGATAGTCTTAGTTATTACTGCTGAACATCACTGCCTGCTTGCCTTCAAACATTGATTGGCACTTCATCTGTCCATCAAATTAGCATCTCCTTTTCTCATCACTTCACATATTTATTCATTCATCCTCATTGTTTTTTGTTCTGTTTCAAAAAAAAAAAATAGTTGAGGATTTTGAAATTAGAATCAAAACTGTGTCACTTTCCTGATTTCAGCTTCCAGTCACTCATTCTCAGTTTATTTCTCCTCCACATTTTTCAATGTGTTATTTTTTTTTTTCAGATTTATTCATTATGTTAAGTCTTAAACTCTTTGAATGTCAGTTACTGACTGTGTGTGTGTGTGCTCTGCAGGCAGCCAGTCCTGCTGGGGAGAAGCCTACAGGGGTGGACGGAGCTCAAAGCAAACACACCTTCAATGAGAGGTCAGTGTGTTTATGTTTGTCTGATTGAAGCTGGGTGGTATACAGACCTTTAAATTAATTTCTCTCTATTTTATTTAACAAGGTAAAAAATCCGATAATACCAATACTACTTGAGGCTGATTCCCCCTGTAAAGCCTTTCAAATATGTTTGTTTCTTCTCATTGCATCATGATGCCAGCTTACCTTTGCATAGTGTATATTGACCGTTTTGGCTCTGTGTCTGCTTCATTTGGCGACTCAGAGACTTAACAGAGGTGAGTTGACTTCAACCATAAATCCCACAGAGACAGCAATGGGGCATTTCATCCTCTGTCCACATGGTAGTGGCGTTTTGTGAATATTTTTTTTTTTTTTCCAGCCTTGTATCCACACAGAAACTGCATTTTAGGAGCCCCTAAATGGTATTTTTTTAAAAGCTAGGTTCCAAAGTGGGAAAAAAGAAAAAAGAAAACCCTGTTTTTTCAGGTGAACAACCTGAGCACAACCTTTTGAAAAGAATGATGTCATAAGTCCACTTTTACCCTGATAATGTTGGACAGACTTAACAACAACAACAAATTATATGCTTGTGTTTGTGTTGCAGACACAAGTTGCTAAACTATAACAGAACCTTAGTATTATGTATGACTTCTTTGAGCAGATAAGGTTGAATAACAATAACATAGCAGCCCTTGCAAATTGAAAATTTTTATCTACTCTCTAGGAATTAATAAAAAAAATGATGTAAATTAGAAGAACCATTATTTAATTTTTGTCTCTAAAAGACATTCTGGTCTGCAAAATCACCATTGGTTCCATTATTTTGTTTTCATTCACTGTGCCAGTAGTGTATTCTGATAAATTACAAAAATGTGAGGTTTTGTGGTCCTTTTTAAGGATAAGGTTGTTTTTGTGCGTGTTTGTCTACACACAAGTTTGTTTGGTTTTATGAGCCTGCTTCTGTCCCACTTTCTCTTCATTAAAGCTGTTTTCTAATCTAGATCAAGGGCCTCGCAAATATATTTACTGTTAAAAAGCTCCATCATTAGCTCACTACAAAAGACTGTCAAAACAGGGTCAGGGTCACACATACAAGCGCACTCCCACACACACACACACACACAACTCAACGATATGATTACACACATGGTTTCAAGAATAAACAACTCCAAATGCAGTTGCATTTGATATTTTTGCATGAAGATAGAAATAAGCACAGAGGACACATGCATACACTAATGAGTACTAGTTAAATGCTGGGGTGCAGATGGGCTTTTTTTGTTTGCATCTGTGTGATTAATTTGACTCCGTGCAGCAGGATTCTACGTTTAAACACTGAGGAAGATCAGCCAGTTATCATGCACGGCTTTCCAGAAGCTTGTTGGGAATCCATTTAGAAATAATCAAAATTAAGCTGTGATGTATGCATGTACTGTATGCTGAACACTTTGCAAATATTTTTGTTAGCATTGTTAGAGCAAAGAAAAAAGTGCCCTCTTTATTATTAAGCAAACAGTTTGCTTTAAACATTTGCCAGTGTTTAAAATCTAAATGGAAAAAAAAATCCAGATTTAAATGTCAAAAACCCAAGTCCAAATGTTTACACATGAAAATAAAAAATAAGAATTGTAAAAAATGTCACTTCAGCACTCCCTACAACTTAAATGTAGAAATTGACCCACAAAGTGCATTCCACTATGTAGTGGATAAAAATCATTATTGTTTTAAGGTTTGCTTTTTTAAAAACTTTAGTTTTGTTTATCTTTAGTCTATGGTCACATCAGTGATGTGTTATTGCTAAAGAAGCTTACATAAATAAATGACATGTTAAATTATGTTATCCTAACTTTTCCATTAGTTGACAGAGCAGTAATGGAAGCTGGTAACAGGAGGTGTAATGTTTTTTATGTTCACCCGAATTAACCTAAAAGTTTGTCTCAGATAGAACAAAATGTCAGTTTTGTTTTAATAATAGCATAAAACCAAAGTGCTCATATAACTAACCTCTAGCTTTTAACATGGTTAAAACCAAAGTAGGACACATTTTAAATATGAGAAAGTTCTTACTGATCAATGTGCTGTTCTGTCTGACAATATTAACCTCCCTTGATGCATATTTTACTGCTGTTTATTTCAGAAATTACTTTTTACAGTAAAGATACCGCTTCACAGTTACTGCATAAATAACAAAACAAAATTTATTTAAGCCCTAGCATTCTGTAAAGAAATTCATATCACCTGCCACCTTAGTTTTAGATTAATATTATCTTATGCTGAGAAATATGAAAGTGTAGCTGTTTTGGACAAACCTTGAAAATAATGTTATGCACTAATCCATGCTCAGAGTTTGTGTTGTGAATGACTCTCAGCTACAGACACTTCAAATCTTTGGTCAGTACCCCTGTGTTTTCTAAGATTGCTTAGTATGGTGGCCATCTTGAGTGGGGTTGAGTCCAAAAGCTCATCAGTTCTAGTTGTACATCCAGTGATTACTTTCTGAGAGTTTTATTAAACATCTTCTGGATCATAAGATACTTTGCTAAGACTACAAACAATCAAACATACACACGAATACACACAGTCCCAGGAAAATATTATTGACTTTCTCCTTTCTTGGCAGGCAATAAAAACAAAAAGGAACTTTAACCATGGAACCAAAATGTCTTATGTCACCCAAAACTGTTTTATCCTGTCCTTACTTTGCTAAATACAACAATAGAGAACTAATAGAAGCAGACCCATAAAGTTATTCTCTATGAAAGCTATTAGCAACTACTGATTATTTTCTTCTATGTCTATTCCCTGAGTATCAAATTTCTTAGTTACCTCAATATACAATTCTGCCACCTGAATAAGTTGCAAAGCTAACTAAATAGAAACAATTTCAGCTCCATTCCCTGTTATGGTACCTAACAGTACAGTGCAGCAAAAATAAAGGTTATTATAAAAGTAGACATCAACTCCCATTTGTGCCATTTTTTTTCTCTAACTATTTTTCCTGCACATATCCTCTCATGAACACATAGTCTACTCACCATTGAACCATCCCAACTGTGAGTAATGTAAAAGTGATGTAATGGTTTTTGTGGTCGCTGGGGAAACGATCCTTGAAATTGCAAAAAAGTCCAAAATGAGTGGAGAAGCAAAGCCATAAATACTGGAACAGCAAAGCATGTGTTAAATGGATGTGTGTTATGTGTGTGGCCTCATATGAGTTGTGATTACTGTGAATGTTTCTGCACATTCTATGATCCTGCCACTGTGTGTTGGTGTGTGAGTATTCCTGCACCTTTAAATGTGAAGCTACACCTATAAATACAGTAATATGGCTCATCATAATTTTAACCACACCACATGCACCTCGAAAAACTCATTACACATGAATCAAATTGTCCTTTTTATATGGGAAACAGATTTATTCTAAATTGGTTTATTGAAATAGCATTTCCCAGTATATTATATTTCTTTGTGAATAAGGCACTATATTGAAAGTGTTTTAGAAGCCAGAAGGTGAACAGGTAAATAGGTTTCACTGGATGCGCAAAACAAACTACATGTGAAAAGGATTTTTGTGCTTTAAGAGTGCATTCCATGTTGTTTTGTACTCTAATAAATCCATTCATCCCTGGTGTAAAAAGGTCTTATTATGATGCTATATTGATACTAAACAATTTGCTTTTTTTTCTCTGTCTCTTTCTTCAGCACTAATGCCAACACTTCTTACTTGCTCCTAAATTTCTGTCCTTTTAATTTAGTTAAGGACGCGTCAAAATAGTTGTACAGTAAATGTTGAAAAAGAAAAGATTTATTTTTTTGCTATTATTCCCACATTTGATTACTCAGCCGTTCATGCAGTGAATACTCATTATTTTTTTAAGTTCTTATGTGTATACTTTCATTAGAATTTAGTTGTTTGCATTGTCTTTCTCCTATGCAGCTGTGATCCTTTGCTTTAGGAGCTATAAAAAGATTGATAAACAAGAATAGGGATGAGAGAGTTAAATGCATTGAGGCGAAGAGAGTGGTTTGGTAATGCACATCCTCCTTTTTGTTTCTCTTCAGTCTTTCTGTCTTTTATAGTGAGGATCAGTAAAGTGGCAGCTGGATAAAGAGAACACCTGCTCTCTTCATCTCTCTTTGCGTCTCTCTGTCCTCCTCTTCCTCTCTGTGCATTTGGCTCTTTTTCTCTCTTATTCACTCATTGCGCTGCCGTCTCTCTTTTCTCAAGTCTCACCCATTTTGTCTCTTTTTTTCCCACCCCACTTCATTTTTTGCATTGATGCAGCCTGTCAAACTTCTCACATGAAATAAAATGATAGAAAGAAAAAAAGGAAATGCAAATGGATCTCAATTGCTTGTGTGCATATATGAGTGTGTGTGTGTGTGTGTGTGTTGTAGATGGAGTGTTAGAGATCAGAGGAACAGCGGCAGGAAGGGATAGAAGGAGGGGGTGCATGTTATTTTCCTTCTCATAATAATTCTATTCATTAGCCTTGACTAATTAATTCAATGCCTCCTTTCTACCTCATTTCACTGTTTCACTTCCAAAGCTTCTTTAATTCTAACCATTTTTTTTCTTCTCCTTTTTGTCAATTTTGTTGATGGCCCCTGCACTAAACCTGTGTTTTTTTATATACTTTTATGTCCGGCCCTCTGTAGAGGCCTTTGTTTTTAGCAGATATGTACGAAACTAACATGGTTAGCATAAAACCTGCAAAATATAACCACACTGATGCTGTGTGTGTGAACATGGTGCTACAAATTATTTTGCTTCTATATGGTTATCTAGACTCTTAATCCTACAGCCTAGTAGCTACTTATAAATGAATTATAGAGATATGTAAGATTATGTATATAGTTATATGCTAAATGTATACACTAATTTTGCAATTGGTCACTTGCACTCATTTTGGGTATAATGTCTGTAAGAAAAGGCCTCCAGCTGACTTGAAAACAAATTCATTTGTTTGTTCCTTAATTTCTTTTTATACTAATCAAAACCCCCAATAAAGATTGAAGTTTTTTTTTTTTTTTAAACATGTCCAGAAGTCTCCTAAGATTGTATGACTGTAACCAAAAGTGTACTGATTGACCAATTATTGAATACAAATCAACTAAAATAAAATAAAAGGACATTAGACTTATGACCTAACAAGAAAACTAAAAATGTTATGTAAAAAATATTATATTCTTTATCTGGAATCTACATCTGCTGATAAGACCCTAGTTAGTAGTGTATGTTCACATTGGTCCATGATACGCTTGGATGATTAAATACAAGTATGTGTAATTTTGGAAGTACTTGATCGTGTGTATCATTGCTGTACTTCCTGTGAGTATTGTTGCCAGTTGGTGCTCAGCCCCCAAGCTACCTTGCAAAAAAATAATTTAACCAAAAAGGAGTTAGTTGAAACAATAAAGTAAAACTTTACGTTTGCTCTTACACTTCCTTTGTTTGGATAAACTCAAATATGATGAGTAGAAATGATCAGCATAAGCTTTGAGCAAATGAATAAATCTATAATGCATATGTTTGTAACATTATACAAGACATAAACGAAAAGAAAATGAGTTTTTGAGCTTTTCCATTGCTGCCACCCACAATCATCACTAACTCTCTCTGTGGAGTTTATCAGCATCACCACTCCTATCACTTGATGGGGGTTTAGGGGTGGATGGATGGTCCAGAGAGAGACAGATGCAGACAAAATGAGTAGAGAGAGTAGACAGACAAAACGAGACAGACACTTAATGAAAGAGCACAAAACAAAGTTCAGACCAACTCACTTAGAAATACACACACTCCAGCACACGGGGAGCAGAGAGAAGGTCACGAGAGGATTAATGGCTGTGCTCTGATAGATAAACTAATCAAACAAACAAAGACTCCAGCACGCACACGCATTAAAACACAGAATGTAAAGCAGAGACACACTCGAATTATCCAAACTAGCAAGAGACATTAAGAGATTCAAAGTAGCGAGGAGAAGAAAGGCACAAAAACACTTTTTAAACACACACATCCACTGTAGTCTGGGCTTTTATTAGTTTTGAATGGAGTGTTGGCATTCCTTTCTCAAAGGCCCCGTGTTCACAGGCATGGATTAAGACCTTCACAAAAGCATACTTTTGGCAAAGTCTTTGCATTCATGGAACATCATGTGTCAGTTAAGTGTAACAATTTTCTAAACTTTTTCTCAAGAGACACAAGTTTTCAGGACTAATGTAATTCTGCTGTGTCTTTACCTGACTTTTCTGAGTCTTCTTCATTTAGGCACACTTGTGTTCAGGAGTAAATTGATCAGACATTTTACTTTTTAAAACTGGTTTGTGTCACACATGATGATTATCCTGCCAGATTTAAATGTAGTCTTGAATATTTCAAAATGTTCCTTAATATGTCTCAGATCACCTTGATTTGTATTCTTGCACAGCTGCCTGAAATCACAAGCAGCTGTGCGGGGTCAAAAGCTAATCATTTTTTTAGTGAAACAATGTTTTAGCATACCAAATTTTCTCCCAGTTGTTAAGGTTTTTGTTTTTTCCTTTCTTTGTGCTTGTGTGTTTAAACTGCATGGTGTGCAGCCTGATCAGAGTGGTGGAGATCCTGGGTGCTGACAGTCCGCTGGGAATCCACGTGGTTCCATACTGCTCTTCACTCAGCGGACGGTGAGTTGGGATTTCAAAGACGCATTAGGTCATGCCAGAATTATTTGTATATCTAATTTTGTCTTTATCAGCTACACTCCATGGCAACATTGTGAACAATAAATGACTTGTAGTGCTACAGAGACTACACTGGCACGCAATGGGTAAAAGAAATAAGCAAAGGAAAGACAAAAACCGATCTTTGGGTGTGTCACAATCAGTGGAAAAAATATTTCCTGAAAGGAAAGCAGAATGCCTTTTTATGACTATTCTCATAGCTCTGATGACCACCAGCTGTGCTGCTTATATGTTATTTTTTTCTTCATCTTTCTTCCTTTTTCTTTTACCATTTTCCCATCACTTTTACTTCACCTAGTTTCATTCTTTAACAGCTGAAGTGTTTTGTGTATTCGTTTTTTATTATTAATTTTACTGGACATGATAGACATCATTGGCAGACGTTGCTCAAGTATTCCTTTCTACGTATCTTTGCTCAGTTTAAATCTATTGATTATTTGCAGGTTGGGGTTAGCTGCCACTGCAGCAATTTTTAAGCTGCTTTTTCTTTGTTTTTTTTTAGCACTTTGACTGGCTCTGTAAATTTGAATTACCTTAACATCAGTCTCTTTATCACATTTGATTTTACTTTGACTAAAACACTATTTATTTATTCTGTCTGTATGTGATCGTTCCTGGTGGTACCATCTACTAGTTTGCATATGACAATGATTTAGTGCATAAACATGTTTTTAGATTTTAGTTTTTTGTTATTCTTTTTATTTTTTTGGGTGCAAAAATCCGTCTTTTATACGTACATATTTTTATAGAAACATTACATTAAAAAAAGGGTCTTTAATTTCCTGTATCCCATCTGACTTCCTGTCAGGTCTCTTGGTCTGTACATCCGTGATGTTGAGGAAGAGAGCCGTTCAAGAAAGGAAGGCTTGTTTCAGGAGGATGAGTGCATTGTCAAAATCAACAACACTGACCTAATGGACAAGACATTCAGTCAGTGAGTACAGCTCTATTTATTTGTGTATTCCCTTGGAAGTTAAAAGGCGAGGTGAGGAATAGTCATTAACAACCACCTCAAACATATCAAAGAACAAAATAAATAACGTTGCATGAATAATAATGGTCTTTTTTCTAATGTATAGTACTCAGAATTATTAATACTGTGAGCACTAAGTGCATGAATTCTGGGGAAGAGTCAGTTTGTTAATATTAGGTAAAAATCTTAATACAGAACAACATTTCAAAGTTTGTATGCTCATGCCTAAACATTTTGAAGAAGTGACTGCTACTGTAATATTGGAGATTCTGTCCATTATCTTTGACTCACAGAAAATAAAATAAAAAAGTAAAACAAAGCCATTCTAAAACCATCAGCATTACTAATGAAAATACTATTATTATTTAGTGAAAATTTGTCCTGAGCACTTATTCAATTTGAAGCTTTATCACCTGTTTTACTTTGTAACAAAACTAAAACAAAGATTAGCTTGTATTTAGTTGTTGAATTGCTTATATTAAACTGTTCATTCAGTCACACTGACTGTTAGTTTCTTTACTTATTGCAGTCTTTTTTTTTTTTTTGGTCTTGTTTCACATTAAAACCACTGGTTATGTTTCTGTTGTACTCTAACAGAAAGGAACAACAGATAAAATACTTCATGTTTAGACATCACATTTTCAAAACTAATCTTTGTATTTATAGATCGGTACTTTCTGACTAATTTACTGAGGTCTAAGTTTCAGGGTAGAAGAAGGAAAACAAATCTGCTGAACTATGTTGCTTCTTCCCAACAAGTCTTGCAGTAATGCTGGAGCTGCTGCACTGATCAGGACACACTCTACAAAATGATTTTAAACAGTGTGTTTATATTTTATTACAACAGAATTTGCTTGTTTTGCTCATTTTAGTAGCTTTCAAGTAGTTTCATGTTTTTGGTCTATAAAGCAACCACAGCGTGAGTCCAAGATTATTTTATAGCTTTGACTTATTTATTTGTTCTCAGCATCACTGATGTTGGATAGTTTCATTGTTGTGAACAATTCAAGCTGTCTTTCCTTGTTTATTTCAGAGCTGTCTAAGTCTGTGTTTTCACTCTTTCTGCTTAGATGTAAGAAGCTAAAAAAAGTTTAAATGTTTTGGAAAACAGTCATTACTACTTGTGCTGTACACTCTAAAGTTTTACAAATTATTGTGCATGTTGAAGCTGAAAAGAGGAAAAAACAGGTGGAAATACTTGACCAATCAGAAATATTGTGCTCTGTAACCATAACCTTAAGCTGCTGGCTAAACTCAAAGGTAATACTTCCTTACAAGGTTCTTTTTATGGGTAAAATTTCTCATCCTGAACTTTGTTTAACCATACGCTCCTGGGAAGTATTTTTGGTTCTAATGTGAATAAAGAGCACATAAACAACAACAGATTACAAGTACTAATAGTAAAATGATTACAACACTTCACAGTGACCTGAAAGTCCAAACATCATTTCTTGTCCAGTATTAAATGTGGTAATGAGATTGTGTATAAGGTATTTTATGCAGTGGTGTAGGTAAACGGATTATCATTGGAGGGGATTTGTACCTATTGTTCAAAAACAGGCGTACAGTCCTGTGTGCATTCTCTCAAAGGCGCCAGTTAACACACATGCATGCAGTTTTTCATGAGAAATCTTTGTTTAAAACATCCATATACACGTGAACAAGACAGTTTACAATAACAATAAACCAAACCAGACTGTTATTTTGCTTGATTGAGCTTAAAACCATCTCCTAATATTGATGAATAAACACAGAGTATTGCCAGTATTGTTTTGTCTTGGCATGTGTGCTGCGATTGAAATTTGTGTAAGTAGGGCACTGAAAGTCCACTGATACCTGTGAATGCATGGTGCACACATAAAAGCACACATGCACTCACACTGTGCCATTGTCCTTGCCAGACAGCTGTTTAAAGGATGCCTGCTTGATTCAAATATATTTTTGACATAAATGTTACAGCACACATTGTTCAGTCAGGGACAAGAATGATATCATCTGTGCACAATGACCTCTGAATACATTTACAAACACACAGCTCTCATATCTAGTTTCATTGTACTGCATTGTGCAGTTAATACAATATAAATCACGTTAAGTGCTTTTGTTTTGGAAGGTGTAACACAGACACTCACTTATAGACTGTCCTTTATGTTGAATGGGTTTTCAATGTAAATGCTGTCTCAGGAAAATGAGAAGTAGATGACCACCCATCCGCTCACACAACCGCAATCCAACTTCTGTTTGTATTTACTGGATCATTCATAATAATACCAACACGTTAAAAAAAGGGCTTATTTCCTTTCCCATTTAATCTCTTGAGATTGTATGGTGTGTACATGTAATAGCCCATGTCAACATATTTGTTAATTTAAAGCTTTATTGTTTAATATTTAATATATTAAAATACAAAGACACTTTCAAAACATAGTCTAGTTCTAATCATTGTAAATGTTAACCTCATCTAGGCGGAAAACAATAGGAGTGAAATCAAATGAAAGTTTAATAAACTAGATTTGCTCTATCTGTTATCTGAGGTGAATGATGGTGATTACCAATCTTGGTTGACACAGTGGACCTTCTAACTTACTTAGCATGATCTGATATAAACTAATTCTCTGCAAAATGATCTTTTTTATAGATTATAATGGCTTTGTGTGCAGGTGTTATGGCTCTTTGCTTCCTGTCCTCTCTTGTCTTGAGCTCGGTTGAAATGAAGACGGAAAGAGTGAGCCGCAATAAATAACCACTGCCAATTTACAATGGAGAAATTATTTAAATAGTACAAACTAAAACAGACAATTCAGTGGCAGTTGTCCCAGTGTGTCAATGCTTGTCAGTAGCAAAGCCAACCAGTCTAAAAAATTATTTCTTACAGCATCTTTCAGTTTTTGAAAATCAATTTCTTCTTAATATAATTACTAAATGGTTGGCATATATTTAAAATGAGTCATTATAATCAGATTTATAACGCGTGTCTGTATTTATCTCCTAATTGAGTTATATGCCCTCCGAAAGAATAATTAATTTTCTTGTCAGAAATTGATAACTACACTTTGAATGTTGTTATGAATGATTAAATGATCTGTGTTA
The DNA here is from genome assembly GCF_001649575.2 of Kryptolebias marmoratus. NCBI lineage: Eukaryota > Metazoa > Chordata > Actinopteri > Cyprinodontiformes > Rivulidae > Kryptolebias > Kryptolebias marmoratus. The sequence continues at coordinate 5,470,318 of NC_051435.1, read as the reverse complement.
CTTGTTAATGATTCCCATATGTAGAATACATAATTCACTCAGTATTTTTTTACTCAGTTTTTGACCAAACCTTCTGTTTTTTTTTTTGTTTTCATCTCTCTCTGACCGTCTGCCTCCCTCTGTCATCAGAGCTCAGGACATCTTCCGTCAGGCGATGCGTTCCTCACTCGTCCGTTTAGAAGTTCTCCCCTCCTCCAACAGAGAAATATATGAGAGGAATCTGATTGGGCAACTGTATGTCAGCGGTACTGGTCCCACCAGCAGTCCTCATCTCCCTAAAACCAAAGGTCCACCTCCTCCTGTCAAAGCCAAACCGATGTTTAAGCCCCCAGAGAGTTCAACTTCAAGACTAACAGAGGAAGATCCTAATCCTGAAGTTGGCTCTGTAAGTTAATAATTGTTAACAAAGGTCGTTCCAAACCTTTTAAAACTAAGGTTCAAGATGCTTCAATGTGACTAGGGCATTTATTAAAAGTAGATAAAACAGTGTTTTTATTTTACTGTATTGATTGAATATAAGAATCAACAAAATATACTGTTAGTAGTTATTAACATGAATTAGCAAAAGTGAGATTGTACAGCTTTTAAAGTCTCCAAAAGCAGATTTCTTCTGATTTGATAAGTTTTCTACCCTGTGTTCAGACAGTGCTCATACAGTGCTTGTGTGTATGGTTCTGTTCACTTTATGATTCTGAGATCAGATGAGTAGAAAAATAGTCGGTTGCACATTATTTTTACCTCATGTCCACTTTCCTGCTGGAACTACCAAGTCTTAAAAAAAACCAAACACATGTAACTGTTGTCAACATTGCCATGGTTACCCGGCTGGCATTTGAAAAACAACTGTTGCTAAGAACAGTTTCTTAGCAACAGCTTATTATCTTAGTTTATTAAAAATAAGTTTGTCGGCCATGCTGTAAGTCTCAACACAGTTATATAAACAATTTTCTAAAAATACACTTATTTTCTTTGCCGATCACTCTATGTGATACATTACTTTCACTGTAAATGGCAAATTACTTTCTGACATGACAATTGTTTTAACTTATCATTTTTTGTCATTACAACTTCTGAAAATTTTCCCAAAATCCTAAAAAACCTGCAGTTCACCTTTGGCATTCTGAGTTTTATTAGTAATGCGAAGTAGAACAGAACAGGTCAGAACACAAATCGTTATAGTGTCTTGGAAATATTTCTATATAACTGCAGCTTCCACACAGGACTGTATGTCTTATAATCAAATAAAAAAAAAATATTCTTAGACTTAAAGCATTAGTTTGAAATTCATTTTGGTTCTGTTAAAATTTCCTAAAATCTTTTTGTTCTCTGTATAGAGTCCTAAGGTGAAAAGTGAGAGCCCCATCCTTAGGAAAAGTCCCGCACTTTCCAGCCTGGTGTCCAACAAGAGAGGAGGACGAAGGCTGCGGATTGATTTAAAGAAAGGTAGGAATCATCTGGTCAAAGAATGAGCTTCACTGTAAATTTTGCTCCACTGTTGAGAAAAATCAATGTATTTGCTTTTGGTGTAGTTCCATGTTTTTCTCAAATTCTTTTCATTTAATTCAATTGTTTTAGTTTTTTAAATTTCTTTCTGAATGTTAGTTTTGAATATGTTGTATCCAATCAAAGTGCATTTTGGAATGTCAAAATTTCTCAATCAAAATGTTAAATCAGGTAATCGTACGGCGTGTGGTTTACCAGTTCAACTGGAATTGTTCTTATTTCCTTGCTGTTCTTTGACCGAGTCCCTTTCCTCTCTCAATCTTCCTTATCCATTCTCTTCAGGGTCTATTAAGTCTTTATTGATCTGTTCATTTCTGCTGATATGAATTCATACTGGACCAAACTGCTGACTTGGCTCTGCTAAAGAGACCAGACTTAATGAAGTCTTTAAAGCACACGACCACTCCCTCTGTCTGTGCATGGCCGTTTTGTGCTCTTGCATGCATGTGTATGAGTGCTTTATACACAATAATGTGTGCACATATTTTCTTCAATTAGGCTTTTAGTCTTCATCGCCTTTTTTTTCCACAACATTCACTCTGTTTCCTTCGTTTAGCAATCATTCTACTTGTACCCTCTACTTTCTCCCCCCTTGTTTCCTTTTTCTGCTCGCTGGCCTACCCCTGAACTCAGTTTTTTTTGTTTTTTTTTAATCCGCAGATATTTTAGCTGCAGTTTAAGCTAAAGAGTTCAAAGCAACACAGTTGTACAAACTCTTAAAATAGTCACACAGTACAGTATGTTGTTGGGACTAGTTTAAGGCATGTTCAGGTTGGTCGATAAATTTAGATTTTTTACCTTGAAATCCAGTCAGAGATGTATATAAGGGTTATTTAACTTCAGCTGCAAATAGGCTATATATATAAATTATTGGAGGTTTGAGGGCCACAGGCAATAATTATCTCCTGCTGCTGAAAGGCAAAGGCATGTGTGTGTGGTGGGGAGGGGGGTATTGCATACCTTATGGATCTCTGTACAAATTTAATGAAACTTTTAGAAGGTAATTATTGGATGTACCTCTACAACTGATTATTTTTTGAGCCAGCCCAATTCAAGTCAGCTGCCACAGCAAACTATCTTCAGAAACCACAAAGATGGTCATAACCCAGTCAGTTTTACAGATATTGAGCTAAAATTTGATGTGGTAGTGTCTGAGAGTCTTTCCCAACACACACTCCGAGCATGACATCTGATGATACTCAGACAAATCAGTTTAGGAAACTTGCAGCTCTGTGGAGCATAAAGACATTTAAAAGACGACCATGTCTGGCCTGAGGGCTGCTTGATGAATAGGTCTGATGTTAAGTTTTGGAGTAATCAGTTCTGGTTTTTGTTTGTTTGTTTGTTTGTGTTTATTATACAGGCTTAGAAGGTCTTGGTTTTACTGTAGTAACAAGGGATTCTTCGGTACATGGTCCAGGCCCTATTTTGGTCAAAAACATTTTGCCACGCGGAGCTGCTGTCAAAGATGGACGACTTCAGTCTGGGGACCGCATACTGGAGGTACAGAACAATTTAGCCCAACCCTGCTGTTCATAACGAGTAAATCTGTTCAAGACAATAAGAAATACAAAGACAGTGGTGGCTTTTTGATTTGTGTGTGTGTTATGTGTGTGCATAGGTAAATGGTGTGGATATCACAAGGGTGGGCCAAGAGGAGTTGGTGTGTATGCTTCGCAGCACTCGTCAGGGAGAGACTGTGTCTCTGGTGGTCTTGCGGCAGGAAGACATGTTCCTGCCCAGAGAAATGGTAAGAACCGAACTAACAGTCAACAAAACGAGACTTTCCGGTTGTTTGAAGGGTCATTGTTCAGTTAGAAGCATCTAGTTTCTTGTCATTTCAATCCTTTTGTTAAAATCCTGACACATAGTAATTTTCTTACTTGGTGGGGTGATATAAGACTTGGAAAAATTTCATTTGACATTAGGACTAATTTTCTGTAATGAAAGATGCCCTTCTTTACTGATTTTTTTTTTATTTTTAATGAGCTATGCAATATTTTTTTTAATAATTTATACTATTGATTTAATTTTGACTGAATCTAATAAACACGTTGTAAATCCTGATATATTTTAAAACCAGAATATTTTGTGCATGTGTCCTTCTAATGCATTGCTTGTTTTAGATATAACCACCTCTTGTCTGAATAAACATCTTTTAATTTCACTGATTCCTATTTTCTTGCTTTTTTTGACTTTGCATGATCAACAATAGCACATACACTATTGATTTTATCTTCCAATTTTTTTTCATAATTCTTAATTTTCTGCTGCAATTTTACATTGTCTAACACACTTTTATCTAAATTAATAGTTTTGTTATAAAACCTGTTTTTATTTGATTCCTAATTAGTTTTTTTTTGTACTCTTATTGATCTAAAGCCATCTTCTTTTCTGTCAGTCTGCTCTTTGAAACTTTCAGTTGTTGATTATTTTGCTTTTATATGTCCACACTTGCACAAAATAATTAAAACAATAACAAGAGTTCATGCTTTCTTAAATTTGTATAAAGGAATTTTAATTTTGTGGAATTTATTTGATCTTTTATCCACCCTTATTTCCCATCTCTTGCTCTATCTTATTCTCCTTTTATGTTGCTTTTTGTGTCGTTTCCCTTTGTGTCTCTTTCCGCTCCTGTCGACTGATGTTTCCTCAGTGGCTGCCAGGCTACATGTCTGAACATGTGCATGTGACCCTGAGCCCCGTAGGAAATTCTGTTTCTGTGGACAGGAAGTGAGTGAGGCGTTGGTGTCTCTGCATGTGTTAACATAATTTGTTAATTTTCAAATCATCAAAACAAACATAAGAAAAGGTTATCCTGAACTTTATCAAATGGTGCAGTTTGAAAGAGTTTACTTTTTAAAACTCTTTAAAATTACTGCATAATTTACTCAACTAATATCAGCTTAAATATGTACCAATACATCAGAATTGTCAGATTTCTTCACCCCAAATGACTCTTCCATGGCTGACTTAATGCTGTGATCCATCAATAAGTCTGTTTGGCTGTTTCTGTAGGTAAACAAATGCATGTGGTAGATGGCAACCCTTCAGAAATTTAACCTAAAAAGTTTAATTTAAGGACACATTAACCACCGATATGAGGGAAAAACATATATGCAAATTCTGTTCCTTTATGATTTATTTCTTTTTCTTATCACCAGTCATCATGTTATTACAATGAGTACCTTTAACTAGTTGATTATTTAGGCTACTTCCAAACATTTATGTGCTTATACATGTTACCTTGGTTACCAAATGATTTCCATGTTTGCAGCTTATTTAGAGAGAATAATGGACAATACATAGAAAATTTAAGCAGTTCTTAGGATAACTTTTGAAATCACTTATTTAACATTGAAAATGCGCATGTTAGTTGGGCTGGAAAAATGACTGAAAAGCAAATTTGTTCTGATGACTTATTGAAAGTAATTTAGTGGGTTTTTTTCACTTTATGCTAACTTGAAAAATAAGAACATTGCACCATTCAATAAGACCACAGTATCTCCCACCCAGTCAGGAAACTGACCTTCTATTCATAGTTTAAAAAGTACAAGTATTGTTTTTTTTAACTTCAAACTATGGATCCTGTGTCCCACAGGTAAAGTATTGTTGTCAGTTGTCTAAAACACTTTCCCATTCAAGGCCACTGCTCATGTGTTGGCACATATAAATAGATGGCAGCAAGTGTTTGTTTATGAATATTTGGATAGTTTTCTGGCTTTAACTGTCAGATATATCCTTATGTGCTTTTACATTTTATATAAATAAGATATATGAGATATTCACAATTTCGTTGTACCCCCGTGGCACAATGACAAATAAAGAATTCTGATTCTTATTCTGATACAACTTTTATGAGTGGACATGTTTTGACTAAGAAAGGTCTTTAGGTTTATTTATTTATTTTTCTTTTTTTTCCCTCACTTTTCTGCTTTCTTAGCATTTCTGACTGTTTGTGTTTATGGAGGGAAACAGAAGAAGAATGATGAGGAAATGATGGAATGATCTTGTCGATCTTCTCCCCCTCTTCCGTTGTCTCATTTTAACTCACCATCTGGTGTTGTTTGCTAATGTGTGTGCTTGCTGTAGAACAAAGACATTACACCACCTCTACATGCATACAAGCTCTTACTCAGTTGGTTTTCAGAGACTTACAAGATATTCATTCACCGTCCACAGTATAGCATGTATACATGCTGCCGTTCAACAGTTTGGAGGCTGTTTATGGCTGTTTAAGGTCTGAATTTAGGTAACTCACAAAGTTACTAACATATATAAAACACGGTTGTTTTCTTTGCACATAAGTGGATTTGCCTTCTGAGTTAGTTGGCATTTTAAAATAATGTTTGAGATAAAGATGCTTTGAGGTGATTTTGGTATGTTTGGCATCCATGTTTGCCAGGCTGGTGGGTGATTTTAATCCTGTTCTTTTTTTTCTTTTTTTTTAAACAGGAAGGAAGGTTTTTAGTGCCAGATGCTCTTCACAAACACAATGGCATTAAATCAGTAAACTGTTAGCAACTGGTGGCAGAGCATGCTCTAAACAAAACAACACTATTGAACAGTTTCTTTATTCTGATTGTACCTCATCCATCACTTTAGCAGCCAGTCTGTGCATTGGTGCTCTTCTTCCTCTCGGTCTGTTGTCTCTTTCTTTGTGTGTGTGCACATCTTACTGATATTGTCACCAATGTGACCTTACATAGTCACTACAGTAGATCCCCCATCTGTTACACCACTCAGAGCCCTGTTTATACACACACACACACACACACACGCACTCCTTGGCAGCTTGGTGTCTCTGCAGGAGCTGCCATCATCCCAGTGGAAAGCAGTCAAGAAGGGTATCACATCTCTCTTCTCTGGATTTCTGTCTCATCTCACATCTCTGGGCTGTTTATCAAAGGGCTTTCTTCTTCTTATCATCCGACATCAGTGTTGGGTCTTAAAGTGCTGACCACATGAGTGTCTAATGGTCACACATGTCAGGCAGGTTTGGCTTCACACCTCTGGAGATCAACTTTTCACAATAGTACTTTTACTCTGCTTGATAAGGCATTTGTTTTGCTTTTGCACAGGGTACCAGTTTTATTTAAAGCCAAATTCAGTAGATTCCCAACTTATTTTACCAGTAAAGAAGAAAACATTTACTTATACCACACTTTATGTGCTAAATATGTTACCACATCAGTCAGCAGAGATATAACAGTAATGCACTTAGCTCTGTTGTATCACAGCGGGAGGGGATCTCAAACCAAATTGCTTTTAAAGACTTTTTGCTGATTAGTCTGTGTTCTACCTGTGGTGTTTTTTTAACCTGCAATATACCAGTTGGGTTAAACCCAGCAGTTTTTTAAAAACATTTCACCTGTCTAACTAAATATTAACAAATAGCTTGCTAACAAAGCTCGATACAACTTTCATAACAATACAAGGGTGAGACTATACATTGTTGTGTTATATTTGGGAAGTGGACACTGGTTTGACATGTTTTACGTGTCCAGAATTTGTTAAGTGTTAAACAAAGGTAAATCAAGTCCAACTTGACATTCTGTGAGACTCACCTGACTGCTTTAGTGTGTAGAAGATAAAAAGTCTGTTTTTCAAAGCTCATGATACCAATTCACAAAATGTGTGAAGCTCCATACTGCCTACATTTGAATGTATTTCCTTTTACTCTCGATGTTGGACAGTAAGTGCTTCAGAATCACACTAAAGGCAGAATCTCACTGGGTTGTGCTTGTTTTGCCAGGTAGTCTTCAAAGTGTCTTGAAGTGTTTGCGAGGGTTCTCAATTTCCTTGTGTGAGTTGCAGAGGTGCACCAGCTTGTGGCTTGAGCTTTGAACATGTTCAAAAAAAGTGTGTGACAAATTGTCCCTTGAAATAATTGCAGAGTCATCATAGGCATCTCAAACCTATCTCAAGAGTGCTAGACTTGTATTTTGCCACCTGTACAGGAGCTCTCCTCTGACAGAAGTCATTTGAGGCTAATGTCCAAGTTACAAAACAAAAAAACACCATTAATCAACAAAGCTTATGGAAAACTAAACTGGTCCAAATCTTCAGTTCAAAAGTGTCCTCTAGTAGATCACACCATAAATGTGAGATGGCTGCCAAGGTGGGAACAAAGGGAGCTGAAGCAGATATGATGTGGGTGAAGGTGGACACATTTTCTCTCAATCTTGAGTCACCAACTACTTTCCAACAGTAGGCCCCAGTGGTCAGTGAAGGGAAATTTTGTTTCAAAAGTGAGAATCTTAGTTTGTAGTGTCAGGTTTAATTTAATTAGTGAATATTTTGTCTTTGCCCTTTGTGTTTTTTATTCTTAAACTGGATCATATTCTCACATTTAGGCCCATTTACTGCTATTCTTTGACCGTCTTAAATAAATAGATCTTTGAACAGTCAACTCCATCAACAAGGGTTTTCTGCACAAATTTGCATAAAAGCCTAAATACATGAAAGGTCATCTACAAAGCTGTCTCATCATAAGACCATGTGTCTTAAAGGTTGGTGCCGCTCAATAGCTTAGCAAAATGTGTTTAAGTAGATCCCTTATGTTATTCGGACAACTAAAATTACGATCATTATTCTTCTTATTTCCACTGTCATCTGATTTTCTGTATGCGTCTTCCTGCATTACACTTCATTTCTCCTGTAGAGGTGATGCAGGTGAAGTAGTTGAGTGTTCTCCCTCATTTTCACATAATGCGTCTTTCCATCATTCTCTCCCTCCCATTTTTGTCTCCGTTTAATAAAACTCACTCACCAACTGAGCTGTCTTTTTGATAGCATGTCCTCCTGTTGATCCATCATTGTGGCAACCCATTTAAATGTTAAACGGCCTGCATGAGAAGGTTCATCTATGCAAACGGCTTTTTCTGTCACTGGATAGATTTGATAGAGTTAATGTAGCAAAGAATCAAACACCTTTTGTAGCTGCAAATGGAAACCGACACACAGGGGCTCATCACACTTTTTTTTCTTTTGGCATTACACAAAAATGTCCAGCTATCATAGCAATGGGGATGGATAAAAGGAAATGTTTTTTTTGTTGTTGTTTGTTTAGTTTTTTTTAAATAAAACTAGTGTTATTTGCAGATTTGTATACATTTCTGTCTGCTGCTTCATGAAGAACAATGAATTTGTTTAGTTTTATGTTGCTTTTTCCTGAGTTTACTGCTGAATTGAACCAGGGTCTTTATCTATCCATGAAAATATACACAACTCTCATGTGTGGCACCACATGATGGTAATGTTGGTTATCAAGTTGTATCTATTGTTCTAGAGGAAAAATTAGTTTATACTTGAGATAAACACTATTTTACAAACATTTACATACTTTAGCCTTTTTTAAACAAATGGATTGACATTAGCAGTCCTGATCTCTAGATGAAATATGCTGATTCAAACTTTTATACAGCAGGACAGCGCCCAACTTCTACCTTAAATTTGCTCAGGCATTAATTCTCTGCTGTGCTGAGTGTGAGAAAATGAAATCCTAAATAACAAAAGAAGAAAGCTGAATTAGATAAACATGAAGTGGCAGAAAATCCAAAACATTTCCAAAGTATAAAAAGTAATTTGGTCAGAGCTTTGGACACTAATAAATTCTCTGTGTAATCATGGGCAGAAAGTAGCCAACATTTCTCTGCAGGGTGTTTATAAGTTTCTTCCAAGGTCGGAGAGTTTCCTATCAGGTCTGGACAGTCAGTTGGATCGGGGGAATTTTATTTTATTTTTTTTTCCTCCAGCAGGGAAAACAGTTTTCTGCAGAGCAGAGGACTTTGTGTCGGCTTAACGCTGTTAAACCTACAATCCCTACAGACAAACAGTGTCTAAACCTAACACTGCTGACCCACACAAACACACAGTCACACACAGACTAGATTCATGCATTTATATTGACAGCAGCATACACAGACATGGACTGCCTGTGAGACTGACACAAAATGGCAACCACAGATATTTAGACAGTAACACAGGAAAGATGCACATAGTTCTGTTCATTGTCCACATATTAACAATAACACTTTTTTCTTTATATTCTTATTATTCTTCACTCAATATAAAAAAAAACACTTAGCAAGAACACATGCATGTTATTTTTTATGTCTCTTATAAGGCATATCTTTGTATTATTGTGGGTATATTCAATTCAGAGGAACTGAGTCAGACTGACTTCTCAATATAAAATTGCAAAAGAAAAATAATCTAGCTGATTTGGTGTACTATATTTAAAAAAAAATAATGCAATTAATTGGAAATTAAATATGTTTTTTCCTTCAGGCTTAAGATAGAAGGGACAGCCCTGCTTGCTCTTGCCATACAATTCAAAATATCCGTTCTGTGATGATGAGGTCCAACAGTAATGATGGAGAGTCTCCTCTGCAGGGAAGGCTGTAAATGCTACAATTACCTTCCTTAAATCCAGACGTTTAACAGTCATAAACAGCAGCAGGTTTTGTGTACTATTTTAATTTCAAACCTTCATACTATTTTTAGTTTCATCTTTCTTGCAAACAGGATTCCAAGACTTTGAAAACTGGTCAAAGTTTTCATCTTCACAGTTTTGCAAACGTACACATATCTGAATCTGCCATGTTTTTCTGAAAATCGATTTTTTTTTCCCTTTTTTTTTTTTTCAAATACCATAATCCATATGAGCTTCAGCAGTGTTAGCTCTCCCACTGAGCCATTGCAGGCTTCAAACACACTTTTATCTGTCATGTTCTGTTGCTTTCTTTGTTTACAGTATTTTTCCTCATACTTGGTCTCAGACTTAGTCATTACTGCCATGCTTCTGTCTTGATAATGTGGTGTTTTTCACCATCTTTTTGGTCCTTTTTACCTCTATAGCCTGTCTTTGGTTCTTATTTCTTTGTCACGTTTGCAATTTTTCTCTTTTATATTCCCTTCTGCTCTAGCTTCTTTTGTCCTTCGGGCTTTCTGTGTTTGCTGAATTCTTCAATTACCTTTTGCAAAATGCACAACTTTTATTGATATTGCAGAAGGAAAAAAATGGGTATATAAAAGCCCAAATGGCTTTTTTTTCCCTTTTTCTTTAGACCCGTTTTCTTCAGACCGTTTTTCAGTCATTGAGAAATTTAGCTGAAAAGCACCTTGTGATGCTTTCTCTCTAATGGAAAAGCTTTTAGTTTAGCTTTTGGAGACCATTCAAGCCCAATAAGCTGAACCCTGTCTGCTCATTCTCACTCTGTTTTTACCCCTCTCTCTGAGCCATCAGTGTGTCTCATCCCTTCTTGTCTTTCTCCCAGAAGGATGAGGTGTCTCGTGTGCCTGGTGTTGTTTCTGAGAATGGAAAGGAACAACTCATGTTTGAGATACCCCTTAATGATACCGGCTCAGCGGGACTCGGCGTCAGCCTCAAAGGGAACAAGTCCAGAGAGACGGGGGAGGATCTGGGAATCTTCATCAAATCTATAATACATGGAGGGGCTGCGTACAAGGTGACATCATATCGTCATTTGTACCTAAATAAGCTTGCATGCATAAAGTTCAACAGAAACATTAGATAAAACATTGTTTTCTGTGTATACTCTTTATAATAAGTTGTACTCTGATGGATCAGACTCCATTCCAGTTTCACAAACATAGAAGAGTTAACACCTTCTGTTCGCCATTTCAGACCTGAGGCATACTCAACATGAGTTTAGACAATCCTCATGCTTTAAAAGATTAAAGTAGGACATGAAGGAGATAAATAAATAGCAAAAAATAAAAAAAAATCTTGGCCTATCACATGGTCTTGTGAGGACACTTCGCCTGTCCGTGTTTTTCAGAGGTTCTAACTGCTCACCTTTGACCTTGTACTCATGAAACAGACAACACAACATAGACAAAATGGACAGAGGCAAGATAATTTATACTCACTAGTTGCAGCTGTTTGTGTCAGATTCACAAAACCTGTTGGAAATAATTGTAAATAATTATAAAGTGAGGTTCAACAGAATAATCTCATGGTTGATGTTGATGTAGAGGCTATGATGGAAATGTTTGTTTTTATTAATAATGATAGTATGCATATATTTAAAGTAAAAGGATGTTTGTTTCCAGGATGGGCGGCTGCACATTAATGACCAGCTCATAGCGGTAAATGGAGAGTCGCTTCTGGGACGCTCCAATCATGCAGCCATGGAGACACTCCGTCGATCTATGTCACAGGAAGGAAACGCCAGAGGGACCATCCAGCTGGTGGTGCTGAGGACCTTTCAGGTACATTTACTGCCTGTGTTTGAGCTCAGTGTTGTTGCCTAATCAAAAAAAAGCATTCCTGCTTCCTTTTTTTTTTTTTTTTAATTATTTGGGTTTTGCTCTTTGTTTCATAACAGTGTTTACATGTTTGCATGAATAAAGTTTGAGAGTATTAAAAGGCAATATTTTTCAATGTTAGCTTAAACCTACTGCATATTATTATATTATTAGCAATTCGTCTATGCAGCCAAAGACCAGTTGATAATACTTCACTAGTTTGTCAAAAACAAGAGAAAATCTTCCAAAAGTGAGACCAACATTCAAAAATCAAAAATCAAAGTGAATTCAAACATGTCAACCGATTTTCCCCAGGTACACAAGCTGAAGACAATCTGATGAACACTAGTCCATAAAAGATAAAAATACTAACAGAACTAGAGATCACATCTCTCTTATTCATACAGTGCTCTCTGTATTCATGAGTGAATATAACAGATTTAGTAATATGTTAACAAATTCTTTTGATGTATAGAAAAAAAAGAAGTGTAATGAGAATTAGGTATTTCTTGTTATTGTTGTTTATTTTTATAGGAATAGTAAATTGATCGTGTTTAGGTTATGCATGCAAGTATGACACATGCTCCATTATCAGTTACAAAAAAAAAAACTTTGTCATTTGTGTAATATTACTTTCTGTCCTCTACTTTGTGAATCTCAGGGGAAAAAAAAGAAAAGAAAATCTAAGTCCATTTGCTTTGTTTCTCGGAGTATGTGCTTTTCGGTCTTCACATCCATTCTTCACATTCCTGACACCAGTCTCTTTCTGCTCGTTTCCTCTCTCTTACCACCAGCAAAAGAGCATTTACACTTCAGCTCTTTAGATTTTGTATCTCTAAGTTCTCTTTTGTGTTTGTGGAAGAGCGTTCTTGACTCAGCTGTATCTCTTTTCTTTGTGAGTTAAAGAAAATAACAGCTTTTCATCTCATCTGCTTTTCAGATGATGCTTTTTACGAGGCTCTGCAGTCTGTTTGCACAATTACAAAGCCAGGTGGCAGGTTCAAGTGTGAATGGCTTTTTGTTGCATGACCTGTTTGTTGCTGGAAGAGCACTAAATGTAGAGCCTGGATCATATGCTCATACCAAGGACACCAACACTGTCAGAGACCAGATTAAACACAAAGTAGGCTGATAGAAAGAACTCCTACAGTATCAGGTTGTTTTAGGTGAACTAGTACACTGCTACTGATAGAGTTCATATGCAGTGTATGTGAAAACATATTTGCCTCTTACAGATTTCTTCTTTTTTTTGCCTTTTTAGTCACACTTACACATTTCAGATCATCAAATAAATGTTAATAGCAGACAAGATAAGCTGAGTAAATACAAATTACTGTTTTTAAATTATGATTTCAATTATTGAGGACAAAAAAAAGACTCTAAGTGAAAAAGTAATTGTCCACTAAACCTAATAACTGGTTGTGCCACTCTTGCTGGCAACAACTGCAATCAAGCGTTTGCAATAATTGGCAATGAGTCCTTCACATGGCTGTGGAGGAACTTTGTTGACGTGCTTCGGATAATTTTACTGCTGCAGAACCCAAGTGTGCTTAAGTTGAAGGCTTGACATTCCCCTTCAGGATTTTCTGGTAGAGAGCAGAATTTATGCTTCCATCAATTATGTCAAGTCGTACAAGTCCTGAAGGAGCAAAGCAGCCCCAGACCATAACACTACCACCACCATGTTTGACTTAAAATGCATACTGCTACCTATCTTAATCAGTATTAATATAGTCACTGTTTATTTTGATTTTGATTTGATTGTTTGCTATTTTTTCCCCCAGTTACCTTAAATTTAATCATTTATTATGCCTGAAAGTCAACATAACTTTACCAAATAAATGTGTATTGTACATGCAATGCATAAAACATGCACACTTAGCTAGTCTACTGTCCCTTTTTAGTCACACTTAGCTGCTTACGCTTTCTGTAAAATTCAAACTGAAAACATGAAAGAAAGAAAGAAAAAAGAAAACAAAAACTGCAATGTGATCCAGAAATGTTTGTTATGAACTGACTGTTACAAACCCATTGCTTCATAACTCAACAAACTTTTTTGCAGGCTGAGAAAGCATTTATCTTTTTATAGAAATCAGATTGCTCTGTAACACGGGTTAATGGGAGAGCTGGGGAGGGGGCCAAGATGATGTCTAGCCCACTGAAGAATGATGCATCCAGGAGGCGCTGCGGGAGGGCCAGGCGCCGGTGCTCGGTGCGAGGTCAAGAGAGGGATGACAAGGAGGATTTATTACACACACATACATTCTACTGTTATGTATTTGTTGTTAGAGAAGAGGGATTATCTGATACGGCGTGGCAAAAACACAAAAGAAAACAATATATTGCATTACAAATTCAAAACCACACAAATGACTGAATATTAACAAGTTGTTCATTCTTTTTCTACACACATTAAAGACAAATAAATGTAAATTAAATCCCTAGAGAAATGATACATTTCCAGAAAAGGACACTTTAACACTGTAATCCATTCTTTGTTTGAGAATTATGGGGCTCTACCATGAGGAGATGTGACTGTTAGTGTCACACACACACTGAGAAATAAAGAATTGCTTTATAAGGAAAAAAAAGCATGTGCTTTAAACTTCATGGGGCTTTGGAAAAAGGGTCTCAACACTATCTTTTCTATTGCTTTTGTAGTTAAACTAATGTTCATTCCTGCTAGTTAATCAACTAAAAGCCCTTACTCACTACTCTAGTAATGTTCCTCATTTGAAATCCAGTTTAGTTCAGACACTTCATCAGTTTTAAACGTAAACTAGATATAAGAATAAATATACTTGTTCCTGCTGTAATTCTTCTTTTTTATAACCATCATGGTTTAAATAAGTAAATAAGTTTGAAATAATGCAGTATTGGTTGTGTCTCATTTTAGGATCAACATGAGATCTCACCTAATTGCTCGTTTGACGGTTCATCTGGGCTGTCGGGACTGATGAGCCCAGTGAAAGGTCCGACGGGATTGGCCGGTCAGGTCCCTGACTCCGTTCACTCTCCGATGGTGGTGAACACCATCTATGCTTCCAGTGGTGAGTGTAAAGGCTGTCCATCAAACACATAAGAACAAGGATGATTTTATTTTGTTTCCATTATTTCCAGGTAACAACAACCTCATTTACTCTTAACCTTTTTGAGTTTCTGTGTGTCACTGTGATGGGCATGGCCTATCAAAATACCACATTTTTTATCATATAAAACATTTCAAACTTGAATGCTATTTTGCTAACTTTTTCTTTTGGCTGCTCCACATAAAGGTTGCCACTGTGGATCCTTGGCCTCCATATTGTCTTTTTCCCATCATCCTCCTCTGTCACACCAACAATCTGCAAATCCTCTTTCACCACATATCTTAATATGGCAGCTCCATGTTCAACATCCTTTGTTCAGTATATCCTCTATCACTCCTCTGCACATCCAAACCACCTCAGCCTTGCCCCTCTAACTTTGTCTTCAAACCTGCTCAACCTGAGCTATTCCTCTGATTACTTTCTTCATCACGAGGCCAATATTAGACTCCAAACAAAACACATCAACCACTTCTGTTTTGTAATTATAGCCTCACTACTGTTTTAATGTTGGTAATCTACATTGAGCGTTGTTTCTTTGTAACAAAGCCATCAGTGTGACCGGGAGAAATACCATTCAGATTGCTTTCATGTATGCCCAAATGCTTTTACCTCCACTTTCAGCTCTGTTGCCATTTGTGGTCATCGGGGGAACCCTGCATGGATTTACTGAGTCATTCTCGACTAATTCCCCTTTTCAGATGCATATTCACACCAACAATATGCACTTGCATAAACAGGCAATCTTATTTTCATTGACTAATCATAACTATGGTTTGCTGAAGTCAAAGCATCACTGTACTTCAAACTGAATATGAACCATAAGAGAGTTCATCACTTTGCATATTATAGTATGTAAAAACGTTTGTCCCAACAAAACCACTTCTTAGGTTTTAAACACTCTCCGATTTTGGCTTTATTCTCTAATCTTTTTATTAATTTTTTTCACTGAATCAGTTTATTAAAGTTGCTATCTTTTGTAGTAAGCTCACTATAGAACAATCTAAATAATAAAACCGAAAAGGACATGGGTACCTACAGTCCTCCGCCCCGATCCCTTCTTTCCTTCTTTATCTAGTTTCCTAGCTCCCTCCGTCTGCTTTTATTTTCTCTTTTGTTTCTCAAGGTTGTTGTTTGTTATTCAGGGATTGGCCAGTGAGTTATTTTAGCTCAGTGTGTTTCATATCACGCCCTCATGCTAACTCTATCTGCTTCTATGTCTATATTATCTGTATGTGATGCATGTGTGTGCGTTTTTGTGTGTGCACTTGTATTACTCATGATGTGGGAAAATAAATCTGTTTGCTCAGGCACGTTGGTGAGAAAGAGCAGATTCCCATGATGTGAATAATGTATGCTTTCTTTTTAGGATTGTGGTGTGGTTAGGGTTAGGGTAGCACTAGTTGTGGTTACGTTTTGGTTAAATCTTTAAGATGTAAATGTAAATCAGTTTGATAACTGACTGTATTCATGCTTGTGTTATCCTCATTGTTATCTGCCTGTTTGCGTGCCTGTTTGCTCAAAACGTGTGTCTATTTGTTCCTAAATGATATCTCGGCTTGTTTAGAAATGTGTTTGTATCTCTCATGTGTGGGTGTGTTGGTTCAGGGATTTTTTGGCCAGCATCAGACAATATTGGGTCTTTTTGTGTGTGTGTGTGTGTGTGTGTGTTTACAGTGAATCTGGCAAACAGCTCTGACCTTGAATACACTCCACTGTTCAGCTTCACCTCAGCTGTAGTGCCATTTAGATGCACACATTATTGTGTGTTTGCCTTTCTAAGCTTGTGTTTGTGTACAATGAGCACATTTCTCAGTCTCTGTGAGTTATTTAGCTTGCTTCCTAGTTCAGTGGTGTGTATTAATGTGTGTGTGAGCCTGCCAGTGTTTTACTCTCCTAATGAACTCTTTCACTTTCTGAATTGATTTAATTTGGCACTAAGGTCCAAATTAGAATGAAAATATTTTGATATTTTTCCACTAATATTTACTTATGCTGAAAGATAAATTAAGTGTAAAGACTTCCTGCATATGTATTTATGCAGATTTTTCTAATTATTATTTTTTTCATCACTGCATATTATTATATCTACTACCAGGAGTTCTCTGCTCTTAACTTTTCTTTTTTTTTTGCACTATCTGTATCTCTCTTTTTCTGGAGCATTAATCGGCTTGGACTAAAATATAATACTTTTTCAGATACATTTTAAAATCATACCATACCCAGATTTGTTTTGTGAATGAATATTACCATTTATGTATTACTCAGCAGCTGTTTTGTTTCTGTTTGTGTTTTTTTTTTTTTTGTTTGTTTGTTTTTTACTGTAATTAACATACAAAGATGAAGACTAGTAGGAGACTATGCAGTTTTGACATGCATTAGTGCCGTTGAGGAGCTTTGTTAAAGTCAATAGAACAGCCTGCTTTGACTGGAATATTAACTGAACCGGTGTGTTCATTATGAGATCACTAAAACCAACCACAGGGTTAGAAAACAAGCAAGTCTGAACCGTGACATCACCTTTGAGGTGAAAGACGAGTCTGATGTCATCTTTGACCTGTCTGTGACTTTGGTAATGTTGTCTTGCAGAAGAGAAGATTAAGGCTCCACCTTTGCCTTGAACAATAACACTATAAATTAGGACCAAATTAAAACACTATAAAACTGTTTTGTTTTTTTTTGCCTTTCTGGGACAGTGGCTATTTGGGTTGCAGTTGGATTTAAAATAATTTGCTTCTGAGCAGAATGCTGGCCTAACTAAATCTATCTGCAACAATCCCACTAAGATCATATTGTAGTATTTACAGTGCACTTATTGTGTTTGTTATATGTTCATAATTACTGTATATTTAATGTTTATTAACCAAGGACAATCACACAGTGTCAGGTAATGCTAAAAGCTATTACTCATTGGCTTTTCGTCATTCCACATTTAGGTGCAAATTGGTGTGAAAATAATGATAATTTTAGGATAATTAAAAGGTACAATTATACCCCCTTAACTTTACCCATCTGGGATAAAGTTGCACCTTAAATTCAAACAAAGCTTAACGGTAAATACTTAAGCAACTATCCCTGTACCTTACAGGAAACTTTCCTGAGAGCTCTACTTTTGGGTTAAAAAAATGAAACTTTTTTTTGAAGCAGCTGTTGACTTAACCACTCAAATCACCTCAAATGGTTTGATGTTAGGTGTTTTTAAGGTCAGGTCATTTCTGCCTTCTGGTCAAACTGCCCTCCAAGGATGGAAGATCACTGTGGTCATTGTGCTGTTGAACAACAAGTTAAGTGCAAACCAGATGTAAGTGTAAACTGCTGTGCAGATTTGTTGTATTGGGAATATCACACATGCAAACTAAAATATAACATCCTTAAAGTCTAACCCTTGAAGTTAAAGTGTGAAATTAAAGACATTAATTTTGCATAAAAATAAATCTTCTTCTAACCAAAATGCCTTTGGTATTGTGTTATGCTATAGAAGATGGAAAACAAGACAAGCATAAAATAGTCAATATGCTTCAGAATGTTATTGTTGATGCTTGCCTTGTTTTTCACATCAAGTAAGAGAGACAAGCTGGAGACAAATACATATGACAGAAAGAAAAGGTTGAGTGTAAAATACAACAATTCATCTATCTGCTATTGGAAAAACCTGCTATTGATCTATCATCCACAACAAATGCCTTTTCACTTCAAACAGCAGGAGTCAGTGAAAACAGATTTCTGCGTGTGTGAGGTGAAATAAAAATGTATTTTTGACAGTTCAGCTGATTAAGGTGCTAGCAGTGAGGAGGAGGAAGAAGGAAGTTTAGGAGAAAAAAAATAACTGAAAACTGAGTGGGAGATAAAATGATTTATGGGAGATCTGAAAGGAGAGATAAATGGCAGCCAAAATATCAGATTGCAAGAAAGGGAGCCGAAGAAAAATAAAGCAGGTGATTAGTGTAGAAGGAGGGAGGAAGGGATGGAGATGAAGGGGATGTGATATCTTCAGACGTGCCTGTCTTCCTCTCTCCTTCCAAACGTCTCTGCTTTCAGTCACACGTGTGCAGATGCATTCGGATAAAGGACAAGCGGAGAGCAATGTGCAGTAATTCCAGCTTGTGCACTCGGAGAAGCGATGACTGTATGTAAATTACACTGGAGTGGATTTTATGTCTCTGTATCAAGTTGTCATAAACTCGTTTATCAGGCAGACAAAGCCATATCACTATGAAACATCTGTCGCAGCTTCAGCTGCTTTTTCATCATTTTTTTCTGCTTTTATTTAGCTTCATGCTACGGTGCATCTTTTTCTTCTTTCTTTTTCTCTAGTCTTTCATCCACTTTAGATTTCCGTCTTATCTGAGAGTGGGTTTAAGCAACTTTCTGCTGTTCTGGCACATAGCTAATGGGTGGCTTTCTAAACATTTGCAGTGTAGGTTTATATTCACAGAAGAGAAGAGTAGTGTGTGTTTAAAGTGTCTCTGTCCTGTTTTTTTCATGTTTCAAGCATTCTTTATAAGCTTCAAATGTGTCTGTAAAAGTTACTTTCCACAAACTACAGCAGCTGGAAGTTCATTTATAAACTAGGTTACTCAGAAACTTTTGATTTGGCCTTCCTACTTAACCTGGTTTCTGTTTTACGTCATGTCTATATTAGTCATTTTTCAGACTTCCTTTTAAGTCCATCTCTTGTATGTTTTTTCTAACAGCAGACTTAATTTGTACCGCTGTGCTGCAAGTCTGTTTTCCCCTTTTTCATTAGTACCTACAGCCGTTAGGGTCTGTTTTCTTAGAGTAGCGGCAGCACCGGTGCTTTGTCGTTAACCACGTAGGAGGCTTTCAGGCACTGTATTGAGCTCCGGGTTGCCTGTATTTTGGAAGCACTCTGAGCCCTGTGTACAATCACAGCAACACAAAAATGTAGGAAAATTGATTTTAAGTACAACAATATTGCTCAGGCTGTGTTTAGAAGCATACAGCGCAAATATAGCAGGAGCCATTATGCTGCCAGCTGGATGGATTCTTGGGGTGTCTATCAGATATGCATGAGACAGGAAAACACAAAAATGGCTGAAATGTCTTTGTGTTGACCACATCTTTAGAAGTTGAGGTAAAAAATGTTGGGTAGAAAGTGTTCCCTTAGCCACTCAAAAGCCTGTTGAATACTTTCACATATATACCAACACTTTTTATGGGATCTGTTTTTGTGATTTTTATGTTTTTGATTTCTCTTTTGATGTCACTTCCCTTATTATTATTATTAGTTTTATTTATGATGCATGTGACAGAGTTATTTTTCTGTGAAAATACATTTTATTGGAATAAACATAAGTGTAAATAATAATCCCTGTTTCTAAAGTCCAGAAAAAAATCAACACAAATGATACAAAATCTAGATTGACTGGTTGCATGAAATTCTATTAGATTTATTTCTTTTCTTTGTCTTTTCAGTGACCAATGGGAGTTACTTTCACATGGAAGAGGAAGAGGAAGAATTGTGTGAACAAGATACTCAGATGAGCTCCAACCAGCACTCCTATTTACAGGAAAGGTGTGTGGTAAAGTCAGCATTTTCTTCCAGAACTGACATAAAAAATGCAGCTTAACTTGAAAAAAAGAGAAAGATCAAGTAAGATTACTGTTAAGAATAACTTGGTGGTTAAACAGGGCAGTGGAGGGCCATCAAAATCCAAATCCAATTGTTTCTGTAGGTAAACAAACAGACATGTTTTAGTTTGTATCTGGTCACAAAGTGTTGGTTTAAGAACACGTTACCCTTGTTATGAGTAAAAAAAGACATTTGAATTTATTTACAGGACTGTGCAAAAGTTTAAATTCTCCCTAATTTTGTTATTATTTGCTTCCAAGGAGCCAGATTTTCTTATCATTTAAAATAGTCTTGGTGTCTAATGGTCTTTAGTTCTTCAGACTTTCTGAAGATCTTTTAAAGTTTTGGGGGGATTTTTCTTTTACTCATTAGCTCTTAATTGATAATTTAACGTTTTTTTTTGTTTTTTTTTAACTGTGTTAAGGAGAGTCAGTCAAAACAAATTAGTTCAGAGGAAAAAGAAACCATTCTTTTGATTAGGTCTCTTCTTATCATTGGGTCAAATCCACTTATTGTCTCATTAATCTTTTTCAGAGAAAACGCTCACGTGTCTCACGGGGCCCAGCCTCAGTCCCCCACCCAGAACCAGAACCAACAGCAGTTCCAGCACATTAAAGCCTCCAAAAGCATGGACCTTGGTACGACACAGAGCCAGCATCACATTGGTGGGGAGATTTATTTTGTTTATCTGCTCTGCATGATGGCTGCATGCATCTTATCCTCTTTTTGAAATATTCCTAACGATGCATGGCTGCTGCGCTGGCGTCGAAACCACATGCAAACTGACATCAATCCAGGCTTGTATTTATCATGTGGGATCTGTTGCACAGTTTGTGTGATTCTAACCACTTTGTATTTAGTTCTTATGTGTGTTGTTATATTTTTATATGCTAACATACTCACAATATTGTTAAAATTTCTGCCAGAAAAAATATTAATCATGTTTGTTGTCTAATAAGATGTTGTTGCACATTTTCATTTATGAAATTTCTTTCTGCGCTCTCATTTAATTCTTTTGCCAAGCAAGGAAAAAGTGTAATATGTGGTGCAGACTTTTCAAACAGAGCATCAATATGGTCTCTTATTTCTGAAAACAAATGTCAGAAAGGCAGTTCTTGCAGCGACTGTAATCGCCCTTTGCCTGACGTCTTTGTCACCTGTTGCTCTTTGATTACTGATGTTCTCGTGCAAGTGTTGAGTGACATTTCAGTGATTGTTAAAAAGTCAGCTCAGAAATACACACATGCATGTGTGCATACTTATTTCTGTGCTTTTGCATACATCAGTGCAACATGACAGCGGATGGAGCAGTGGAACAAAAGCGTATTGTTTCAAATGTCACTTTCCCCAGTCCTCCTCATCCAGTTCAGGCTGCTGCCATATGTGTGTTCATGTCTCGTGTGTGTATTTGAAAGTCAGACAAAAGAGATAGAGAAATTCATTTGAACTGCACAAACATCCGTTTCTACGCAAATAACGAGTTGATGATATGCCTTGCACAGCTTCACATCACCTCTTTTGTATTTTTACACACTAAGAGTCAGATTTACTACGGCTTTGAGCCTGTCTGAAAGTCAGTTTTGATGTAAATTTGTGAATGTCTTATTCAGTTTCTCGCTGCAGCATTAACTTTAGTAAAATAGAGGCCCCTTGGGGCTCTTGAAAAGGAAAAAAAAGTAAAATCTTGGACATGTTACTGACAAGCAGTATTTCTCCTCCCTGGGCAACAGTGTTTACTTTGAGTTTTTTTTTTTTTCAGTTTGTCAATTATTACAGCTCACTTTTCAAGATGTCTGCCACAACTGAGCAACCTTGATTCAGTGGTTTTTAAATTTTTTATTTTTTTATAGATGATGAGCTAAAATTTGATGTGGTAGTAGCTGAACATTTCATATTCAGTTACAAGTTCACATATTCAGATACTGTAGATCACACAGGAGCTATGTTTTTAAAATTTGACATGCAGCTGGAAGCCGATATGCATTCCTTCAGTAATGCTACTTTTAAAATATATATATATATATATATATATATATATATACACACATAAAAAATGATCTTCAGTAATCTTCAACTTGTGAAAACAAATCAACAGTTGATTTAAAACTGCTTGAATGATATATAAAATTTTCATGTTCCACTTATGCTTTAATACTGAATGATATTGGTAAATCTCTGTCTACATTAAAGTAGATATAACACAATTTAACTACAAATAGTGTTTGTATGTATTTGCCATTTTTCATTAGGATAAACATTTTTGTTGGTGAATCTGAAATCCTGTTTCAAACCTAAGAAACTGCATATATTCAAAATATAAATTTTGATAAGAGCATGGCAGAATTTATTTTTTACATTATATATATAAGAAATGGTTCCAACACTGGAAACACAGGAGATCTTTAATATATTATATGTATATATTACATTGCCAAAATAATGAATTTTTTAAACACAGCTAACTTTTGCATCAAAGAGCAAAAATCTCTTTCTCTACAAGAGTAACTTTAAATTACCATGTGTAAATCGGATTTTGCTCATTAACACTAAATGTAAATGCATGCAGTCGTTCAAGTGTAATATTTATGTGATTGAATGTGTGCTGGAATCCTGAATTGTAGACCATCAGAGCTCTGCAGAGTGTGAGTTACACAGAGAAACAGACTGTAGATGTGACCAAAATGAAATAATACTTCTCACTTGATTTGCGATCAGCGCTGGACTTGAAAAACAATCTTAAACTTTCTTGCAGAATAATTTTATCTTAATTCATTAGCAGCCTGTTTAACTTGGCACATTTTTAATTAAAGTGATCATTCAAAATCAGTCGCTTTGGCTATGCCACCATATAAAAAACAGTGATTTGGCTGAGTTGGATTTAAGTATTCATTTACTAAAGATAATTGCATTCTATAATGATATGTGTGTAGCAAAGCCAGTTAGAGAAGAGAGGAGACTCCAAGACTGTAGTCAATGTTTTATATTGGACTATAATCAGTGGACACAAATCTGTATGTCAGTACAGTTTTTTGGATGCAATTAGCTGTAAACCACACCCTGCTAGAAGTTTGGATTGTTTTTTTCCGGCTATTGTGTAAAACATAAACACTGTCTGACTTTTCTTTTCCTGAGACTTTAGACATTGATAACATTTTGATTAACATAAACACACAAAAACAAACCCTCACATAGAAATGGTCAGATATCTTAAAGCTTGATTTGTGTTTGAGGGGGACTTCAGTGTCTGAGAGTCTTGTTGCCATTTGTTTATATTTAGTTCATAAATAAAATTTATTGGTACCACAGAAGTACTTTGTTTGCATTATGACAACTTAATTTCAGGAACGATAGAGTTGCTTTTTTAATTAGTTTGTCCTGATTTAGATTTTTCTGAACTCAAATGAAAAGGCAGCCAAGTGTGTTTAAGTTTGCTGTGATTTATTCATTCAGGTTGAAGCATGCTTGGCTGGTTTAATAATAATATTATGAAATGATACCCAAGATCTGTGTATGTTTAATAATGTTTGAAAATCCTCATTGGAGTAACAAACAGAACTTTGTGTCCACCTCATATGGGATTCATAAACCATTAGACCTTCAGAGAACTCATGTTAGTTCTCTGCAGAGAGGTGCTGTCAGATGGACACAGATCTTGTTACACTTTAGGCTTGGTTTTCATTAGAGAAGTATTTGGTTGTTTGTGTGTGTTGGTTCAGTGCTGCTACTCGGTGTCTTACTTTTTGGTTTTAGAAAGGACGAGTGGAGCAGCTAAACTGTTGAAAGGATGAGTTAAAGAAGAATTAAGAGTGACGATCAAGGGAGTGACAGAGGGAGGAGAGCAGAGCTGGGTGGAATGAGAGCAACAAAAGAAAAATAAAACATTAAAGGAGAGACATGAGGCTAAGGGGCAAAAGGTCAGAAGGATACATGAGAGGCAGTGGTGAAAAAGTGAAGGAGAAGTGGATGAAAAATGAAGTGGGAGCAAAGGGAGGAAGGCAAAGGGCTTCAGTAGCAGTGAAGCTGACTCAACATCACAGAAAGAAAGGCAGCTACTTCACCATCTTATACAAGGAGACAAGATGGGCGAGTACTTGATACCAAAAAAAATGTTGACATTAAAAGAAAAGTGCAATAAACAATGAAAACAATAACAATAAATGGGAACATTTGAGTATATTTATGTGTTGACATTAGTGTTTTTTATGCTTCAGTGGCAGATGAGAGCAACGTTGGATCCCTGGGTGGAGGCACTACTGGTGAGCCAAATTCATGATGCATTTCAGACGCAGAGAAAGGAAAACACACCACACACATTTTGTCTATGTTGCATCTAACAAAAAAAAAGCAAACATAGAATCAGGAAAATGCCATCTCAAATGCAAATTAAAATAATTTTCTTCATGATCCATGACTTTACTGATGCATAAAACACCCATGAAAATACATGTACAGTTTAGAGAGGAATAAACATTGAGGGTATAGGCAGTGTATAGTATTAAAAAACTCATTTTCTCTCCCTCACTCTAGTTGAATTTATTTGCTACTTTATATTTGCTTTTTTGTTTCTGGTAATCTTTTTTTTCTGTTGACAAAGTAACAAGGTTTGTCAAGAGAGATATAAAGTACACATAGAAGTGAAATTCAAAAGATCCAAAGAGAAAAGCCTCTTAAAAGTACAGGCCATTTTTAATGGAGAGACAGAGACATAATGTATGAGGACACACTTAGAAAATACAGACATGGCTGATGTTTCAAGAGTTCTAACCTTAGTAGTCTACAAACATCTTTTTTTTTTAAGTTTGATCTCAAACTTGTCTCTTTGCCTTGAAGTCTCCTCTATTTCATTTGTAGCTACTTGAACGTGAGAGCACTCTTCATTTCACTTCATGGGAGTCTGTCTTGCTGCATGCCACTTGCTTTCTTGTCAATCAGACTTTTTTTTCACATTCCACTGTGTCTTAGTGTTCGACATATTTTATCTGAAGGTACCAGCATAGAAGACATGGAAAAAAAAAATATATACATAAATGGAATCCATGGTCGAATTGTAATATTTAAAAATATTACAACAAAAGCCTCTCCCTCTTCATATCCCTACTACAAGCCTGTTTTACCTTCTAATTGAAGCTTTTCAGCTTGATGTCTGGAGCTGCTGTTTGTTCTGAACTGTGAACCGGTGTAAACTGAAATTCTCTCTATTAATGACCTGGTTTGTATTCCAACGCCTGGAAAGTACATTTTATCTTCCTGACAGCTTGTAATTAGAGTAAACTGTGTGACCAAATTATGGAGTGTGACCACATTTACTTGTTTGTCCTGGGGGCAACTAGTATTTTCTTTAATTTGGTCTTTTTAATCTAGTTCACCACAGCTTGTTTTCCAATAACCATGTTAATAATATAAATTGGAAAAAGAAAATGAATACAACAAAACTTTGTGTCTGGTTCCATTAATTGGACCCTAAGACATAGAGCGAAAACATGTCAGTATCAAGAGGTATACCAGAGTTAATTTGATTACTGTAATTTATTATCACTGATTCAAAACAGACTTAAATTTAGGTCCATGCTATGTTTTATATGTAATTTATCAGACCACAGATTCTGGCATATTTAGTCTTGGCAGTGTTTTCCCCGGTAATATGCCTGCTGAGTGTCCTGTGAAGCCTCTGAAGGCCCATTTTTTTCCTCCTGGTTGATTTCCAGACTTTTATTGCTAAAGCCTATTTACACATTCTCTATTCTGTACCTGTTGGTTATCAAGCTGTCTTCCGTTTTATAAGACTACATAGTCCAGAGAGCTGTTAAAGTGAGTGTGTGCCTGGCAAGAATGGCAGCTTTTTTTTTTCCAACCTACTTTTGTTGGCTCTAATGTATTTTTTATAAGTGAACAGCGTCCAGCAGCCCTGTGCTGGGATGTTGGACAGCTGTATGAACGGTGAGAGATGGGAATGTGGGGCGGGGTCCTGGAAAATGAGCAGTTTGAAGACAATGACTTCTGGGAAATATGTTCTCACTTCCAGCAATGGTTTGTCCCATCCTCACCCCCCCCAAAAACCACTGGGCATCTACTCTGAGTACACATGCACACACATACACACACAACTACCATTATGGTAATGTTATGGTAATGGAAAGTTTCCATCATCCTGTGGAAAATGTGAACTTTGGGAGATTTCACGTTATAATATTTGCAGAGGCTCAGATGTAAACTGATGGAAACTGGCAATGGGATTAAAACATTTGTTTGTGCATGTGTGGAAACTAAAAGAGTAGTGCTTCTTTTTTTTCTTATCAAAAGCCTTTACCAAATGAGATGACAGGATCTGAGCAACTTTTTGAACTCTTTTTTTTTTTTTTTTTTTTTTTTTTTTATTTATTTATTTTTTTTTACAAAGCATTGCTTTAAAAGCCATCAGTTTGGCATTTTGGCAATTGAACAAACCGTGTGTGTTTGTGTGTGTGTGTGCATATGTGTCAGACTAGCCTTACCTCTGGTGGCAGAAAAAAGTGGAGGCCCATCTTTCCAATAATAAATTAAATCAGTTGTTGGAGCAGAAACATATGAAGTGCAGTGCAGCTATAGATGTAAGAGGCACTACAAAAACTAAGTATCAGTTCATACTATAAGACGGGTTCCTCTTTTAAAGATTTTTAAACTGGGCTTTTTAACCACATGCATACAAAAGCTTCTAAGACAACATGAAGGAAATTAAGGGTTTTTCATTTGCTGTGTTTTCTTTTGGGTGATGAAGACGGCTTAGAACCCTTTGTATGTTTGTCTGCTTTAGAAAATCAATGCATGAGAGACAACTCTTTGTAAGAGTAAATGTTGAGCAGTGAAAATAAGAGTGTGTTTAAGATGTGTTCAAAAGGCCATAGTTATCTCTTCATATGCTTAAGAGTGTTTAATAATCAAAAAAATGTCAAAACTTGCAAATTACTTGCAGAGATACAAACCAAGTTGCTGTAATGCATTAAACTGGTATTAAACTGTTGCAGTGCTTGTTTTCTTTTGTTGTAGCTTTCTTTCTGTTTATTTGCTTCCTCCACCAGCTCTGTCTGTTTCTGTCACACTCACTCTTTTTCTTGCCAACGTCATTCAGGCTTAGTGGCTGGCAAACAGGCAGAGAAGCTTAGGACGGACAACATCTCTCTGAGAATGTCTCTGTGTGCATGTGTCAGGGGGCCCGAGTGATGCTGAGGGACACTGATGCAGTCCATTGTCTGAATCTCTCCCTAGTGGATCTTTGACTTTGAAAACCATCACACACTGACGAGACTCTGCCAAAATTGTGTCTTTAGAGAGCCACATTTCTCTCCATCTCCTTCTGTCTCTTGCTTTTCAGTGATTGTCTCTTCATTTCTCTCCACATCTGTCTTTCTCTGGGATTTTCTGTATCTTCCTTTCATTTTCCCATTGTTTCCCAGTCTGCCACTTGCAGACTTTGCTTCGGGTTTAACCTGAGAGCCACCTTGTTAGGCTGATGCGGATTGATGGATTAATTTGTCACAGGGAGAGCAGCTCAATTTGTTTGCCCGTGTGTCAGTGCGGGTGTGTGCAGATGCAGCACGATGCCGCTGCACATTAGCTCCTCACAACTGCCATTAGAGAAAGAATTCAAACAGCTGAACTAAGCAGTCTTGTTTTTCATTCCACCCCTGTACATTATGGGCTCGTGTATGTGCAGGTTTTTGATCTTGAATACATTTTCTGAGTGTGTGTTCTTTGCTTGGCGTGCGCCTTTTTTGTTGTGTGTTTAGCACACACCAATGTTTCATTGTCTTTGTGTGCAGTGTTGGCCACTCCTCTGTATATTGAATGGCCTTTGACCCTTCTCCATCTCCTCTAGTAAGCTAATAAAGGTGAGCAGTAATCAGGAGATGGTCAGTGCTGTCGTTTCTTCCTGGTAAAGCCATTCATCTCACTCTGACTTTATATAGTGATCACTGACATGTGCCGTTCTCTATATTTTATTGAGCTTGAGAGAGAAAAAAAGATCTTTTGTCTATGTTTAGAGTTGGGAAGTGTTAGTAAAGTTGTTCAGAATTTACATCATTCTCTGCTGTGACTTAAACTGTTTTTATTCTACACACAGTTAAATCTATTTGACAGAGTTTATTTTTAGTTCCATATTTGTTGCAACCATTTCAGTCAGTAAAGCCTGTTTTATATTTCATTATATATTCTTATGCATTGAATTTCCTATATTTACTTTTATTCTCTTTTTATTGCTTTTACTTTTATTGCTTTTCTGTTAATTTTAAGTAGTTTTTTTTGCTGCATTTGATTATTAGTTTACTGTTAAGCACTTTGAGTTACCTCTGCATTGAATATATATATTTTCCTCTCTACATTCTCTGCATAAACATTTGTCAATAAGATATTGGTGAATCCTAACTTCCCTATTCTCATTTCTTGCTTTTTTTTCTCACTTTTTTTTACCAAAATATATCAGAATATTGTTTTCATAACCTTTTATTTAGGAGTGATAAGCTGAGACTCATTAACTTTGGCTTTTTGTTGGGACCCAACATTTTTTTTTTTTTTACAGTTGATGTTTTTATAAATCCACCATTGTTTAAGTCATCCTACTTATGTTGCCTTTTTTGGTGTTGCCATTAAGGTCAGTGGGAACCAGGACTGTAACAAGCACTATAAAATCCTCTCATGGCAATGATTTGATCAAATAATGGTTGTTTCCCATGATAGTTGCCTCCAGAACACTCTTATTTGCACATTGGTTTCCAAAGTGTGCACCACTTTCTGCTGTGACGTATCAAGTGTTCAAGTTGAGGCACTTAATTTTTCATTTAGTCACTTTGGGGACAACAAAAGCTTGCTGTCAAAATCTTTAACACCAATACTAAGCTACAACCATTAGCATAGTAGTAGCTAAGTTCTTTCATCAATGAGTGACATGTTCCTGGTGTTTATTTTGGAGACATGTATGGTGTGTTATGATTGTTTAAATAATATGAAGGCATCTGTTCCATTGAAACTGTATTTCTGCTGGAAAATTGGAACCACTCTACACATATGGAAAATATAAGACACTGTGCTTACATTATTAATCTCCCCCCTACAGTACATCTCACTAGAGGTACATCTGCACTGACAAATATTTATGCATACATCATTCTGGATGTAAATACCCATGTCATTATATTAGAAACATGTCTTTTTTCCATAGTTTAATATGTAAAGAATTCCACATGTATGTCCTTCAGCTCATTCCACAGCTGGGTATGGCTGCATATGAGCTGTGAATAATACTCTAGGTTGTAACTCAAGACATTGAATTTTGTCTGAACTTCTCCCTTTATTAATGCAAATATATTGTAAAACAGATAAAAATAGCTGCATTCTATATTAGAGGCTCTGAAGTGAGAATTACTGCTCTAGAGGTTGAGGCAGTTTGTAAGACTGCTGGCTTTGTAGCTGAAGCCCTCTGTTAAGCTGCTCCTTGGTGTATTTTTGACTTAGAAAATAGCCCACTGACTCCCTGCCAACAAAGTAGCCTTGGGATGTCTTGGCATTCTCTCTCCCTGTGCTTTTATTTTAAAATTTTAATTCACATTTTGCTTGTTGTTTATTCTCTGTCCTACTTTGTCTTTGCCCTGTTATCTAACACATGCTCTCACTTTACTCCCAGGATTGCTGTCTTAGTTTTTTCTTCACTCATCATTCTCTTAGTTGTTTTTTTTCTGCCTCACACCATTTCTCCCACCCAATCCATCTTCCTCAAACTATTTTGACAATTTCATATTGCTTGTCATCCCTCCCGCTTCCTAAAAGCAGCTTAATACTTTCATCTTACATTTGGACAGCAGTAATTACATTTATGACACAAATCCTGCTTCTCACAGCAGAACTATTTGTGAGAGACTGTCTTTAATTATCTTAGTTAATGGTCATCACTGTATGTGTGTAGCTGTAAAGATGGCTCTGATTTCATGTGTCTGTGTGTCTGCATTCTGTGATTAACTTACCAAACATCACAAGGGTTATGAAATACTTTCAAATATTTCAGTGCATCTTTTTTACCCTGTGCTTTGTACAAAAGTTAGATCTAGGAGTCAGTGGACCTATAGTTAACCTCAAACTTTGTTGGTCATCTGTTTTTTTTTTACACTGAGTTTAAATAAACAACAAATTATGCAAATTGCATTTGAATTGTGTTATTGTACAACAAGCAGTGTGTTGACGAGTCCAAATCTAGAATTAAAAAGTTCTCAAAGTGTACAAATCTGCCTATGATCCTAAGTAAGGATGTAAAAGATCCCATGGCATAAGCTCTCACGAGACTGAAATGTCACTTCTTATCAAGTGCATCATTTTAACTAATTATCAGCAAATGTGACTACTTCTGTAAACGCAGGTTTGGCAGTTTGCTTTTTTGAAGCATTCAGGTGTGTGTTAGTACAATGCCAAGGAAGAAAATCATCAGCTGTGACACTAAAGAAGCATTTTTTTGCTGTCTGTCAATCTGGGAAATGTTATAAGGCCATTTCCAAACAATCTGGAGCACATCATTCAACAGCGAGAAAGATTATTCACAAGTGGCGAGCATTCAAGACAGCTGCCAATCTTCCCAATAGTGGAGGCCCCAGCAGGTTCAGCTTGCTGTCAGGCTGTGTAATGTTCAGAGTAATTGCAAAGCAACCCAAAAGTTGCAACTCAGAATTCACAAGTTTCAATTAGCATTTTAAAATGTGCAAGTTAATGTTTGTGTGATTAGAAAAAAAGATGGAAAAAGAATTGTTTAAAAGAAGAATTGAGTGGGGAAAGGCATCTATTTTTCAAGCACAGAGGTGGATCGATTATTATTATGACTCTTTTTGCAACCATAGTTGTTTTTGTTTGCATTTCTAACTCATTAAGTTGACCATGTATGCCTCTGTATACCAAAGTATGTCTCAGTTAAAGGTTAGGCCATATGTCTGTTTGGTGTTACGATGAATTCTGGTCATGTAACACAGCAGTGACTCCAAACATACTAAAAGAATCAAGGTGTTTCAATGTCAAAGACCTCAGACCTCAGTCTTATTGAAATGCTATGGTGGGATATAAAAGAGCAGGTGCCTTAAAGCCTCAGTAAACTTTAACAATGCATCTTGTGCTGTTGCTCATTTAAAGTTGTATTAAGACCTTTTAGGTGCAGATATTTTTTTAAGAATGTCTTGATATGTAGAACCTTGATATTGAAAGGTATATGGATTAATCACAAGACACTCAGATGTTTAATAATTCACCATGCCTCTGAATGACATGTAGCCTGTGTTTATGGATGAGTCTCACACACTGTGACCTTTGTCCATCTCCTCTTCGAGCAGCACACTTGCATTATGCATGTGCATACTTTTACTGTGTGTTATTACTCTTTGTGTGATTCTGTGTTTTGTTAATGGTTGTTTAAATAGATGTGGAAGTCACATCAGCCATCTCATCTCCTTTCCTCTGAAAACACACTCACACAAAGAGCACTGGTGTGTATAGGGAATCATTAGCTAAAGTGATGCAAGTTTAGCTATCATGAATCAAAGTGGCATCATATCGACAAGCCAGAGCCAGGAAGGAATCCAAAATGTGTGTGTGTAAGGATTACCAGTATTTTGAGCTGGCAACAAGCCCAGCCTTCTTCTTCTTTAGCCCATTTTTCTCAGTCCTCCTCCCTGCCACCAGGGTTTTCCCTGGTGATATTCCCTGCAGGAAATTTAATTTGCTCTCACCCCGTTGCCGTCTTTCCTGTCCGTTTTCTCCCCATCTTACCCACCATCAGCGTCTTCTTTGTTTTAGATGGCACTCAGTGACAATCACATTACCTTCTCTCTCTCCCTCTATCTGTATCTCTCTCTCTTCTTTTTTTCTTTTTCTTTTTTGATCCTCACAAGTGGTGGAAAATCACAAGAGAGCTTATGACTGAGCTTGATCCAGCCTCAGCAGTCAGCATGTTGTTAGCTTATGCTGGCTTTGTGCAGCAGGATAGCAACAGTTTCTCGGTGGTCTGCTTGTTGAAGAACTTGCCAGGTTCACCCGTGTTACTACTTGTAAACTATGTTCCCTGTATTGGGAATGAGAAGTTTGACAACACAACATGCCTGATCTCTGTTTTACTCTCCCATGAATACTACCACAGTTGGCTCTGTATTCTCAACCATCACAAACCTCTTCATCATCCTTTCTCTTAGATCCCTCCCTCCCTGAGTAATATTTCTCACAGTATGGTATACTTGTGATGACGGATGGAAACTAACAACAGAGAAGCAGACTTCACATCCATCACAACCTTAACAATTGTATAGTTTAGCTCATCACACATTTTTCCTCTTTCCTCTGCTCTCCAGAGTTCATCCATGTCATGTTCTTTCTGGCTCTTAGTCAGAGTCACTGCAGGCTTTCTAACCCAATCAGAGCAAGGTTTACAGACCTGGACAAAACATGTCATCTCTTTCTGTGTACATGTCATTCAGAATGGATATTATTTATTTATTTATTTGTTTGTTTTATTGCTGTAGTTGTGGAAGTGTAACGGTTGTTTTCTTGTTTTCTCCAGCTTCATCAACTCCTGTGGAACTTGGCCCAACCCTTGGCTTAAAGAAGTCCAGTTCCTTGGAGAGTCTCCAGACAGCCATGTCAGAGGTTAACAAGAAGAACGAGCTCCTCCCATTCCATCGTCCACGCCCAAATATGGTCAGGGGAAGGGGCTGCAATGAGAGCTTCCGAGCGGCTATTGATAAATCCTACGATGGGCCAGCTGAAGATGATGATGGTGAGAAAGAAGAAATGTGTGCCGGTGTGTTTAGTTAGTGGCGTACAGTTATGGTCATTTATATATTTTGGCATCTGAACGTTTCAGCTTTCCATGACAAATTTTCTTTAATATTTGCATAGTATGATGCATGATTCAATGCATCACAAGATATCTACCATTCAATCATGCCATCTGTTTTACCTGTCACAGCAGCTATTTTTCAATTTACATTTTTTACAGCAAAAACTATTCCAACCTCACAGAGAAGTGATGTTGACCTGCTTCATATGTAACCATTTCCAAACAAGCAGAGACGTTTATCTTTAAATTTCACATCTAATCGCTCACATATATCTTCACTGCCTTTAGGTGGATTTTTTTTGCACAGTGATTGATGCATTCTCTGCCTACTTCCATGTGCAATGTGCTCCTCAATCACATTTTCTCCAACAAAGTGAGACAAGAGTCTTGCAGCCGGCACATCATGGCTCCAAACATCAACACATATTCAATTCCCAGCTGTGTTATTACCAGCTAACTCTTATCAGTCACCACCAGAGTAATGAGTCGGCCTGTTTCAGATCACTACGCTCATACAGGATAAGACTAATCGGGCATGTCAGCACCACACATGCAGTGGCCACATCTGTCACCACCTTTCTAATAGTTCAGCACTTTCAGAGCCACTGTTAATTGACAGAAAACACTTCTCTGAAGAGCACTGAGTGTCTTTTGTTTTTGCCCACTGCTACTGTTGACTCAATCAGCTCAGTCTGACAAATTTTATAAAATGACTTAGTCAGGGTTTTCTTAACATTTTTGAAAAGGAGAAAATAAGCATAAATGTGTCTTTCTGATGCTATAGATGTTGATCCAAACACATCTTTGGGCACTGAGGCCATTTTGAGTTTCCACACCTCATAGGAGGAAGAGTATCAGCATGAATCTGTGGGAGTGCAGGAAAGCAAGCACACAAATACACACGGATGTCACACACGGATACATTCTGCTGTTTGACAGTGTTTGTAATTAAAGCTGAAGTTAATATCCACACAAAATTAGATCTCAATTGAAATAGCTAATTTGGTTTGGTTATCTTTGTAAAAATCTGATGAATAGTACAAGTGTGTGAGAGAGAGATCATTGTAATGCAATGTCAGACCTTCAATCTGCTGATGAATTAATGAGCTACCGAGGTGTATTCTTTGCACCTTTTTGCATTCTTATATCTAGGAGTTAATTAGTTCACTATAAGGTTGATAAATATCCTGTCAAGATGTGGAGTGAAAATCTCTGGGAAGGAATGTATGTGCTGCTTTGTGTTTGGGTTGTGTGGTGGTTTCTGTTTTTATTTGTATCATATGGTCTTTTAATAGTTAACAGTATGTGGCCTTGACTATTCTTAAGAATTTAGCTAATGTTACCTAATTGTACAATTGCCATTCATTTCTCATTTGTTCACTTTATTAATTTTGATGTTGTTTTTTTAGTATTTTAATTTTGATCATTTACTCTAGTAAAAGTGAAATGGAAACACCCTGGATTTTTCTTTACGTGCTTTTCTTTAAAGCATTGCTTTTCTTTAAAGCATTGCTTTTCCATCCACTCGCTCTAATTCTCATCTTTTTCTTCCTCTTTCATTCCCTGCAGATGAAGGTTCAGAGCCGAGTTCAGGCCGTGACACTCCTGCAAGTAGTTCATCCCGCCAGGGAGCTGATCAAACAGAAGAGAAAAGCAAAAAAGACAAGAAAAAGAAAGAGAAAACTAAGAAGAAAGAAAAGAGCAAAGGGAAAGGGAAGGAAAAGGAGAAAAAGAAAGCAGATGAGCCTGAGGAAACAGAAAAGAAGAGCAAGAAAATAGGCTTTGGTCTTCTGAGGTGAGTAAAGGGATTTATCCATTTACCACAACCAGTTTGCTTTTGCTGTGTTAGCATGTACTCCCATTACAGCCTCAGCTGGGCAGAGCGCTGCTAAACCTCACTGATGTAGTCTTGCCTGGTTTTTAAAGAACATTGTTGAGTTCTCCTGGAGCAAGGTACTGATACAAATAACGTATCTAGTTTGTTTCTCACTCATCTACTTAACAAATAAATGTAAACCTCTTTAAAAAGAAAAATAAATTAAAAAAACACTGAAAGTCAAGTCAGAGTGAGTTTTACTAAATATTTGCTATTAAATTTTGTTTCATCTAACTGTATTATATAAGATAAATTGATTCAATTTAAACAGTTATAAAAACTTAAAGATTAAATAGACAAAAATTCAAGTTATACACCTGCCACGAGGCAGAATCTCAGCATTATTTATATTTTGATGTACTTTTATTGAGAGACCTAATTCAAATCAACATTTTATGTGACCACTCTGTCTTTAAAACAGCATCAGTTCTTCTTGCTACACATGTACAGTTTTTGAAAGAACTCAGCAGGTAGATTGTCCCAGATCTGTTGGAGAACTAACCACAGGTCGTCTGTGGGTGTAGTCTGGCTCAGATCCTTAATCACAGACACATTTGATAATGTTGAAAATGGCACTCTGCATGAGCCTTACCATCATTTTTAGGACTTCTTGTTCTTCTTTATGTTGTTTATAATGACATTGGCTGTATTTTTTGGGGCACTGACCTCAGATACCTCCCTGATGGATTTGCATCATAGATAAGTATCAACCTGTTTTACTCAGCACTGAGGATACTGAGGATCTATTTTGACCAAATCCCCAACTACATTTGCAGAAATGCAACTCCAAGCCACCACTGTGCTCCACTGTGGCCTGCAGACACTCATTATTGTTTTGCTCTCCATGCCTTTGGCAAACAAACTGTCTTTTGCTGTAGCCAAATGTTTTTATTTCTTGACTCATCAGTCCAGACCTTATTTCTAATCTCTAATTAAGACCATGACCACTTTTTATTAACAAGTCATTACTTGCATGAGTGTCACATGCTGTGCTTCAGAGGACTAAGTCTTGTGGACTAGAGACAGTTTTGTTTTCTATTCAGATTAATTTCTTGTGCATCTATTTGTGCTTTTTACAGATTTCTTTCAGCCAACTGGAATGGCCACAGGTGTCTGTTAAAAAAGCCCCTGCTTTCATACTACTACAAACATAAATCCTTAGGGCTTTCTTTTCTTGTCAAACTTCATTGTAGACTTTTAGGTACAGGCGAACTACTCTGACTGGTGCCTTAGTTTCCCAAGAGTTGTTGAAACTGATCTGCCAGAGCTATTTTGTGTGATTAACTTTAACACTATCTTCCAGTGTAGAAACACAGCTTGAAGGGGGCAAAGTTTCAGTGAACAGTTTGTGCTTTCTGTTTTTTGTTGCTACCTCATAACAATTTTTTTCTTCTTTGTGGTTATTTTGAAGTGGGATTTAGCATGATTATTACATAGATACTGATCTTAAAATATTTGCACGCAATATAATCTACAAAACATACAAACAGCCTTTCAAAACAGACTTACAAAAGCAATCTGTTTGAACCAGAATGCAGAAAAAGACTTCCAGATTTCAAAGTCCTATTTCATTGCAGTGATTATATCTAAAAATTGCATGGTATTTAAAGTAAAATACTGGACAATTACACTAATGTGTACAAACTCTGCTTAATAGAATAAGCTGAATACTGTATTATTTTACTCTTACTTTACTCTTTTTCTATTTCACCTTTTTTACCCCAAAACACTTCCTTTTTCTAATATCTAGAGTGCTCAGTAAATATTACGAATGTCTCCAATGGTTGACTGTTTTGTTTTATTTTAACATGTTAAAACATTGTGCAGATCTGTTCATAAATATGTCTCCTTGTCAAATAGCTGGATTTTTTGTCATTTGTGTATTACCAATATATAAATTGGTGCCATACTGGTAAACAATTCTATAAATTCACAGATTATTTAACTACCCTCTACTTTTCTTTATCTATCTCAGTCTTTTAGTTCTGTCTCATTGTTATAGTTTTGTTGCCATATATACTTCAGAGTTTAGGAGCAGTTATGGCAACACTTTCTTCTATGTGTTCATCTTATTAATTTGCTGACAGCTCTGCTTGATGATGGTTTGCACAGCCCACATGGGAACACCTTCAGCTGATTTAACCAAGACTTATCGCTCTGAACATATCTCTTCAACCCTTCATCTAACTACCATTGCACTTAACCATAAGTGCTGTAAGAAACCATATGTGACATTCGGTGATATTTTTAGACCTTTCCTCGACACTTCAT
This sequence comes from Kryptolebias marmoratus, assembly GCF_001649575.2. NCBI lineage: Eukaryota > Metazoa > Chordata > Actinopteri > Cyprinodontiformes > Rivulidae > Kryptolebias > Kryptolebias marmoratus. The sequence continues at coordinate 5,432,879 of NC_051435.1, read as the reverse complement.
CACTCATCATCATAAGAGTGTCTTGATAAGAGCCTTCTGATAATCTCAACCTTTTTTCTTTCTTGTGATATTCCTCTTCTCTTTCTCCACCCAAACCCACCCCCCAATCTCTGCATCATTCCAATTTTTCCTCTCCACCTGCTCCCTTCAGCTTCTGCTCCCAATCTGCCTTTGATTGCATGTAATAGTGGTAGACTGAGAAAGCAAATTGGAACTATTCAGTATAGTTCAATCCAGGCCGAGCGGCTGATTTGTCATATTCATCTGAGGGCACCTTTGATTGGCCTAATGGTCTGGAGGAGAGACAGTATGAATTACTCGGCATTACTCCAAGGTATCTGGTTTTATGCTCATGTTTACTACCGGTTGGTTCACCCATAGACTGGATTTACTAACTGCTACATTATATTTTCATTGATTCCATCCATTTTCGTTTGGATTTAAAGACAATTACTTGTTTTATTGTTGGAATCCTCCCACGGTAAAATTTCTCCATTTACTTGTTTTTATTCTACTAAAAGGGACACACTGCAGTCCATAATGTTAATTAAGACCAAGTTTAACAAAGTAAGTGCAATTATATAATAACTGCACTTTTATTTTTAACCCAGGCATAGAAGTCAGACTAAATGTTTGGTTAAAAGGCTCTTTATTGTGGACAGCTGGCTCTGTCATCTGAACTGTTGCCACCTGCCAATCAGATATGCCCATCATCTGTGTCTGTGTGTGTGTGTGTTTGTGTGTGTACACTGTTGTAACCATCCCATCATCATGAATATTCATATGATGATTAAACATGATTGGTCACACAGTCAGATGGTTGTCATATATTTGGCTCATTATTGGGCAGTTTTTCTTCAAATTTAGGTACAGTTGTGGGACCCTCCACTATTAATGACCTGTGTATCCTTTCTCATAAAAGTTAATATTTAATTAGATCCTGCAACACTCAAGACAGTGCTATTTTATGTTTACGTCCTTAATTTTGTGCTCCACACACATAATTAAATTAGGTGGAGAGTGCATCTGAAAGTAATTTGTCATCTCTGTGATTGTTGGCATGTTTGGCTGGTTGTGAAAGGAACAATGAAGAAGAGAGACCTCTGTACAATTGAAAATATGGCAGTATTTTAGGTGAGACTGGAAGAAGAACACGCTCTAGCAGAAATTAGGGAGGAAAAGGCGCTGCTACTGCCAGTGCATCATGTTTTTGTGATGTGTTGCGTGGTGTGTTAAAAGATACGTGTGCATGCTGCTCATTTTCTGCTTTAAAATAGTGCAAATTTATGATGAATCTATGATAATGAGTGCCCGGTTGCCTGCTGGCTTATAATCAAGCTCTGCTGTACTTACATCTCTCTCTGTCCCTGGGTTTGTGAGTGCATATCTGTTTTTGTGCCATTACCCCAGCAAAACTTGCATCCACAAAATGCAGCATAATTACAATTAAAGCCACCAACCAAAAAAGCCTTTGAGCCTTTAGTCTGCTCTCTTCCTTTACCTGTCATTGGTGTCTCTAATTACACTCTCTCTCATATTGTACCATTTATTTTTCCTTCCTGTTTCTCACCCTCTATCTCTGCTCTCTCCTACCGGTCCTAATGTAGCACCTCTGTTAGACTTAAAGTGCACCATCGTTGGGACTATTAGCCCATCACTAAGGTGGGGCCCATTAGGACTGACTAGCTCCATTGTGGGCTGTGTAATGGTTGAGCTTTGTGCAGGGCCTATTAGCCCAAGTCTATACACACAGTCTGTCTGCATGTTTTTGAACGTGTGTGTGCGCTGTGTAGATGAAAAGGCTGATGGAAGAAAATGGCCTTGTGCTAATGCTAGAGCACATATCATTTTAGGAAGATTTTGTGATTAGTAATGCTGTGCCTGTGTTTGTGCTTTTTTGAGTTTGAGCAGATAAAGATACAGCATTAGTATAGTTTGTAGGATCCAGTTGAAGAGTAGGATGTGCATTTCATAATGTGAGAAGTCAACTGATATATATATATGACTCCTTGTATGGTTACAGCAAAACATACTGTAATAGGATAGGTGATAGGGTATCACAGGTTCCTAATTTTGTTCCTTTTAATACATTTGTGAAGCCTGCTACATGTAATATCCAATGTATTATGATGTTTTTTTCAGTGACTACAGCATATGAGTTCAATGAGAAACTGAGGCTTGTCACCAGTTATCAAGTTTCTAGTTTAGAAAAATTTAAAAGCCAAAAGTTCTAAAAAAAAATGCAAAAGAAGGATGACTGGATGAATGGATGGATGGATGGATGGAGCATCTGCTCTCCTCTGACCAGAGATTCCTCGTCATTGCTTAATAATGGCAGCAAGCCTGTTTGAAACAGGGAAAGGACTCTGCCAATCAAACGCCATGACAGGAAGTCATTCAGATGTCAGGGACGGATGTCGCGCCTGCCAATCAACAATGTTTGTGTGTTTGCGTGTGTGCCCATGTTCTCTACATTGTCAGTCAGACATTCCCTCTGGATCTACTTGCCAATGATAACAGTGCAGGGCGTCTCTAAGGAGTGACAGAAGGACGGAGCGAGTGAAGGGCATGAAAATAGAAAAAAATAGTTGAAGTGAGAGTCACAGATATGTGCACTAATTTTCCCATGTTGGTTAAAAGGTTTTCTCCTTTGGGACTATCTAGATAGACAACTGTCCATCCACTGAGCTTCCTGATTACTGTTTCATATCTGTTTCCAAGGGATTGTTTTCTACGTTTTATTTGTTAAAACAGGTTCACAATGCCTTGCCCCCTTTTAAATTGTGTGTTTAGTAACTTCAAAACACATGATGTTACTGTTTGAATTACATTATGTAGCTTTTGCTACAAGTAACACTAAAATAGCTTTTTTGAGTTTCATTTTTATTGTATATAGGTGGAGTTTAGATTTGGAAGAAAATTTAAATGTCATGTTTTTGACTTGGTTATAGCTTTCAGAGTGTCTTGTAGATGTTGGTGTTTAACAAACAAACAAGCAAAAAAATGAAGTCAGCTATAAACAGCTTCTTTCATCACTTGAGTGTGTTTAGTAAAGTTTTGTGAAACTTTTTACACATAACCATTTCCACCACTGATTTATTGTATTGTTTGGACTTTGTGCCTGTTCTATTTTTCTTTTTAATGAAATTAATGTTTAAAACATATTGACTGTTATGCTTTTTAATCCTATATTTCCTTATGCAGATGTAGCTTTAATAAACTTTGATATATGTTTCTCACTTGCAAATGAGTAACCTTACACTCTGCATGCAGAGTCTGGTGTTAGCTCATTAAAATTCATAAGTCACCATCCTGTCCGTACTTATGACATGAAAAGAGGTAATGTATTCATGCTAACTGGCTGCTAATCATCTGTTAATCGTATTCTGAAATTCTTTGTGAAACAATGTTCAGATGATAGTTGTTTGTCCTTGATGTTGTTTTCATGTGTGTGTTTATTGATCATTTTATGTCCCAGTCTTCACTATTCTGAATAATTTAACATAGATTTTTTTTATCCTTGTTTAAATGTTTTAATATTGTTTACAGTGTTCTGTCAGTTATTAAGCATTTTAGCATTAATCAAAGTTTGACAAACAACAGAATCAGGATAAAGGGAGACAGATCTAGAAAAACTAGTAAAAAAGCTCCATTTTCTTTTTTCACACACACAAGCAATGCTGTGTGTGTGAAAATTTGGCTGCTGTGTCATTGTTTCTGAAAAACTCTTGTTTACATAGATAGTTAAAAAAAAAACTTTTTTGGAAATCATTTTTAATAATTTTATATGTTCCCACCAAAAGCTCAATTTGCTCAGAATGTATATACTCTTACAAATATTTGGAGTAGTGTGAATGCTTAAATCCTGTTCACTCCCAGGATCTTTTCTTCCTTGCACATTTTATTAACTGTAAGCTATTAGTTTTATATAAGTTGCAGGTTCACCTCCCGGCCTTTCTGTGTGGGGTTTGCATGTTCTCCCAGTGCATTTGGTCTGTGGGTTTCCTCCCACAGACCAAAAACATGCATGTTAGGTTAATCTGTAACTCTAAAGTGTCCCTAGGTGTGAGTGAGAAGGTGAGTGGTTGTTTATCTCTGTGTGTCCCTATGATGGAGTTGCAACCTGCCCAGGATGTGCCTCTGATATATTGTTTCTTGCTATTCAGTTTATTGTTTTGCAAAGTACAGGGCACATTTCATATTGGGAAAAGAATTATGTAGTTCAGGTTAAAACATAATGATAGTTAATTTTTGAATTATAGCATTTGCAACAGAGTGCAATTAATTGAGGATTCTATACTGTTTACTTTACATTCCTGGGGATACAATGAGTAGTCTAATGAAGATCTAGGTGTTCATTATTGCTCTGTTTTTTGTTTTGTTTTTTTTCTCACTCTTCTTTCCTGTTTTACTTTACTTAGTGTTGGTAAATATTCTATAAATAATTGTTGTAACAATTCTTCATCGTATGACCTAAAAACAATATACAATAAACTCAGGATAATCTGGGGCAGAGAGCTGAGAAGGAAAAAAAACAGAAGCTAAAAACAGTTTGAATAAAGGAAGCCTTCTCCCCAGTCTCTATACCACTCACATTTTATATAGATTATTTAACACTAATTGTCCTAGAAACACATACAGATGCTACGAGGAGCCTTCATAACTAGTTACATTTTCATCCTGGAAGTACTCAACATAAAATGGTAGATTGTTACCAGAAGGGGGAACTACGTGGTCAGCAGCAATAATCTGATAGACATTGGCATTCAAATGATGATTGATCAGCACCAAGGGGCTCCAAGTGAGCCAAGAAAGCACTCTCAACATTGATTCGCCACCACCTGAATTGTTCACATAAGACCGGATAGTTTCAAGAATTCATGCTTTTAAAGCCAAATTCTGACTCCACCACCTGCAGCCTCAGCGGAAACCGTTTATTTATCAGACCAGGCTACATTTTCCACTAGTGAAAGTCTTTAATTGACTTGTTGCAGCTTTTCTGATCAATTCTAATCAGTTTTCTGATTTTTATTTTTTACTTTTTTTATTCAACATCTGTTATGAACAAGGAAAAAAAAAAGCATAATTTCTATTTCTTTTTTCCTTCACCAGTCTGATTGAACTATTCAGAATGCTGTGCAGAAAAAAAAGGCCAGATTATCAGCTGATTCAGAACTACTCAAAGCAGCCTTTTCTTCATTATGCTCCTTTATATGTGTGTGTGTGTCTGTGTGTGTTAGCTGGAACTTATAGCTTGTATCAGCATTTGAGTTGCTCAGCTGGCACTTGATTAGCTGATTGGATAATTCTAGGTTTACATCTGTGTACCTAATAAGATGACCAGTTAGTGTATAAAATATTTTATACACTATAATTTATCTGGATGAAATGATTAATGTGTGCAAGGTCCTTAAAGGTTAAGCTGTGAAGCACAGACACTGTATAAAAGCACAAATATATCTTAAATGTATTTTTGTTAAGAATCATTTATTTTTTGGAAAGCAAATATTCTGAAATACATTTCTTTAGTTGTTATGTATGTAACTGTTTTGGCTAGGACTAGTTTTTAATATTGCCATGTCTCAAAGATTGAAACAGAATGGTAATGTTTTTTTTGCCTGTGGGTGTGTGTGTCTGAGTGTGTACCTGCTGTTAAAGGTATGATGCTGAAATATGATGTGGCTGTAGCTGAGAGTCATCCCTAACATATACTCTGAGCTTGGCATCTTGTATTATTGCATGCGATTGTGGATATTGTTATATAGAGATTGAGAAATATTGTTGGTTTCATGGTTTGATCAAACGGCTACATTTCTCAACATTATGATCTTGTCTGATATTCTAGCATGCAAGGTGGCAGATGATATGGATTTCTTGAAGAATCGCTAGGCCTTAAAACTCTTAAGTTTCTTTCATTTTGGCTGCTGCACCCAGCCTAATGTTTTGAATGCCAACAAATGTCCATGTGCTCATTTGTAAGTGCAAGGAGAGATGACTGTCCTCTGGTCTACTATATGAAGTATCAGCTAGAAAAGGTGCCACTGTCAGTTTTCCAGATGAGTATCTAGGGAGGTACAAACTTTTAGTATTGATTGATATCTCCGCCCCAGAGAAAGGTGGGGTTAAGGGAGTAAAGCTTGATAACAAGTGGAAAGAAAGAGCTAAATGAAGGGGTGAAAAGGAGGTAAGGTACATATAGAATTAGAAATGAGAGAAGTGAGTGAAGAGACCAAGTGCTGACATAAAAAGAGGAAGAAAAAAAAGAAATGGTGGTGAAAGAGGGGAAAGTGAAGGGAGAGAACTGAAGGAAAGGGTAAGCCTCTGTAGGTAGCAGTAATTAGAGCAAGGCTTGTCCCCTGTGTGGAATACACACACACATACACTGGTAATGCACACAGATGATTGGAGCCCTTCATTGCCCATTGAGTCCCTCTCCGTGGGTGGTAAATAGGCTTTACCCCCCAGTCCACATTAGGCATTTCAAAGAAACCTATTACCCGAGTGTTCAAAGTGCACTTTTGTTTTTATTAAACCTAAAACAACAAGCCAGTCTGACTATAATATAGCACCAAATCTTCTCGTAAATAATGCATAAGCAGGTGCAGTGATACTTCAAAAATATCAGCAATATTACACAGCAGATTTGTAGACAGAAGGATAATTCATCAATAAATTCACCAGATAAATAAAACATAAGCCGAGTTATAAGGTCACAGTTGGCGTGTTGGAGATATTAACTATTTAGCAGGTTTGACTGGCTCAATTTGCCATATCCTAGTCGCTGCATAGCTGTGCTGTAAAGTTTAATGAGCTTGTGGTTTTGTTGTTTATATTTTTAAAGCAACATTTAGGAATGAAATGGAGGCTTATGCTATTTTCAAGCCTGTAAATAGTTTGATACAGACTGTAAATCAGACTTTGACAGTACATTTTCTGACCAAGACATGAGTTTTTAAGATCAGGAAAACTTGATTAACTAATGAAAAATGTGTTTTCTATGTTAGAAAACAGGTAGATCATTGGTGCTGCATCAACCAAAGGTTTAAAAAGTTTCACAAGGTTATGATTAGTATAATTTGACAAAAAAAATCAACAAAGCTGACAGTTAAATTATATTTATTAAGATTAAAATTCAACTGACAGTAACACACTGATCAACACTGATGGCAGATATGTGTGTCTCTGTGTGTAAATCTTCTACAGTTAATGCCTTGAGTACTGCTGCTGATGTTGCCTACACACTAACTGTATTGATTGGTGTGGTTTGAATGTTTTTATGAGTCACTTTAAACATTCCTCGTAGTCTCTTATGTATATGCCATCTATTAATTTAGGCTACAAGGAGCTTTCTTATTGTGCAGTCAGTTTAATTTGATGGATTGCCTGTGTACATTTGTGCTCCTCTGTGCACCTCAGACTTTGGAAAGTTGTAAGTCTGCATTAGTGTAAATTACTACTGAGAGACGGAAGATTTTTGAAAATCTTCAGTTTAAACGTGGTTTGATTTTCAAGTTTGTTTTGGAAGTATTTGTTGTTGTCTCTGTTTTTTTCTTGTTTGTTTTCTCATGTCTTCAAGTGAAAGGTATGATTGATACCGATGTTAAAAACATAGTTCTTGGACTAAATTACAGTGGGTATATCAGTGTTTATGTCAGTCTGTTTGCATACTTGTAGCTTACTCATGACGATTTCTAAGTTGTTAGAAGTCCAGTTGTTTTGTTTTGTTTTGTTTTGTTTTTTTCTTTTGGATTTGCCATGTCCTGGATGACTGAGAATCCACACCAGCATCTGTTCTTGTCTCTGATCATATTATTTCTGCTTCTGTGCCTTTTTTCTGTTAAGATTTGGAAAGAAAAAGGAGGAGAAGAAGGAGGCAAAGGCAGCTCTGCAACGACAAAAGTCAGACATCCTGAGTGACCTAGAGCTGGAGAGGATGAAAGAGGAAAGAGAGAGGTGGGAACTTTTTGAAAAGGAGATTATTAGACTTTCTTTTTCTTTTAAAATAAAAAAGTTGAATTCTGTATACATTTAAAAAAGGCATCAATTATCCCTTTGACAGAAAGAGCTAAAAACCCTTTGTCATTCTTTTCTATAGCTTTTTTAAATTTGCCTTTTTTTTCATTCCTACATGTCTGCCAGCCCTGATTTCATTTTCTATTTTTTATTTTTCTCAGTGGGACTTTTTATGTATTATTGTTATTTTTTATTGAAGGTCAAATATTTTGGGCTCTTAAAAAATATTCTCAAAAGTCTAACTTTAAAGCCCAACTAGTCCTTTGTTTCTCCTTCAGGATTGAAGCAGGGCATCCTGAGCTGCAGGAGCAACTGTCCAGAGATCAGCAGGCTGGCAGCGGTGGATCAGCATATCCAGACTTGGAGGATGACGATGCAGACCCCAACTATGCCCAAATTCAGTCCTTCAGGGGGCAGGAGATTGGTTCGGTGCACCAGCCACTGCCTCAGCCCCCTCTCTACAGTACAATTCAGCACATTCATGCCCGCACACCTTCACCACAAGGTCCCTCTGGCTTTCCAGGACACGGAAAGAATGTTAATGAGCCTGGAGTCATGCCAGACGATGACCCTCTTGATAGGCTGTACGCCAAAGTGAACAAACCGAGGGGAGCTGGAACTACATCTCCTCCTGCTCCAGCACTTGCTAATGACAGGTAGGGCTCAATACTTTTATTAGTGTAGTTAAAGTCTAGAAAAAACTTAGATTTATTTTTTTCTGGTTTGCTCAGACAGCGTTTTACTGGTTGGTATTTTAGAAGTGCCTAAATCAGATTTTATATGTTATAATATAACTGGACTGCTGTAGCTCGGTGGTCAGTGCTGCGGTCTTGTAATCCTGAGGCTGCTGGTTCGAGTTCAGGTTGTATCAGGAAGGGCATCCGGCGTAAAACAATTGGCAAGTTTGCTTGCTGTGGCGACCCCTGCAGAAGGGAGCAGCTAAAACAACAACATATAACTGGACTAAGTTGGACTTTACAAAATTAGATTTAAATTTAAATCTAACTATATTGAAATGACTTTTAATTAAATTGCATTGGAATGAACTACACTGAATTAAATGAATTGGATTGCACATAAATGGATTTGAATTGGACTTGGTAGCTTTTCTGAATAGTACCCTGAGAGGATTTTTGTTTGAATTTATGCTATTTAAGTAAAAATGGAACCTAATGGAACTGAACTGAATCTTTGTGACAATCACATTTAGGGACATGAGTGGAAATGTCCAGACCAAGTGTCAGAAACATGTTGTGGAAACAATGAATATTCATGTCAAAGTTTTGAAAAGTACCAATTTGTATTTAAACCCTCTTTCTGTCCTTTTCTGTCTCTTATTTCTCTACTTTCACAGTGCAACATGAGCTTGCTGATGTTTCATATTTTTTTCTTTTTTACCCTTTCCTGTCAAATCATGGTTGTCTTGCCTTAGGCCACTGTGCGTCTGTGAGTGCATTTTATAGAACAATAGAGATGGAGACAGCCAAAAAGAAAAGAGTGAATTGTTTGTGCTCGCTTTAAGCTTCAGTATGAGTGCTTGTGTACTGAAGTGTCCATTGACACACACAAACACACAGCCTCCTTCTCCTTTACCTTTATAATGTCAGTCACAGCTCACTAACTTTGGAATATATCTACCAGTGCAGATATTTCCACTCCCAACCACACACACACATCCATCTACCTTATTTCTGTACCTGTCGTAAAAGTGAGGAAGTAAACCTTCTTGATGGACAGCTCCCGGCTTCATAAAGATGTTTCCTGATGCAGCCTCTCTTGTGTTGTTTCCTTTATGTAAAATAGTATATATCCCAAAGTGTTGGCCTTGGCTTCTAGTGTAGATTTCTTTTTGAAATTATTTTAAAGTGGAAACTTTTTCAAACTGTACCATGCAAGTGTGGTAACACAGCTCAACTTTTCTTCAATTAGGGATGGGAATTTAAACACAATTTGATAATGGATTTTTACTCAAAACAATCTGAGCCTAAAGTTATTGGTGACGTATCGTGCTGCATTACTTTTGAGTAAATTTACAACTTTAAACAGTCCACCCTATATCCATGTTTCACACTTCCAACCCATAACTCCAGTGTCTTAGTGTATGTGTAATTTGGATTATGTAAATAAGTACAGCTTTCTTTGGCTCACATGCAGATGTGTGCAGTTAAATATGTTCATCTCAGACAGTTTTTTTTTTTTGCTACTTATGCATTGCATTTTATTAGGCCCGAGCAGCGACAACGGCTGCGAAGGCCTATTGGATCTGTACTGTTTCTTATTATTATTTTTCTTGTCCGCATAGAAACGCTAATTTGGAGGTTTAAACATATTCAAAAAGTCACCAAACTTTACCCAAAATTGTCCCCCGCGAAAAATTTTAGTATTTTAATGGAATCAAAAGTGGGCGTGGCAAAGCTGCTCCACAGCGCCCCCTAACGTGAGATAGGACAAACCGTACATCGTAGAGATTTAAAACTTGGTACGTAGGTAGAACACGCCAAATCAAGAAAAAAAGTCTCTTGGAGGTATGCCCTAAAATGTACAGGAAGGCAGC
>NC_051435.1:5393856-5420858 GCF_001649575.2 Kryptolebias marmoratus | reverse complement strand
TCAAGTATCAGCCTTTTTAACTTCAAGTTCACAAGGTCAAAGGTCAAGGTCACGAGAGCCCATGTGCTCTAACTCTTCAACTGTTTGACGTACGAAGGTCAAAGTTCACAGCATGGCACAGGACTGGTACTGATCCTGACTGAAGGCATTTTGGGACTTTTGCTGAAAACGCCACCTAGTGGACGGTGCAGGAAAGGCGCGAAAGCGTAGACGGTGGTTGCCAGAGCTCCCGCGGTCGCAAGGCCGGAGCGGCGCTGAGCTGCGAGGGCCGCCAATGCTGCTTGCAGCTTTAATTTCTTCTTGTATTTGTTATAACAAGTCAAGTCATAGAACAATATATTGCTGTGTGCCTCAGTAGATTGTGTTAACTCCAGTATTTTTTTTTTTTAGCAAACTTTAAAAGTAGATTGTTTAGATTTAGGTTTATCTGGTTTCAATTAAAACTGAAATATTTTTTCTTTATCTTTATTTGTTTATTTGTCAGGGACCATGTGCAGAAAAAAAAGAAAACACAAAACATTAAACTCAGAGTAAAAATGCACTGTATCAGATTATAGCTTTCTGCCTAATTTCCTATCTGTGTTGATTTGTTGCTCTTTAATATGCCCAGTGTTTATTTACTTAGAATTCTCCAAACAAAATGAGATAAGTCTAAAAACATCTTGATTTTGGACTTTTTTTACACTCAGCCAGCAGTCCTGGTTGATAGAGCTGTTCATTTATCATCACTTCTTGAAACCCGATGATGCAGACAGAAGAGAGTTCAGGTATTGGTTGACAGTAATCAATGTGGCAAGAAAAAAAAGATAGTGTGTCAGCAGCATGTGTGTGTGTGTGTGTGTGTGTGTGCATCAGGAGAGGTCAGAGCAACTGCAGACATGTGGGATACAGCGATAAACAAAATATTCAAAGCTCTGTTCCATCAGTATATTAAAGAGGCAGTGGAGTCCACCAAGTGAAGAAAAGATGGTGCTTCATGTTGTCACCATTGTATCTACCCGCACAATAATATAATATGTTCTCTGCATTTGACCCATCACACATGTGAGATACACACAAGTGGAGCAGTAGGAAGCTATTTAAGATCCCAGGAAGCAGTTGGGAATTAGGTGTCTTACTCAAGGACATTGCCACATATGGACATGGTGGGGAATCAAACCTGCAACTTTCCTGTCCCCAGACGACTGCCCTACCACCCTACCACTGTGCCACAGCCACCCAGGTTAGACTTATTTAGACAGGCTAACTAAAATTCACACTTGCAAACAAAGAATGGGACAACTGTGGACAGACTGATGTCTTTTGTGTGTAGCTTTAAAGGTGGAAAATCATATTATTGCAAGCTGACTAAAATAATAAAAAATATATTTATTACAGTATCAATTACAGTGTAATGCAGTATAATATTACAGTATAATACAGTATTAATGAGGCTAAGTTTAAGATTTATTAAAAAGAAATGTTTTCGTCCACGTTTACAAAATGTCCTTAGGCTGAGTGGCCAATATACAACACAATTACACCATTTCTTCCTTTTTTCTTATGTTTTATTTATTTATTTGTGGCTAATGTGTATTTTTAATTTGACAAAATGTAATGATAATTGCTTTAGTTAAATAAACATTTATTTAACTACCCTTAGAAGAACTTTTCCAATAAATAAAAACAATATATAAAATGGATTATTGCCTAAAGATACTAAATTGTGGGCTGCACTGAATTGTTTGTAGCAGCTATGTCTTCATTTTCTTGCTGAGTAATTAATTAAGTATTTACAGGTACATCCGATGGCTAATTTTTTTAAAGTGGCAAATATTGTCTGGTTAATCAGCCGATCTCTACTTCAGATTGTCAGGAAGAGTATTGCACAGGCGAGGGGCATCAGCTCAAAAAGCTCAATCTCACAGTTTGTGTCCTGGGGAGATGGAGCCGACATGTAGAGGTTTGTAGTTTGAGAAGATTTTTTAGATAAAGGGGAGTGTTTCAGGAGATGATGGGTGAGAAGGGCAGTCTTGTAATCCTTGCAATGGCAGGAAGCCAGTGGATCAAGTGCAGAGCAGGTGTTATAAACCTTTTTTTGATGAATAGAGCTTAAATTTACCTTTATTTTACTGTTTGATCACACTTACACATCTTTAGATTTTTGCAAATGAGCTAAAGGATACAATGAAGTCTAGAACCTGCTGTCCTAACCTTGACTTAACCAAACCAAACTTAAACCTAGTTTAACATTAAAAAACCTCTAACATCCCTTCAGAGATACGAAGGCCTTGGAAAATGATTTTACGAGGTTCAAAAGAGGGGAAAAAAATCTCACACTAGAGTGGTTTTGAACAGGAGAAAATGTACACTTACTCAGTCTATTTTCTGAAGTGACCCCCTAAGCCTTGGATAAGAGCTTCCCTCAGTTTTCTTGAGCGGCTGCCCCCTCCCACTTTTACCCATCTACCACCAGCTCACCCTTCCAAGTACCCTGTGCAGGTTACCATAACAACCACGACCTCTGGCACTGCACCAATTAGAAAACAATCAGCCTTGAGAGACCAAAGTGGAGTGAGCTTGGCAGCTGGTACTGTAGCACATGGGTAAAAGATAAGTAGCAAACAAAAGCCAAAGAAGAAGAAGAAAAAAACAGCATAAAAGCAGATCCTCACATTGTGAATTTATTTTACATTTATTGAAAATAAAGCATAGGTTGTGTTCAGTTCAGAAAACATTAGTGCAAATCAATCATACTTCTCTTTAAGCTCTAATGGAACTAAATGTGTCTGTGTGGATGGTTTATTGTATCGATTGCTTCAAAGAATGCTTCACAAAATGTTGCTTTAAGATTTTTTTTGACTGAAGGTGTAAATAAAGTGATGCGGCCTATAAGTTATAGAATAATATCACAATTTATATACACTACTAGCAGAACTGTCCTGACCAAAGAAGATCATAATTATGGAAATAATGACTGGAACCCCTAAAAATGCTACTGGAGTTCAACTATGTTAATAGCAACAAGCAAATGCTTAATTGAAACTCAATAATGATGCTCAAAAGTCAATTTGCTGTTTCCATATCATCCTTAATGTTGCTCATCTTGTGTTCTACTAAACTTGAGCAGATAAACAAATTAGAGGTGGTTTCGTTATGTCCTCTACTTTCACCTACTGCCATTGAGGGATATTTTGCAAACTTTAGTTGTTGTTTTTTTTTTTGTTTTGTTTTACGCTGGGCTAACAACTGTTCTGTATTTTTCTATAATGTTTTACAACAATGTCATTTAGTAAAGGTATTCTGTAGATTTTCTGTAAGAATCTGCTACTTATTGCACAGTGTAAGATTCATTAATGAGGTTTCACCACAAACCGACTCGTAACGTTACAGAAAACATGCAGTGATGAAACTGTGACTGAAGGAGACACGAAAACAACTGTTGTAACAACCTCATACAAGGCAGCGGTATGAACTTTTTGCACCGCTTGGCTAGTCACTTGATGGGTTTTCTTTCCTCCACATTAATTAATAAGACATCCTCTCAGTTCATTGAGTGTAGCATGAACACATGCGTCTAGGCTTCCCCCCCCCAGTTATACATATTCACCATCTTTATCTTACACACTCTTCTTTCTCTTTCTCTCTCTCTCTCTCTGGAAAGGAAGCTTTTAGAGAGTTGTTTTCCACATCAGTCTCATCTTGTAGGTAATTAGCATTTTCCAACAGTAGCTTTGGCTATGTGAATGCATTAGTTAAGGGATAAATTTTGATAGCTTTAGGTAGTTGGTTATTCTTTATTTATTTATTTTAAGAATTAATAAAAAAAAATGTTGACATAAAGAACATGCATTGAAAGATGGCTGCTTTAGAAGCAGTAAGCAAGGCAGTTTTATTAAGGATTCTATTGTAAAAGTTCTGCAATTATTGGCATAATTTTGTTTATTGTTCATAAAACTTCAACCTTTCCAGGCTTAAGCCTTGGTTTAGTAACAGAGGAGATTGTAACCCTATGGTAAATGTAAATAAATAAATACACTGATATTTGTATAAACTTTAAAACCATTCTTCAGGAGGATAATTGTTTTACAGATTTTTACAGATTTTCTTTTTTTAGGGAGCTCTTTTTTCTGGCACATGTAGAGACTTTATGAAGCATATGCCACAGAAAATAATTTTTGGCAATGTGTTGGAACAAAATGTGAATTGTTTATTAATTTATTTATTTTTTTTGTCATCACAACTGCTACAGGCAGATGGCAGATCCTAGACAGAAACATTAGACATTTTAGCTTTAGAATAAGATAAAGCATTATTAGCATTAATGACGATACAAAGGAAGGAGTGAATTAACTGATTTCATTCTAAAATAAAAATAAAATTGACTAAACTGAAATATTGAACAGAGCAGAATAAGCAAAGAAATATTCGGGACAAAAAAAAACCCTCTTTGATAGTAGAACATATTTTGAGCTAAAGACTTAAAAGATGATGTAAAACAGAAATTTGCTGGTTTATATTTTGCAGGGGAAGAGAATAAATGAGTGGAGCTAATTGCAGGAATGGGAAATGTGGATCAACCTCTAAAAAGAAAATAAGAAATAGGGAGCAGAGAAAGATTCGGTGATTAAAAAGGCCAAATAAGTGTTGTGGGACAATTTAAAAGATGAGGTTTGGAAACAGGTGGACAGAGTGAAGACCTGTACAAAGATGGAGAAGGGGGTCAATGGATGTCTGGGGCTAAAAGGTCAAATGAAACTGAAAAAAAGTAGATGGGAAAGCAAAAAAAAAAAAAAGCAAAGAACAAACTGAACTGAGTTGCTGGGAGTAGAAAGTGGTAAATGTGAATAGCACTAAAAAGAAAGAATGTGAAGAGGTTGGTGGGAGAGCGATGGGACATAATTGGGAGCAGAGAAGAAAATGGTCAGAGTGTGTGTTTTCCGGATTCAAAGCATGTGATTCAGCCTGGCTAATAAGAAAAAGCTCTCAAGAGGCACTCGTGTGCGCCATCCCTTCCTCCCCCTTGCTCTCTTTCCTTCAATAGATCCTTTCTAGGTCTCTCTTCCCCCTGTTGCACTCTCTTCCTCTCATTTATGATTTCCGCCTCTCGTATTTGCACAAGTAGTTCTCAATGAAAAATAAATTCCATGCAAAGGACATCCGCCCTCGACAGAGCACGCACATGGCAAAAGTACACATGGACACATACACCCAGCCTCTTAAAAGAACACAACTTTTTATGACACAAAAATACACTCAAGGACAGATGTATAGCTTTGTACAGTCTTTATTTTCTAATACAGATCTTTGTTGCAACTAAATGCTTTTTAGTTCATACACACACACACACACACACACATATATATATATATATATATATATATATATATATATATATAAGGATTTTAAATTTAGAAATAAATTTGATATTTATATAGTCAAGTTGTCAAGTTTAGTTTGCATGCTTTCCATTTTATTTTTACCTTCACTAGAACACATAATTATGGGGTCTCTTGATGGGTAAAAAGAAAAAGTACTACTAAACTTTGAAAAAATACAAATAGTACTATTATTTACAAAATGAGCACAATCAGAAGTGTGAATTGGTTGCTTGATAAATATGAAAACAAACGTAGACACAAAATGTTTAATCAAAGCATTTCAAAAGTAACAATAAAAAATTGATGTAATGCTTTCTTGTGCATTGATGAAATAAATATGGCTCCAGAGTTTCAATAATGTTTTTTTTATAACTTGTAATATCTTAATAAATCACTGAATAGTCTGTGTATCCCATCTTAAGTTAACCAGCTACACTGCAGTTGCCATGGCAGACATACTTCTGGTGCATTTTCCACTTGTACAATTACTGGTACTGGTACAATACAGTTCTACTAAGCACAGGTCGGTTCTGCCTTATTTTCTTTTGGAAAATGTACCCTCTTAACAAGGATAAGATCAGGGATTTATTGCTGCAGACAGACATCCTCCCTGTTTTTATGTGCTCCTTTTATTACGCTGATTTTGCAGGCACTAGTTACAAATCCAAGAAGTTAAGAAAAAGAAAAGAAAATAAACTGTTGCTGTGAAACGTAGTAAGAATAAGAACAAATCAACAACGAACAAATTACAAAATATAACAAAGCAGAAAACGCTAAATATAAAGAATGAAGGAAGTAAGCTGGAAAAACTACAAAAGAAAAAAAAATAAAACAAAGAAAAATTACAACCTTGTCAAGCTGTATCAGTTATACTGGACAACTATAACTGGAAAGCCTAAAAAGCTGAACCATTTTGTGCCATAATAACAAAAAAAATCACATTTCACTCTAATTCACCTGTTTATCAAATCTGCTCAGACTGATTTTGAAGTGTTTGAGTAGAAGGCAACTGGACATCTCTTGCTCATTGAAGACATTTCACCTCTCATTCAAAAGACTTTTTTTCACTTTGAAAGAAGCCTTTCAGATGAGAGGTGAACTGAAGAAACCTCCTGGGTAAGTGTTAAGACTTTTTCAAGCATTGTATTTTAAACATGTAAGATTTATTTGAACTTGATGAGCATGCAACAAGCAGACTGAAGAAGCTTCTTTAAAACACGACAGTCCTATTGTATTAACATTCATATTTTATAGCTTTTACGTTCAAGAATCAAGAGCTGCAAGAGTGCGGGTAGCAAGAAAGAGGTGTGAATTTTCCTGATGAAAAGCCTGGTGTAAAAGAAGACGTCTGACGTCAGTCAGATGAAAGATTGTTGAGAACAGTGAAGAAAAACCAGACATGCAGACAGAACCTCCCTGATGTATTTATTCGTTGTTAACTCCAGCTATTGTTGGCTGAGACTCGAGGGAAATAGGCCTCCTGCCACACACATAGCTGTTAAGTCAAAGGGGAATGTCTGGCCAGACAGCCTGCCCACATGATTTGATGCCAGCCAGTTTACCACCTGTAGCGCTCCTCTCTGTCTGCCTGCCTCACACACGTATATACATCCACATATACAGATGGCTTGTCCAAATGATGTCATGCCAGGCAGCATTCAGTCCCTGCTATACTCACACAGACACTGATTTTCATCACGATAGGATGCCACCCTCCCCTGCCACTGTGACTGTCTCTCTTGAATACGACATTTGGACAGCTAGTCTGATTGATGTCATGGCAGTCGATAGAGCGCTAATTACTCACTATGCATAGACAAGGCTTTATTAGAGGCAGTGTCATATCCTGTCAGCTGCATTTTAAAAACACATGTCACTTCCTGTTAGCCTGTGGAAGAAAAGAAAGAAACTGAGAGATCTGACATCCCCTTCATAGGCCTGCTCTAAATACACAACCACAGGGAGGTACTGAGTCTTTCTTTCACACAACCCTCCGGCCTCCATTCTCGCCCCTTTCTTTCCTCTCCTCTGACCCACCTGCCAGCAATGGTGGTCTTTTGTTGTCAAACTTCATTTGTAGAGATGTCGGCTAATTAGAGCCCAAGCACAAGCTCGGGAGATTAGAAAGAAAAAGATGAGATGAAAGGCGAGACGAGGGAGGGAGACAGAGGCAGGGCTGCAGAGATGGAGATGAGCAGATGATGAAGAGATTAAGATAAAGTAGGTGGGGATGGAGAGATGAATGTGATCAAGGTGGAGATAGAAATTACAGCAGAGATGATTAGCAAAGTAAAATGGATAAAGGAGAGGGAGAAGAGAGAAAGGAAAAAGACCAAATCGAGTTGTAGAAAATTTAAAATCGATTCTTGAGAAAGAACTGGGGAAGAATTTTCTGTACTCAGTAAGAACTGATGAATTTAATAAATTTCAGATCAGTATGAGCAGATGATGAACAATATGTCATGCTGTTTTTTTGTTTTGGTTGTTTCCAACTGATCCTGTGTATGTGTGTATCAGTGAGAACAAGCAGCAGAGCTGAAGATTCAGAAAGAAGATACAGCGAGGCGGAGAGCTAATGCATTGACCTGTGTCTGTTGTTGTGGTCTAGTTGATCTTTGTAAAACACAGCGGATAATGATTATCTGCTTTACCAACTAGACACCAGGGAGAATCCACAGAGGAACGCACGGAACGCACATTTGTTGACATGGAGAGGAAAAAGTTGTCATCATCTGTCAGTATTAAGCTACATATAGAGCAGTATCTGCTGCTGTGCACCCTCACTATTATCGACTGTAAACACATATTAATGTGGGTAATTTTATTTTATTTATTTACTTTTAAGAAGAAAAATGTAAATATCCAAAAACGTCTTGTTAAACAACATAAAGAAAAAAATAAATATGTATAGTTTGTTTTTTTTAAGTGCTGTATATTACACCCAATTCTTACAGTTTGTAACATAGGTCAAAAATCTTGTATCAATTCTATCTTATTTAAATAAAAGGTCAGTGACCATTTACTGTTGTATTGAAAACTGTAAGATGGTCATCAGTACCTGTGACATTTGTTTGCTGCATTGATTGACTTTTTCTTTTTTTTTGTAAATGTACAAGGAGCCATTTCTACACAGACGAAACATCTCTTAAGCTTTGAAATCAATGGCAGTTTATGTTTTCAAGCATTATTGATTTTTTTTTCCTAATGGTTATCATTACTTTTTGTTTGTTGTAATGAAAGAACATTCAGCACTACGTTTTTCAAGAAGGTCAGCAGCTCTGCAGGGTCTCTGTCACAGATGCACACACCCACACACAAACACTGCCATAATGTGATGTCAAAGTGAAACACTTTAATCCTTAGTAACACTGTCTTCTTCCACTTTAACAAACCCAAAAGACCTGTTGGTAAACCAGACTCTTAAAGGAATAGTTCAGATTCTTTCCAAGTTATGAACAGTTAATATCATACCTGCTGTAGATATTAGCTCTTTGAAAGATCTGAGGTCCAAAAACGTCTGAAAAAAGAAAATATAATCTACAAGAGCACTGCAAAGACAAGACCAGATTATCATAAAATACAAAGCTCAAACAGCAGTGATTTTCAGAAACATAAGTGCAAAAGTCTAAAACCTGCCCTAATTTTAATAGGCTTTGCTTTCAAAATCTGACTCTTTTGAATAAAATAAAGAAATGAGGGGTAGCTTAAAATGTTTACACAAAATTGCTATATACTATAATTATATATATATATTGTATTCTTGTCAGAGATGCTTGGGGCATCTTCTTGTCTATTTGCTGCTATTTGTGCTTGGAAAAATACCCACAGAGTTTTATGCAATACCCATGTAATGTGAAACTGAACTACTTACAACCCCACTTAAAAAAAGAAAAGAATATATGGTACGCGCTGATGTCTTTAAAGTAGTTGTAACATGATGTATGATGTAGCATGATGTACTGTAACACGTGAAGTCATTTGCTCAGCTTCTGCACAGATTTATCAAACCTGCTAGTTCCAAGTTGGTTTGAAAGATGATTGCCATAGCTTGTAATTTTCCTTGATCTTTGTTGCATTTGTTTCTCACCGTGTTTGTGTCATTCTTATTGTATATAATCAAAGAAAGGTACTGATACTTTGAGCTCAGCATTATTGTAGACTCTTCCATGTATCACACTAGTTCTGCTAATAGATTCCCCCACTATTCTACGTGTTGTTTATAATTGCTGGGCCTGAAAATGCTTTTTAAAGGTTCTTACACTGGAAAGGGCAGCAAATAATAAACAAATAAAGCTTCTCTCATGGAATTTAAATGTAGCTATACTGTATTTTTCTTGATTATGGATTATGTTGCTACAGAGCTGGACAGATCTTACATTACATCATAAAATATTTATGTTAGATCTACATGACCTATGATTACATGTCAGATTCCAAAGCTGAATTAAAGTAAGCCAGAAGACAGTTTTTAAGGCTCCATTGCAAGAAAAAATATATCTAGCCAGTCCTGTAAATATTTATAGATTCTAATGACAAAGACATATCCCTTTCCTTGTGGATTTTGATATTTCTTTGGGCAAGTGTCACCATGTTATTAATGGAACAGAAATCTTAATTATTTATAGTAGAGTTATTACCAGCTATGCCCAGCTTCCCATTCTGATTTTTAAACATTTATGGAATTATTATAGGAGTGACAAAGAAATAGATTGATCTCTCTGTGCTCAAGCATGTTTTTGTGACTTACAGAGAAAGAAGTTATTCCTTATTAGAATAAATGCCTGCTTTATCTTGAAATGTGTGAATCTTAAGTGTGTAAGGCACTGAGTAAGATTTTAGCGCTGACGTCAAAGTGATGCCTATTAAGCTGTGTAATGTAGAGTTTTAGACTTGAAATCATTCCTTTCTGCTTTTTATGGTTTTCCTGTGTCTCCGAAGCCAATCAATACTATCTTCAGCTCTACAGCCAGCGGTCCTGGAAGTCTTTGTGTTTGTGTTGAGCAATGTCAGTTTATCACATCTATGTATTATTGAGCCTGCTCTCTCACTTTTATGTAAGCTCTTAAATTATACTAAATACCCCTTCTGTTTGTGTATGCGTGTGTGTGTATTTCTGTGTTTATGTTTGTGTGTGAGTGCGGACAGAAAATTAATGCTTTGGTCATTTTACCACCCTGCTCTCCTGGGCGGTCTGCCAGTAAAATAGAATAGGGGGTAAACTGCTACATAGGTTCAAGAGGTGTGTATCATCATTCTGGCACTATTCCGAGCTGGTTTGCACTGTAACGCATGCACCAAAAACACAGTGTGTATGAAGATTAGAGCTTTAAGCCTTTAGATATCACATCAATTGGATTTTGATACTAAAAATATGCAGTACATATCAAGGCTACAGCCATACATTGAGTCTATATATTAAGCCAGTGGAAGTGTGCATCTGTCAAATGCACTTCAATTGGTACACCATAACAATAAAGAAGGGTGGGGTGAGTGAACCTGGAATCCTGTAAGCACTTGGCTGATTGACCCATTCATTTCTCCTGTGCAAATGTTGGTAAGGCTGCACTTTAGATAGATGATACCAGCAAAAGTCACAATAGCTAAGCATGCCACAAGTCAAAATGTTTCTTTCAAAGACAAAACAGTAGCTTTAGAAAGTTGAGATTTTCAGAGTGAATGGGCTGTAAAGTATGTTTTGTTTACTTTGATAACAGCAACAATTAGTAAAACAATGTGTACTGTGCAACAAAAGCATTGTTGAGAATAAAGAAAAGAGCATACAAGTACAATCATAGATCTTTTTTTTGTTTTGTTTGCTTGTTTTTGGAAGTTTTCTCAAAGATTTTAAAGAACAAAAAGGTAAAGTACAGAGGCTTCTCACATCTTTTCACCAGTCAAATGGCCATCTGCCACTTTTGCACCATCAAGAGAGCCATCATCGCATCACTGCGAGTAGCTTGGATATTAACTAAACAAAGGCAAGGCAAAGTAGATCAAACATTTATTACCAACAAATTGTTATTTTTATCTGTAGGTCTGTCTTATAATTTGTCAGCTGGCTCATGAGAGAAAAAAAAATGGATTCTTAGAATAAGGACAACAACACATTAAACAAAATAATTACTGTTATATAGATATAAACAAAAGAAAACAATGAGAGCCAGAAGTAAAAATGTGTTTTATTCAATCAATCCTATTTACTGTATGATTTTACTTTTTCTTCAATTGTATTCTTTCAGAGTGATGTTTATGTTACTGCTGACACAGCTCTCTTTACTTTCAAGCTAAAAGGGCAAACACACACACACACACAAGATAATGTATCACTGTAATAGAGTATCCTTAATATACAATATTCCTTAAGTGCAGTTTTGTAAAATGACTGGTTTTGCCCAAGTGTAAACGGACAGATATATTATATAGAACATCTAGAAATATTGTTGTGCAATATGTTGATAAACTGTTTATTTTGTCAAATATCAGCAAAAAAATATTATTTTATGATGATGATATTTTGGTAAATTGGTAGTATGAATATATTATAATTTTACAGAAAAGTTGTAGGATATATTTTTGTAATATTTTGCCTGCTGCAGGTCTAAAATGTTTTTTAAATAATGTTTTGGGTATTTACAGAAATAGCCACAAATAAAGAAAAGAGCAGTAAACGTTCGTGACCCTTCAGATGGTGTAGCTGAGTTCACATAAGTCATGAAGCCTTGGTGTGTGTGTGTGGGAGTGTGTGTGTGATTGTTTTGTTATTCTTCTGACTTTTCATAAATCACCTGGTGTTTCACCAGTATGTTTCTCGCTTATGCTCCAACTCAGTTCATGAAAATGCAAACTGCATTTCTAATGTTGCATATGGCCTCGTACTGCATGTGGATATGACTTTCTGCATTTCCATTATGTGTGGGTGAGCAGTTATGTGTGCATGTGCATGACTCACAAGGGTGCCCAGAGTTCAGTGTTGATATGCTGCATATTTCCTGTGTTGACAGAGAGAATATTCATGAAATGATTGATGATTTTGTTTTCTTCCCTGATGCAAGAGAAGAAGGAGAGGAGAGAAAAAGCAGATAATATAAATGTAGGCATTGAGAGTGATCAAGGGATTGGTGTTTGTGTGAGTTTAGGGTTTCTTCACATGCAGGCAGGTTTAT
The DNA here is from genome assembly GCF_001649575.2 of Kryptolebias marmoratus. Classification (NCBI taxonomy): domain Eukaryota; kingdom Metazoa; phylum Chordata; class Actinopteri; order Cyprinodontiformes; family Rivulidae; genus Kryptolebias; species Kryptolebias marmoratus. Next base: position 5,408,335 of record NC_051435.1, on the reverse strand, counting down.
CTGCAGTCAAACTTTTGAAGCTGATGGTAGAAAAATCACTTTTTCGATTAAACAAATGGCCTACGTCATCATAGGGACAGCTGTCTGTTGATGATGTCTCACAATGTATTTTTTTATTATTTCAACTTATTTATTTTGTTTGTTTTTATTGTGTTACAAACTGCCCTGTAGATTCAGCAGTGATCTCGGTCAAAACATAAAGCAGCGTGAAACCAGTTAATAATTCTTGGGAAAAAAAAAAAAAGAATTCAACTTTCAATGTTACGGCTTTCTCATGCATAACTACTAAATCTGATATTATTTTTCTTAGTCTAGAATTATTTTAAGCCATTCTAAAATTGTGTTTCTTTTTATTTCTGTGTCCCTCTGTGTGTGTGTGTGTGTGTCTACATTTGCCTGCTGTGTGTGTTTGTGTGTCAGTGTGGACAGGATCCAGCAGTTAAAGAGAGAGTATCAGCAAGCGAGACGAGAAGGAATGGTTCCACCTTATGAAGAAATGGACCAAAGACGTCGGTGGCATGAAGCTGACCCTCACAGGGTATGTAGCACAACCCCACACAAACATATTTAGGCATGCAAAGATGCACAGACTCATAAAAGCCAGACGAAATGCAGCCTTTACAAATAGTATCATTATTTTTCAATCTGAGGCATGTTATGTTTTCACATTTGCAAATATCTTCCTCAGTTTGCCCATTACCAGTTTGTTGTTTTACTGGGTGCTCAAGTGCTCACCCAGCCATTTCTTTTCAGTGTGTTTGCTGTGTATTTTTATTTTTATTTATTCTTTTACCCTACGTCAGCCCGTCAGAGTGATCACTGCGTTTACTGCATCAGTCGACTGATCAAGGCCCTTTAGCTGTCAGTCGCAAGGTGCTCTTTGGCATAAATGGCTCCTGTGGGTATTGAGCTGATCGAGCTGATATGATCCACTTTTCACTAAGGATGAGACACAGAGGAGATAAATAGAGGTTTGAGTCACTTGTCATCCTGCAGGTACTGTTTTTCAAATCAGAGAATCATAATCACATCCACACAGATCCACAAAGGAGGTTAGACTGCCTGAGTCAAGCCTGAAAACCTCTCCTGTGGAAAAGTAATAATGTTATGGTAATGTGCGGAAAAGTTACCTCCCACACTAGTACCAAGTGTCATTATGAAGCTAATCAAGTGAAAGTGTATGTTCAATGTTGCTAAGATTTTATTCCAAAATAATAAAAAAGAGATAAAGGGGAAAAAAAGAGTCATCACTGCAGTCTCTGGTTTAGTTAAATGTGTGGTGTTGGAAGGCATAGATTGATTTAAATTTTAAGCTTTGAAAAAAAAAAAAAGAGAGAGAGAGAAAGGAAGAAGAAAAGAGATTCCCTCTGAGCAACCAAATTTAGTTACTGGAGCTTTGATTAATCCTCTGTAACTAATTGACACGTTAACTGGAATTTAAAATGGTTTACCCAGCGCACCATGAACTCCTCAAGTCAGACCTTTCTCGTCTGTTCTCATATGCTGTCAGACATCTTTATTGCTTGGTTAAAAGATAAAAACACCATGTATCAGCACTCTGTGATTTCAAAATGAGGTTGCATACCAACCACATTAGACAGAGGGTGTGTACATATAATAAAATACTAATGAAGGCTGCAGACATGCCTATAAGATGAGCTTTGACTTGAAGGTTTCAAAAAAAGTTAAGGCAGCTTGAGATTATTCCGATTAGACTGACTGCCCCAGTGAAAATATTCATTTATTACATGTGTACAACTGGGCTCATTACAAAGTCATAATGTTGATTAATCATTTAGTTTGATTGATTGCCCAGCCCTAACATGCACCATTTCTTATTAATGAGCATTTCATAATTTAAATGTGAAGTTTAGTGTTATCAGTTTTACATCTAAACTACAGTTTGTATTGAGTTTGAAGCCGCAGTAGAATGACTGGGTGGTTTTACATGCTTTATGAGCGTACTGTGGCTTATCTTATGCTCATTGCTTATGAGATATTGTGTTAAATTAGGAGGTAATGAGAGTTTGCAAATACAGAAGTTGAGTTTGGAAAGATGATAGTGCTTCTCATTAGAACTCCCGAACTAGGGAACAGTAAAGGCGAGTTTCCTGAAAATTTGCATTTTGAAGGTCTAGTCTTGAGTTTTTGGTAATTTGATTGTGTGATTAGCATAATTTATTTTTTAAACCATGAGTTAAAATAAACTATGATCAGAGAACTGTTTTGCAGTCATCTTCAGTAGCTTTTTGAGGTTGTTTTGGTTCTGAGTGATTTAACTTATTGATTAATATGGTTTCATTTCAGTCACAATTTTGTCTTTCTAATATTAAATGATCAACTAATATTGAAATTGTGACAACAGAACTCAAAGCAAAAGCAAATCAGGTGCTGCCAATTTGACTCAGAAGATCATATTAGTATTTTTTATTACCTATTGCAGTTTTACCAAAAACAATGTGAAATAAATCAGGGATGCTTGGTAGCAGGTGGTGTTGGGGTCCTGGGTCTGTAGGACACAGATTGTCACTCAGATACAAGTGACTGAACATTTCCTCTGTAGGGTGACTGGGCCTTAGATGTAAGATCTTGACATAAATCTCTCTCACATCAAAAGGAGTCAGCTGAGGTGGTTCAGGTATTTGATCAGGATGCTTCCCGATGGCCTCATTTGGAGGAGTTTTGAGCACATGTCACTGGGAGGAGACCCCAAGGCAGACCCAGAACTTCCTGAAGAGATTATGTACTGGTTTTAGGTTGGAAACACCTTGGGATCCTCCAGGGGGAGCTGGGTAGTGTCACTGGGGAGAAGGATGTCTGGGTTTCCCTCCTGGGTCTGTTGCCTTCTGACCTGATCTCAGGTCAGCAAAAGAAAAGGGATGAAAATGACAGAGAAATCAACAAATCTGGCTCCAGATGAGAGTTAATTGGATCTGGATGACCTGGGTTCTCGACTCTTTATTATTGTAGTTCTGTAAGTTTTTTGATTTATCACAAATGAGGCACAGTAGTCTGATAAACAGACCCCACATTTATATTGCTGCCATCAGAAAATAAAAAAGGTTTATTGTTTAGAAGGCATAATATGAGAACTTGTTTTGTTGTTATTGTACAGATTGAAGTTTGCAAGTTAGAAAAACAAAAAGAAGAATGTGAAAAAAGCAACTCACACTGGTAGCCATTTTCTCTGCACCTAATGAATTCCTCTCATTAAGGATGATGCATGTAGTAATTAAAACATAAGTGATAATTTACCTGACTGGCATTCTGTGGAAAAGGGAGAAAACTAATGATTATGATGGTAAACCTGTGGCAAACTAATTCAATTTAACTTTTATTACTTTACTTGGCTCTCCTTAGGACCTTTTTTTTATTTAAAAAAAGGGTTTGGAAAATATTTTTGAAAGGTAAAAATGATGGAAAGTTATTTGCTGAGAGAGTGCGGGGAGGAAAAAAGAGATAAAGACAGTCCTATAAAGAAAAAAATGAGCTTCTTCTGCAATGTTATCACAGTATATTGAATGTTTGCTTTTTTCCCCCCTATGGCTCCATTACCATTTCATTGATTCATGGTTATGGGTTAGCTGTCTCTGCTAGCAAAATTATGTTTGCCTAAAAACAATTATCAAGCAACAGAAGCCACACCACAACTTTTATTTCCTAGTGAGTGCATTCTGTGCTTGTGGGTGGATGTGTGTATTTTAGAAGACAACAACAGACTTTCTCCCTAAGGAGAGGGGAACTAAATCAACAGGGCGCTGTGCTGTTGTCACGTACATGCACACTTAGACACAATCCTACATAGAGCATACTTTGTGGATGCCAATTGTTGTGGTGGGTGGTGTGATAAAGCTTTTAGTGTAGGTTTTAATTAACTTGAACAGTTTTCATGTAGTTTTGTCTGCACTGTGGACCTAAAGAAGTGTGTTAATTTACAGGCACTTAAGTACTGATGTTATTTTCTTGTCTAATGCAAACATAAGGAACCTAAAGGCTTAAATCTTTGAATGAATTGACACAATACTTGTCCATTGTGATGTTTGTTTCATAATATGTGTGTATTCCCTGAAGGGTTTATATGATTTACACTTTTTTCTTTGCCAGGATGGAGTTAGAGAAGCTTTTTGAAACTGACATATTTTTATTTGTATTTTTTTAACTGGGAACAGTGTTTCTTTAAAGCCAGGTTGTAAACCATTGAGGTGTTAAGTTCTGCATACTTTCTATTTTAAATATAAACTATAAATAAAACAAAATATACTATGATCAGTTAATGTTTTGGTCATTTATAAACACAGGGAAATCGACAAATTATGTAAATTTTCTGACAGGATGTTTCAGAATAGTAGTAGATTTCTAGGTGAAGTTATAGTAAGATGTTTTTAATCAGGAAATTGACTGTAATACATAGGATTTTATTGGAAAAAAAGCTTTCCCAGTCTAGCACAAGTCTAACTGTTTTATGAGATTAATAAATTAGATTTCTGGGAAGGCTACTGAAAATATTAATGGATTACGTGTGTACAAATCACAGGCATAAATCAACTCTTCTTCAAAAAAATGTTTAATGGCTGAGTTTGTCCTCATGTGAGTTTTTGTTCTTCCTGTTAGCTGTCAACTTGGTTCCTCTGACCTTGTCATAGGGGAAATAATACTTCATTGTAAGAATTTGTTGTCAGAATGAATTTAGACTTTCATAAATTGAACACAAAAAAAATATGTCTGACAATATTTTAAAAGTAAAATCACTGCTGGTGTCTACAAATAAATCAACCAGCATACAAGAAAAAAAATGGAATAGAAGTTCACAGAGAGCAGCTGGAAACGATCCATCTCTTTAAATGTGAATTACATAGAAACTTCACAATGTCACTGAGAGGTCTGGAAGTGTATGTTATTACTGTGTGATTTGTAGTTTGGTTCATGGTTCAAACACACATTTCACAAGTCAACAAAGAGGTCAGTCGTCAGCTTTAGATGTGTTTTCCATCACACAAAGTTGAGTTTAGCCAAGATGGATTTTGACCTTCAATGAACAGGATGAAAAGTTGATAAAAATTGTCCCTAAAATCCTTCAAACGCCTTTATCCAAGCTTGCAATTTAGGCTCACTTTGCAGTTTCTTCCAAGCTCGTCCTAGATGATAAAAATATGCTTCCTCAAGCTTGACAGATGCAGGGGTTTATGCTGAATTTGACAAAGTCCTATATTTCCTGCACTCCCTAAAATGCCTCTCAAATTCTGCAGAAGCTGAGCTCATTCACTTCTCCTCTGATGACTCAATCCTCTTCGTCACACTTGCTAGACCAAGCAGTTCACTTGCATTTGCCTTTCTAATGCTGTGTTTGTTGTGCTGTCTTGACAAGCTCTCTGGTGGTAAATAGTTTACAAAGGAACAGTGGTCTGTTTTAGTTACATCTGAGTGAAAGAATCTGAGCTTTTACTTGAAAACTTTTCAGGATTGCAGAGCAAGAGGTCTGGTTGGATTGTGGCTAGTCATGTTCATTCACGTTTTTTTTTTTTTTTGCTCACATGGTTAGTGTGTTACAATAAATTGCTTTGTCTTAAAAAAAGGAATGCCTTAATGACCTATCATGTAAATCATACGTCAGAAAAATTGAATTTTTTAAACAAAAATATTTTTTACCCTGTATTTCTCTATTCTTGCATCTTTGTCTGTGCATATGCATGTGACCCATAAGACTTTTAGAGATCAAGCAAACATGAACTAAACTATAGCTTCGTGAGTTCCTGTTTTGACATATTTAGAATTCATGTTATTCTAAATTCAGTTTTCCTGTTAGTGACAGTGGAGATCAGTTCAGGCACAATCCTTGGGAACTTAGTGTTGCTTTGGCAGAATTTTAGCAGAATAGTTGCCCTTGCACAGTAATGAGAGGATGTTTTATCATATCCTGCTGACCTAGACTGAGTTCCCTGTACTGTCAGACCCATGTCCGGTTCTCCCATGGATGTAGACAACCTTTTGTGCATGTTTGTGTGTGTGTGCTTCCATGGTTTCATGAGTATTTTTTCAGGAGAATGTGTGCATGTGGGTTTTTAGAAGTGTTTATTGTTGTTTTTGGTCCAAGGTTTTAGCTCTCTGAACTGGGTCCAGTATTATTTCTCACCTTGTATTATCCAGAGAAAGGCAAACCATTGTGTGATTCACAATCAAACATTCTTTTCCCACATCCTTTCTGATATCAACTTTTCTTTTTGTGGCTGATTTTAAATTAATCACTTTAGAAGGTACCCCCTTATTTATTTATTTTTATACCTAATTTCATATTTTTATGATATATATAACATGTGCAATGTGATTTAGTGTTTTAGACTTGCTAGTTTAAGCAGCATCTATATTGATTTTAATCCATAAAAGACTTGACAAAGTTTTTACAGTTTAATACTGTATAAAGGAAATAAAGCTCTCCCAACCTAAATCATGTTGGCATTACTGGTATAAAACATCACCAGAGGGAATCTTCTTGACACAGAGTATTGACATAGTAAAGACAAAGAGCCTTCTCATGATGATAACACAATTTAGTGCCGTGATTTGTGTCTATGCGAGTACATTAGTCACGAGTATCAACAATCAAGACCCATGACTAACAATGAACACAGCTTTTCCACCCCGAAGAAGCAGGCTAACACACTGGCAGTGTTCAGAATGCTTCTCTCTCTGCTCAGAGTAAAGATATCTTGTCAAAGGCGTTCTTTATACTATACATATAATGCACTTGTCTTTTCATGTAAAGTAATGTGGAGGAGTCTTTAGTAATCTATCCTTTCTTTATATTTTTGCATCAACATAGCAGGACCTTTTTGTAATCTTTATAAATAGTCTAGGTTGATATATTTTTTTTATACTTTCTAAAGATCTGTCAAAGTTTTTCTTTGAAACTTGCCATCTTTTTCATACATTTTAAGGACTTTTGTTTGTTTGTTGTTGTTTTGTAAGCCACAAAACTCTGACCTAAAAGCTTTCAGGCAGGAAAAAAAAAGCTCCTAAATTCAAGAGATGAACCAGTGTTGTGTAGATACATAACGGACAACTTAGCAAAGAAGCAATGACTCTTTAGGTTCTTTGTTACTAACAGTTTAGCAAGGACACATTTTGTTGTCATAAATGTATATATTTAAAGAAAAATAGTTGACTTGTGCTACTTTAGCCTTAGCTTTGGAGGCAGTCCAGCTCGCTTCCTGCACACCATTTCCACCTCAGAATGTGCAGCTGCAGCTTGCTCTGCCAGCTGCAGAACCTTATGTCTTTAGTAGCCAATAATCTCAAGAGCTTTGCTCTCTGTGCCTTGGCAACGCGCTTTCTCCAGAATATCATACACATTCACCCAAGTTCCAAACCGCCAGAACAGGTGTTAGGGAACCTATTACATGTTGATGAACCATTCAAATGATAATGAAGCTAATATTTTATGACATGCTTGGTAATACTTATTGTTAAAAAAAAATTCAAAGACCCTAAGAAAATGTAAAAACTTCTAAATATATATTACTTTTTGTTATACCTATAAAAATGTAAAGTGCATATGAGTGCAAAACCAGAAAAAAATAAAAAAATAAAAATATATATATATATATATATATAATTTTCTAAGCTTGCTGGTGGTATTCAGTAGTGCATGTACAAGTAGTAATTCTAGTTACAAACTTCAAAACAAATTCCTGAGTCAGTTCTTTGTTATAAACGCATTCCCAAGAATACATCACAAACCTCTATATTTGTAAATTTTCTCCACGCTGCTGAGCCATGGCTGTAGACAGACATTGTTTTATAGTTATGTTGGGCAAGCAAAAACTCTTTGCTCTCCCTCTTCCATCACACAGACACACAATCAAAATCTTTTTGTTCATGACCTCAAAGCTTTGTGTGATTTCAGTCAGTATAAAACAGAAATAGCCAGGCCACCTTGGGTGTTTTGTAGCTGGACAGGCATGGGATTAAACCCCAACTCCCTGTTAGATGAAAGAAACATCAGTAAACCTTGTAGTTGATCGTGCTTCAGGTTAAGTGACATATTTGTGATGTACATAAAAATAAAATAGTTTTTCATCTCTTTCTCAATTTATTGTTTTCTCTATTATCAACCTTTATTTGTATTTAGGCATATTTAGTTTGGTTCATGGTCTTACAGCATTATTTCTCCTAGTAAACCTTGTAGCTTTTTATTTCTCCCTCTTCAATTACAGTTGGAGATGCATCCTTTTTGTTCGTGTTTTCTATTAAATATGAAATTGGGAACAAAATGCTTTTGTTCGTTGGTTGAGTAGATCATCCCTGCTTATCTATCAATGCATACTTTTTCTAAACTGAGAGTGCTTGGATACTCTAAGCAAAACCATTTGAGCAAACACCATATGAATCCAGATTGGGAACATATGAAAGAAAAATCTGAGGAAAAGAGAAAAGCCGAAATGTGTTCTTTAGCTTCCCCACTGTACCAAGCAAGACTGTATTTCTACAGTGTTATTAATGTCAGATCTGTATGACCATAAATCCACTGGAATATATTGTACCATTCACCAAATCACCACACAGCACTGCTAGCAGCCAACACACACACAAAATGTTCAAAAAAGCTTTCTGAAATTGATAGATTTCAAGAAATGCATTTAAAAAGGTCTAACGTGTGCATTTTTTTTAGTTTTTGCTCATTCTGTATGAGTAAACCCACACACACTGGCACACATACTAAATAATGTGCATAATAAATTACTGTACATGTTGAAATGCATCCAAAGGCTGTGGTCACACTTCACTACACACAATCTACTGACTGCTTACACCTAACCACAGTTTGTTTGTTTGTTTGTTTTCATGGGTAAACACACAAGTCATGTTAAAACCAATTGCTCATGTCATGTACTTTCATTGTCTGAATGCAGCTTTGGTTAAATGAACTTAACATTTGGCTGCAGCTCCCTGAAGCCAAGGACCTGTTTTGAGCTTTATTGAAAGAATTTATATGATCTGCCAAGAGTTTTAGACTAATATAACGTTATTCTGAGAAATGACAAATATAGTTGTTTTGGTCAAAGTTTATAAATAACGTTATACTTAATCTTAGGCAATATTGCAAGATATCACGCACAGCATATGTGTTTTGAATACAGCTACTAATTTATCAACTTAGCACAATATCTGTAAAACTGACTGAATTATAGCCATTTTTGTGTTTTCTGAGATCAGTTGGTTGTGACAGCCATCTAGAATTGGGTTGGCTCCAAAAGTTATTCATTTGTAAATGAACATTGATTGATTATTTTCTGACCATTAAAATCTGTGTAATGGTTTGGAAAAAATTTTGCTAACAGACAGAGTTGATGACAAATGGTTAATGGCAGAGCCTTTAAACAAAGGTCTTGTGCAATTTGTTAGTGCTCAGAATATGGTTTGTAAATCATTTTCAGCTACGACCACGCCTAATTTTAGCTCATTAACTGGACAATTTAGTCAGTCCGACATTTTTTTTAGGATCAGTTGGTTGTGGCAGCCATCTTGAATTGGATTATCTCTTAAGTTTTTCAGTTGAGATCTACAGTATGTCCAAGAATTGGTTTCTGAGAGTTTTATTAAAATCTGCCCAGTTGATTATAACAGAGACACACAACACATGCATAAAGATACAGACACTGGCAAAAACTTTATTACTTTCAGTGACGGGCATAATTATTGGTATTACACACTTTACACAAGTTCATCCATTGGAGTTTAATTTTTCCCATTTTTGAAAAGAATGAGGTAATTTTAACATCAAACACATAAAGAGGGTCAATTGTTTTTGAGCAGAAATATGTACAACTAATGAAAAATAAGTGAATCTAACTTGTGATCACACACGTGCACACATATAGAGTCACACTGCACATACACTGTGCAGGCAGACAGATTTCTATGAGATCACACAATTGAGTCCAAACCTGTTACTTATGTTGGCCTTATAAGGACAAGCAGATCACTGGAACAGTTCAAATGTGCTGATTCAGATGGAACAGAAAGGAAACCGGGCTTACACAGATGGTTCAGACCAACTGTTGGAAGCAAAGAAGGAAAAAAAAATAAAGACAGAAACAATAGGAGACGTGGAGGGTTAGGAAAAAATCTTCAGTATTGCTTAAAATATAATGAATAAACCTGTTTCTACAATCCTCCTTCTGCTTTATTTTTGTTCCTTATTGTAGCACATACTGTTTTCTCTGTAAACACTCAGCAAATCACTTCTCTGTGTGTGTTTATGTCAATGTATGTCCAAGTTAGACAGGATGGGATCAAAAGACCTGCACTTGTAGCTATGTTTTCAGGAACTAGCATGGTTTTACTCACTCATCCCTACACAAACAGATGTGATATACTTCCACTCAGTGTCTCAGTCAGTGAGAAATACTGTCACACTCAGACATAATGTTTGTCTGTCTGTGCCCTCTGTCGTTTTTCAGTCTCCATGGACCATGATGACATTGAACTGAGCTCCCTCTCCCTCTCTTATATACACACTCTTGCACACTGAGTGATAAGCAATCATCAAGGTTTGGTGGTTATGACTGGCTCAGGCAATTAACAACTGACTTATTGTCAGAGATTTGAAGCCATTAACAGTTAAGTCATTCACACCCTCTTACCAAGTAAATAGTGTTTGTGTGGGTGTGTGCTGAGACAGTGTAATGGTGCATGTAGTAAATGAAAAGTAATTTATGTTTGAAGAACCATGCAAAGGGGGAAGAGAAGTTGGATTATTCAAGTTGTCAGGACTTATATCTATTTACACAATCAGCCAGCGTACCACATGAGGGCAAAAAAATAGTTTCTAAACTTGAATAAATCAAATAAATAGTGCTGTTATAGTTACGGGTGAGGTGAGGAAAGTAGTGGTAATGATTAAGATTAGTCTCAAAGAAACAACTGTGTGTATGTGTGCACATGTTTAAAAAGTAGAAAACTAAAGGCTTATAATAAAAACCGCGGCAAAACATCAAGCCAAGAAAGTAACCAAATAAAGTTTGAATCAGACTGGTTTCTGCCAAGTCACACAACTTTCATTTGATTTGGCTGCAAAACAGTAAAAGCAAACCTAGTGTTCACAAAGATTCCCTTACACATAAAGCAATAATATATAGCCAAGTAAAAAAGATTTAAACAGCACAAACTCCACTAAAATAAAAAATAGATATATAAAAAATGATCTTTTGAAGAAGTTGTAAAATTAAACGTGTTGATAAACCTCATGTGGTTAGCTTTTGTGATAAGGGTTATTTAATTTGTAGATTGTGTTTTTCCGTGAAATTACTTCAGTATGCCATCATAAGAATTTCATGTATTGTGTCATAAACATTGTAAAGATATTCACTGAAGTTTTTCAGAGTCCAGCATAATATCTTGCTTATTCACACCAGTCCAAAGAGTAATAATGATACATTTTTGCTGAAAACATTTCTTAAACTATCCACAAGACTGTTATCAGTGTTGTTCCCAAATTGTTCATAAATCAGTTAATCAGATATCTTATTATCTGAAGTCCTAAAATGGGCCAAATCTGTTATAAATTGCATTTTTTTAATCTACAGTCCTATAAATTAATCTAACAGACATAGTTCTGCACCTTTTATGCAGTGTCCCATGTTAAATCAGCTAGCCCAGTAATGTCTGAATAAGATTTGTAAGGGTGTTAAAGTATACTTAGCCAGCTGAGAAGAACAAGGTGTAATATGGTGTAATGAGGAAATGAGAGGACAATATGAGAGAGCATGAGGTAAAACTGGCAAAAATAAGACATGGAAAGATAAATTAAAGAAAATACTGCAAGAGTTAAAGTTGATCAAATGAGTGATATGTTGAGGTTTAAATATGGAGACAATAATTAAGATAAAAAGGAACAAGTGAGGTAATCCGATAGATAAAATCAAGAAAACCTAGAGTGGAAAGAGTGAAATAGAAAGCTCAAGTGAGCCAGATGGATGAGGGAAAAGAAAAAAAAATGACTAAAAAGGGGGAGTTATGCATTGGGTCATTATGGAGGAATGTTAATATGATTAGTGAATGACTGACCTCGCTGTCTGGGACTGGTGCCTGGCTGGTCTGATGACTGCTGAACGTCTGTTTCACACACAGTACAAGGATGAATACTTACATCAGACACATATGCCAGCACAGACACAGTACACACAAGAATGAACTCGTGCTCCCACATTAACTGAAAGCTGGACATATGTTTAAATAGACTTTTTTATCAAAAAGACAAAAAGGCTAAGTGAGTCAACATGTCATGACTTATCATCTGTTTTTAAACATGTACGACTTCTTAAAGTCTGACACTAAAGTTTGGGTCAAGTTCCAGAACGACTCGTGAATCGTTGGTTAATGGATCCTTCTATGACTACCTCTGCAATTTGTTGCAGTCCCAGGGGGAAAGACACAATTCATCTTCTCTATAACGAGCGCTATAAAATGGAGAAGCCTTGAGTCCATGATTTAATTGTCTCTCGCACCGAACAACCTCGGTGAAGTTTATTGTGGTAACACAAGGAGTTGTGTGAGGCAGAGATGCACATTTAAAGAACCTTGCCTTGAAAAAAACCAACAACACCTGATCCATTATCCAACAATTGAAAAAAGACCTCATAATGACCTTGTTGGTTTAGACATGACAGGGCTGCCTCACTAAACCCACACAAGGTCATGCAAAGGTTTTCAATAGTTCTGTTATTATAAACCATTAAAACATTATTTTCCTCATTTGAAATACAGGAAACACAACGTAAAGATGCGAGTACCCCACCAGGTGTGAATTCTGATAAGTTTTACTTACACTCTAATTAACTTGTAACTGCAATGGCTTAATTACAGCCATTGATATGAGAAACTATGAATTGTAAATTCCAAGCTTGCTTTTCAACCAGCATTTTCTTCAATTTATTTTTGAAAAATTCTTTTTAACAAGAATGTTCGAGGAGTTGGTGTAGATTCTCGGTTATCCAGGACATGAAAGTTCTAATTGGTTCAGTAGAAGACAGCTGGACTGCTTCTCCTGTTTCTTGAAGACGTTTTACGTTCAAGTCCCACATTAAAAGGAAGTCCCAACCCATGATCAAAACTGAAGAAGCCTTTTAGATAAGAGGTGAAACATCTTGAAGAAACAAGAAAAGAAGTCTAGTTGCCTTCTGTTAAACCACTTAATTAGAAGGGTTGCGATTACATTGATGTCCAGATTATTGAGAAAATAATCCAACTTTTCACAAGCATTCAGGAAAGCAAAACAAATGTTTGACTGCAAAAGGAAGAGATTTAGCAGACTTGGTACACTGTTGTAATTAAATTCTTTCAAAGATGTAGGTCCAACCCACCCACCCACCACCACCATCACCACCCATGCCTGGTTGTGGCGTTTACGCAACAAAGGCCATAAAGTGACAGTATGACATAAAATAAAAACAAAAAATATGTTAGATTGTAGGGTGAAAGCCTTTGTTGTTTGCTGTGCTGTTAGCAGACATTACCGGAAAAATATAGTTTTCATGGTCTGTTGAGGTTTCATTCTTGGAAAGCTTATCTGTAATTGTGGCTTTGGTCGTGTGTTTAGCTCTGAGTTTGTGATCATCTGTTTATTTTCCTCAAGTGAAGTCTAGATGTAATTACAGGTTATCATGTATAAATTTCTATTTAGCTCACATTATGTTCTGTTAGGCTTTGAGAAAGAAAGAAACCAGGTATGTGTGATTACTGATGAATTTAAGACCAGTGGAGAGCAAGAACAAGATTGTGTTCACACACACATATATATATAAATTATTATTTTTTTCATTATTTATTTATTTTCTCTAGATCGTTTACAGAGCTGTGTTGTTCAGGACATACACAAATTGATGCATCAAATATGTGTACATGAGAACATTGTACCATTGTACAAATACTTTAGTTGATGTGTGAGTAAGCAAAGATAAAATGTACTTGGAGATTGTCTGCAATTTATAAAAAAGCATGCACCTCTTGAGTTTGTGAAGCAGAAATATCTCATGCTGAAATATGGTGAGTCATCCAATAGATAAGAAAAGCTGAGAAGAGAAGAGAGGAAGAGTAGGAAAACAGTAAGTAAAGGTAGTGTAGTGAAATACTTTTAGAAGTCATTGAGTTGCGCAAGGAGAGTAGATTTGAGGAAACTCAAGAGATGTCAATAGAGAGTGACAGGAGTATTAGCTTAACAGCTGTCAAAAAATACTGGAAAGCCCAAGAGAAGAAAGGTTTTAAGGAGTATCTAGTACACCTAGAACACCAACATACAGTTTTATCTATTTGAAAAATTTGACCTTTGTGTAAACTACAGGTGCTGGTCATAAAATTAGAATATCATGAAAAAGTAGATTGATTTCAGTAATTCCATTTAAAAAGTGAAACTTGTATATTATATTCATACATTACATACAAACTCATATATTTCAAATGTTTATTTCGTTTAATTTTGATGATT
>NC_051435.1:5324603-5392677 GCF_001649575.2 Kryptolebias marmoratus | reverse complement strand
ATTCTAATTTTCTGATATGATGAATTTGAGATTTTCATTTGTTGTCATTTGTAATCATCAAAATTAAACGAAATAAACATTTGAAATATATGAGTTTGTATGTAATGTATGAATATAATATACAAGTTTCAGTTTTTAAATGGAATTACTGAAATCAATCTACTTTTTCATGATATTCTAATTTTATGACCAGCACCTGTACAGCATACAAGCTATATATTTTTAAGAAAGATTGAGAGGCTAATATAGTTTATATAAATTATGGTAACTTGTAAAAACTATTCTAATCTAGTATTGCCTCAGTTTAGTTTTCATACTAAACCATTTTGTTAGAACTCTTTCGAGGTCACTTAATAGCACAGAATGTAGTATTTATGGCAATACTGGATAACATGCTAGGTAGTGAGTCACCGTTGAGGGTTTTTTTTTTTATTTGATGTATTGAATTAACGTGATGATTACTGTATTTAAACTCACCCCACAGTCTTTTCCTAAATTTAAACAAGTAGGTTCTGATTTATCTAACCTAGCTCGAAAACTGTCAAACCAAAATCTAACTTAACTGCAAAAAAGTAAGAGAAACAAAATGTAAACTTCAAAGGAATAAAAAACTAGAAGACAAAAATTATTGTATATATATATAAAAAAAAAAAATTCCCTTCTCACCCTCCGCGGGTGGTCTTTGTTTCATCCTCTGAGCTCGGGTCCTCTACCAGAGGCCTGGGAGCTTGAGGGTTCTGCGCAGTATCTTGGCTGTGCCTAGAACTGCACATTTCTGGACTGAGATGTCAGAGAGGTTATATATATATATATATATATATGGCATGTTGCTCTCTGGCAGTTTATTTGGCATTTTATCTCTTCGAATACTGATAATAGTCTCCCATTGGTCCTTTTTTAAATTGAAAGATTTGTTTCCAACTGCTAACTCAAAATCAGCCAGCCTCTTCATTGAAGATGTCTCAATAATGTTTGGGAATTCAAGCCAAGTCCCTCACACTCCTTCTCTCATTCACACACACACTCACTTCTACCCTCCTCCCCTTCTTTCCCTCTCTGTCTTCCCATCTGTGAGTTCAGATGAACAGAAGTCTCCTGGGGTTTTTCATTGGCTAAGCTCCACACTAAGAGGTGAGCTAATTGGCCAGCTGGGGCCCAGCCGCGTGTTGGAGACAGGGTATTGGCCAGGAGTAGGGTCAAGTGACATGTCATTGGTCAGATTGGTTAGTAACCTGGCAACATTTGAGGCTTCCCCTCTTGAGAAAAGCCTGGTGAGAAGGAACAAAATAATAATAAAAAAAAAATGTAAAGGACTCTTGAACATAATTTGGTAACAGCTTTTCTGAAAAAAATGGATGCTTAATTTGCAGCTTTTTGGTAATGTAAAAGTGTCCTGTTTCAGGTCCTTGCAGCCTTGGTGTGAATTTGCAAATAACTCTTAATCATGAGGTTCTTATTTGTTGGAGGGACTGAATCACCTTCATCTTCACCAGATTATCAGTCCAAATAGGCCAGAAGTCACAGCCAACTGGTTACCATGGCAAGTGTGTCTCCATGTGTTTGTGTGAGCACAGGCTTGCTGCAAGTTGATACAAGATATTGATAACATGTAAATTGTTTGTGCCATTCAAAAAGCCTCTTAATGTTCGATCAGAACAAGGCAGATTGGTATTTGTCTTGTTAGATGAGTCTCAACACTTCAAATTAAATCCTCTTTCTGTCCTTCACTGTAGGGTAATATTGATTCACCTCCATTTTTTTCTCTCTCTTTATAAGTAACAAAGTAAGCTAATCCAGAGGAAATGAGAGGTAGAGGTTAGTCACCAAGGATTAGTCTGGTCCCAGGACATCAAACGGTAAATTCCCACCCAGGAGATAATCATAGCCATCCTAGCCAGGAAATGAAGTGACTGCCTTTGGAGGGTTTCTAATCCATGTCTTGCTTTCTTCTCATGTTTTTTTTTCTTCCCACCCGTCCTGCTTTCTCCATTTCTGTCCTTCCTTGACCACCTCCACCTTCAACCCCACCTGAACTAGAACTGAACCCAAGTCACAGTCAGTTTGCAGGTTTGTTTCTGCAAGAAAACCTCCACCTACAATTCTAGGATGGTTTACGCTAAAAGTAATATTTGACCTTTCATCCAATTCAGTGCTTTCAGATAACTTTAAAACCTTTTAGTGATAATTTTTTTTTACATCCGTCATGTTATAGAAATATTTCTTCTAAATATATTATAAAATATGTAAAGTATGCAATTCAACACGGTTAGATACTTGTAATCTGCTTTTGCTAAATTTCTGAATAAAGTTGCCTCCGCAAAAATGAGGATTCTCAGGGGTCATGTTAAATAGGCCAGAAAGGACTTAAGATTTAAATACTTCGTTTTGTGTGTGTTTTTCTAGAACCACGAAAAGAAGAAATCACTGCTGGTGTCGTGTCTATGTGCTTCAATTTACAGTATGTGTGCATATCTGTTAATGTATTCAGAACGACATTCTGAACAAAAGCGCAGCATAGCAAGAGGATTTCTTCCTCCTTCTCTGCCATGTAATCTAGTACAAAAGCAAATATTGCCTCAATTTTCCACACTTCTTAGTTCTTTTTTTCTTGTGCTCCTGATGTCATCATTCTTTCACAAATGAATACAGCCCATAAACAGATGGTAAGAATTTAGATTGCTATACATTGCTATATTTTGTAACATCGTTTTTAAAATGTTATGTCTACATAAAATAAAATGTTAAATATTACAAGCTCTCATATGTAAATTAGAGATTAGAATACTGTTTTTCATCTCATCTTAATCCAAAAATTAGGTTTAATTTTATTGATAAAACAGAGACACATATCAAAACACATTTCTGTCTCCTAGTTAGTTGTTTTGATATTTTAAAAATTGTTAATAGTTGGTGTTAGTTTGCCAAATTAAAAATGAGATTGTCCAAAACTGTCCTCCTTTCTAATAGACTCCAAAGGCTTTTTGTTCATTTATGCAATTACTATCTGTGCTGTAAGACTATGAAGTCCCTTGCTGTCAAGCAACTATATGTGTATTGTCAAAATTGAATTGGTTGGAGAATTGTGTGGCACATTCAAGAAAATGTATCTGAATTAATTTTTCTTCCTTGTGAAAGTATGGTTATGCAGTTTTATCCCTATTGGCTGTTTTTAATGTCTTGAGCAAACGACTTGTATGATCTTGCTGTCTTGAAGGCATGTTGGATCATGCATGCACATCTAGCAAGAGAATGGTAAAGTAACATATCTATTGATACCTGAATTTTAATTTTGAACTGGATGAAAATGTAAAGATCAACAAAAACAAAAAGAATACAGAAAAGCGGGAGTGTAAAAAGGGGAAGAATAAGTTTAAAAAAAAAAAGATGCCGAAACTGGAAAATTCTGACAGAGGAGACAACAGGATTGAGAAGGTCAAGACTTTTATAAAATTAGATGAGATGAAAAAAATATATAAAAGAAATATGAGAAAGACACAAAGGCCTTCCTGGCCATCACCAACCCCTGACTGGAGCCAATCATCTGAAAGAGGAACTGAGTTTGTGTGAGAGGCGGAAGGAAAGAGTGCCACTTTCATCCTATTACAGCTCCATCTAACCTGCCACTGAAGCCACCTGCTCCCACTGACACACAATCATAATCTCTATCTCACACACACACACACACGATCATCTTATATTTCCAGTCTTTCATTCATACTCTGTACATCCACAAATGTGTTCTCATGCAAACAGTATAGATGTGGCTGAGCTATGGAATTTTGGTCTCATACTAAGTCTTGCTACCAAACTGAGATATCATAGAGAAATAAAAAAATAATATTAAAATCCCCAAATGCAAAAGCAGTACAGATTTGTCTGCTTAAGGCACTGACAATAGAAACTGGAAAGCAAGTAGAAATGTACTTTTTCTCCATCTTTACTGTCTCTGTCTTCTGTCTCAGTATGTCCTGTCTCCATCCAGGCAAATTGTCTCCCTTTTAACCTGTACCCTTTTTTTTTCTTAGTCTTCGGCGCTTCTCCCTTTTAGACTTCCTTGGAATTCACCTGCCTTTGTTCCAGCTAATCCTCAAAGGGGGAACTTTTTCTAAGTCGGGAAGTTTGGGGTAGAGAGGAGGCACAGACGGGAAATGGGGGGTAGAGGTAAAGGGATATACTATCTGGGTGGCAGGAAGGGGGCTTATGGGAATCCAAATTATCTCCCTGCACTTTTTTTTTTCTGTTTCCTTTCTCCTCATTCTCCTCTCTGTCCTTTTGTATATGGCATCACCCCTGACTCTCTCCTCCACTCTGTTTCGCTCATCTTATCAACTCCCCACCTTGCACTTTCAAGGACGAGCTTAACTGTTAAGAGCACTAAGGACTGAACAAACCTGTGTGTGTTTCTGCAAGTCTATGGCTGTGTGTGGGTTCTTAATGTATGTGTTTTTGTATTAATATTTTTTTAGTGTGTCTATGCAATTGCATGGCTGTGTGGTAAATATTGTGTGCATGAACATTCTCTGTGTTTGTGTGTCTTATGTGTATATTACCTAAGGCTTTGCAGGAGTGACTAATCCTATCCTCTTTTCTATCGCCTTACTGTACCTTCCCTCTTACTATCAATTATTTATCCCCATCGCTGCTTCTCCTTTTTCTCTCCCAGCAAACTTACTTTTTCCTTTTTCTCTTTTTTTGTCCTTATATGCCTCATTTTCCATGTCTCTCCTTCCTAAAATTATGAATAGAAACATTCCAAAAACTGAAAATGTGCTTGTATCTTTTGAAATGTATGGTTTAGGAAATTTTGTTTGTGCATTTATCTGGGGCAAAAAAAAAGGTAAATTAATATAATGGCAATTCAATTATGTTATTTTGAGACAAAAGTTTGAAATTCAAAATTGGAACTATTTTGAGTTCAGGTGTTTTTAAACCTATCTCGTTCCATTTGGCTGTGCATAGTTTCCCTCATTATCTCATTAGGTTTCGGAAAAATTCGATAAACGTTTCTGATAGCTGTCAGTTGAACTCTTGTGTGGAATAAATAACCAAGGGCAATTACAGACTTTTTTTTTGTTTGAGGTAGACCGGCAAAGCATATCTGGTTTCAGGATATACACTCATGGAATTTCAAAACACACAGCTCATGTTTTCTAGAGAAATAATGGCTCACATTTTCTTAATACAAACATTTTACAACTCTCAGAGAAAAGTGACCTTTACTGACCTACTTCAGAAAACAGTTATATTTGCCTCAAGATGAGCAGTGTAAAGGCCAAAATGTTGTGGAATAGAAGTGTAAATGACTGTCAGTATAAAAACCCAGTGCCACAGCTAACTGAAAGACAGAGACATTGATCTGTATGAGACAGTCTTGAACAGAAGACATAGCCAGGTAAATAACTGTCAGTATTAGCAGCAACAGTATAAACTCACTGGAATTGTTGCAGATTAAACTTAGTTAGGTCAGGTTTGGTCAACAAGGATCAGGACTTTGATTTTTTGGTCTGTGGGAGGAAACCACAGTTTAAAATCCATCAAGTCTACAAGCTAGATAATCTGAATTGTGTTTGTATGATTCAAGTTATTTGCATTAATTTGAATTACAGTAACTGTGGTAGATAAAACTATTAAATAAACATTCAATGTTGTGTTTAATTAATGGTTTGTAATATTCCTTAAGAGGTACTTTTCTGTTTTTTATCCATGAAAAATAAAATATTTTTTTCTTGAGGATCCGTTGTTGTTTTCTTGGAAAGCTTGGTAACTTTAAAAAGCTATTTAAACAATTTCAGTTTTAATTTGAATAATGACTCTGTTTTCTAATCCGCGTGTAACCACATGCGGATGAATTTCCTGTGTTTGCTCATACATGTACGCTAAATAAATGGGATATGCTTTGCATTAGATAGTATTAATAGCTGTATTCATGGGAGACGCTCTAAGCTGCATGCTTTAGGGAAAATTGACCTTCTGTGGTCTTAATTGTACCAGAGGCTCAACAGCGCTGTGACATTTAACTGTGCTCCAGTCTTAATTCTTAGCATTTTATTCTAGTGCTTTGCTGACATTTCACTGGGAGGAGGGTTTAGAGGACATATGGTCGGTGCTTCTTTGGTGTTGTGAATAAATAAGCACATTGCTCCCAATTGTTTTACTCCTCTTTTTTTTCCTTAACTTAAATTAGAAGAACTGAAAACAGACAGAAAAAGGTGGCTTAACTTTCAACAACGTAAACAAAAAAAGCAGCTCTTGCATGTTGGACATTAACTTGTTGGACATTTTGGTTTTCTTCATGAAACTGTGATTGGAAATATGTAAACTTTAATTTTGGAGGGATCAATTGTTGTGGGTTTTAACATTCAACTTGGCTAGCAATCACCTAGGACGAATCTGTTTATCTAAATCTATAGCAGGAAGAAAATTGGTTCAAGAAAATGTCTGCCTCCATATATCAAAATATTTAATATGTCAGGTCAAAAAGAAAGGATTTCTTCCACCTTGCTCATGCACTAAGTAAGGAGAGTTTACTTGAGTTATACTGCAGATGGTGGAGTGACTTTCACCTGTATGGTCAAAACAGTCTCATTAGAAGACTGATGAACGATGGAAAGACCTAATTTGAATAGCTGTTTGTGTGTGCAAAGGTGAACTTGTGTGTGAATGTGAATAGGCTTGTTCTTGCGAGGATGCTTGTCGACTCTCTTTGCTTTAGTGCTACTTTGTTAAGAGGCCGAAGTAATTAGCTGAGAAAATGGAAGGCTTTTCACCAGAAGCTGCAATTACTGCTAGAACGACTGGATGGATAAATGGATGGAAGAGGGAATGGTATAGAGTGTTAGCACAAATAAAGCTTAGTGTGCTGCGACAAATGATACTGGTGAATAAATAAATTAAATTAAATTGTGTTGCCTGTTGATGGTAAGAATAAAGAGTGTGTATAAAAAGAAACTAACAAAAAAAAACAGAGATTTACTCATTTGAAACAGTGCAACAAAACCTTCAAGAAAGAGAATCCCAAGACAGAGATTGGGAAGCAGATTTATTTTGATCATGTCTGTGTTTTCTTCTTTTTATATTAGCTGATATTTTTTACTTTTTTTCCCTTGAATACACAGTTTGGTTAAGTGGCTGTGGTGTAAATATACCCACAACATTATTCTCATTGACTGATTCACTACCCTGTTTGTTTGTCTAAATGTTTAAGATTGAAACTCAAGTAAAGTCTAATAAATCAATACCTTACATTTAGCGTTCAGACATAACTGTATGATGTATTAAGTAACCCTCAAAGTAAGTGTTGACACCACATTTAGAGTTATAAAAATAGTGCACTCTATTGTGTTGTGAATCATGACATAAAAACTACTATTTACTCATAAAGTTAGGTAAATACAACCTCAAAATACCAGCACATGAGAAATTAGACAGTGACATTGTTTATTTACCAAAATGCAAACCAAAATGGAGAATCAGAGTTATAAAACTAAATATACCCTGTGATTGCTACAGTGTAAAACCACATTTTGCAGCAGGAACTTGAACTACTCATGTTCTTTAAGGCCTTTAAGAGTCTCAATTTATTGTGCAGAATCTTTTGGCCCACTTTTCTTTACGAGATGTTTATAGCTCAGGAACAAAAATACTGCATAGTTTATTTAAGATTTCATCTGAGCATTTCAGTCATATTCAGGTCTGGACTTTGACTTTTTATTTTATGACTATTTTGATGTAAATTTGTTGCTGTTTTTAGGATAATTGTTCTCTTGTATGATCAAACAGGTCCAGCATGGTGCAGGTGCCAACTCAAACACTTGAGTTATGCAAGCACAAACTAAAATCATGTGTTCACTTAAGCCCATAATAACCTAATTTTAAGATCTTTTCAGGACCAGATAAAAGAAATAGATCAATGAAAATAAAAATGAAAAATAAATAAATAAAGGTTATTTAGAGGTTGTGTTCTAATATTACACTTTTCTATTGTTAATTGCTCATTCTAGTGTTTTTAATTTTGGTGTTCCACCTTCCTTTTCAATGTGCAAGACTGTCCATTCATCTCGATGCAAACACAAACGATTCTGAGTCAGTTTCAAAATGCCAAAGATCTATTATTAATAAATGGTAACTCTGAAAGCAGAAGTTCAGCACCCAGACCATTTATGGGGAGACACATTAACAAGATGTCTGACCTAGACATATAGACTGTTCCTTTTGAACTAAAAGCCAGTGTTTAGAAGTATTTTGGCTTCTGTGAAGGTAAAGGGAAAATTACGCTTACAAGAATTGCTTTAGATTAAAGTTGTGCCCGCCCAGGCGAGGAAGAAGAAAAAAACAGCCAGTGGTAGCTGCCGCTTCTAATGAGAGGATGCAAGGTCAACGTCAAAGTTGCCAGCTAACTTTTAAAAGGCAAAGTGAACTTTTATTGTGAAGAATTTGTGTCTGCATACATTTGTTTATAACCAGGTTTTCAGGCTATGTTGGACCCTTTGGAGCCAAAATGGAACATAATCATTGCAGCTGTTCACACACTGACACAGAATCAAAGACAAAGTTGTGAAAACATTGAAGAAAGTGGGTAAGATAGCTCTAACATGTGATGCTTGGACATGCATTGTCTCCTGACTTGTTTATTTCACTGTACTTTTGTTCCAAAAATCTTGGTTGAATGAAAACTATTTTATACTGCAGTGTAGAGTCTAAAAATTCCAACTCCTAGTAATTATTGAATGTGTATGCGTACAAGAATTAAATATGTCACAGGCAGAGATCACAGGTACAAAAGAGCAGCAGAGAACTGTGTTTTAATCGAGTCAGCTCAAAGTGCTGGCTGAGCTGAAAGAAATGAGTGATATAGATTAGAACCAGCCTTCTTTTATTCATTGATCTTTATGAGGGTGGGTGGCAGTGCAGCTGATAAGGACAAAGAAGGAACAACATATTTGTCTATTGGTTTACACAAATTATAATGGAAGTGACAAAAAGAGGCATATTTTTGATTTTCTCCGGTATATTTGCAGATTTATCTTAATATATTTTATTAAATTTAAAAGATGATAAAACTAAATGGCAGATAGCAGGTCGATAGAGCTCGAAATGCTGGGATAAGATGGATAGAAAGGTGATGGAGAGGCAGAGTTAGAGATTTCGAAGTAAGAGTTAAATAAGGGGATTTAACAGCACCCATAAGAACCCTTTATTTCACTTAAGGAGAGTTGGTTAATAGAGCAAAATGATTAAGTGTGGAGAGGGCGAAATGGAAGAAGACATGAGTGTGTGTATGTGTGTGTGTGGTGGGGGGATTGGGGGTTAAAGAAGGATAAAATGAAGGAGCACCAAAGACAACACAAAGCGAAGAAAGAGACACTTCACATTTTGGACAAAGTGGTCTCATTAATGCAGTGTGCATCAACTAAATACTCTGTTGATCTAAATCCCTTTGATATTCTTGAAACTCAAGTGAAAAGAACTGGACTTTGGGTCCTTTGTGTGTGTGTCATTGTATCTGTGGATTAAAAAAAACAGTAGTAGAATGCCTGAATGTGTGTCAGTGCTGAAAGTGATGGGGTGGTGTGTTTTATGGGTAAATTGAAGGGTCTGTTAAAAGGAGAGAGATGAGCCTCTCTTATATTGTGTGTGCCTGTGTGTAAATTTGTGAGTGTGTGTGCGTGCCTTTTTCCTCTCCCTGCAGTATCAGTCTCTTCTGCTTGATTTCCGAGCTCTCCTCCCTGCCTCTCTTCTGCTCGCTATGCCGTGAAATGGTTTTTCACTAGACCATTACCCCTACCAGTGCACTACTGTGCTGCCCCAGCCCTCTGTGAGTTAAAGGAAGTGTGTTAAGGTGGGTCTAGAGAGAGGAAAAGATGTGTTTTTGGTTGTGTGTATGAGAGAGCTTGTACTTGAAACACTAAGATTATGTTGTTTTTTTTTCTTTTTATATGTGGCAAAGATGAGTTGTGTAAACATACTGGTAAGTGGGTGTGTATATGTGAGGAGAAAATAGAAAGGGCGTGTGCAGTATATCCCATGCAAGCTCAGCTGTCACAGTGTTTGCCCTGCCCTGTATCTGTCACACTTATCTACAAACATCAAGCATTCTTGCCTCTCTCTCTCACACACACACACACACACACACACACACTCATAACTACACACAGCTTTGGGTTGAACCAACAAGTTCAATTCAGTTGAAAAACTGGGAAACCTCAGGTTCTCAGGGCTGGCAACATTTCTCTTTGTGCATGACTTTACACACATTTACCAGACTAGATTCAAAATTTTACTTTATCTAATCTACTCTATTAGCTAAAAATTTGACATTTGTCAGGTTTGTGTCCAATGCAACCTTTAAAGTTTGATGAATTTAAACAAGTTGGGGGAAAAAAGATGAAATGGAAAGCCTAAAAATCGTTCTACACCCGGCGAACGATATCTGGAAATATTGTTATTGAGACATGGTGGAAAAAAATAATATTTTGTATTCCTAAAGCAGGATCTTAAAAGTGCCTTTGACCCTTTGGGTGATCCATCTACTCTTTTGCAAAGCTTCCTCAAAAAGGGTCTCTATAGAAGTGTTGCTGTCAAGCCAATATTAAGAAAGAAGGATAAACTAAATGAAAAGGCTGGGATATGACATAACACAAAAACTGCATAGAAAATGTGTGGCAATAAGTCATATAAATTGATAATAGGTGTGAAAACTCAAGTCATCAGCATGTACAAAGGATGGTTATGGGGATAAAACATTGAGTGTCCACAGCCATCTATAAACAATATGGAGGTTCTGTCATGGTTTTACAGATGGATTTCAACCAGTGGTGTTGGAATTCATGTGGCTTTTCTGATTGTTTTCCAAACAATCTGAAAAGCCCTGGTTTGAAGACTTTCTATACTGTTTGATTTTTTCAATCAATTCATTGTCTAGAATGGCATCAAGTAACTCGAGCACAGCTGAAAAAGTCTCAGTTTAGGGATGGGTTTCTGGGTTTTGTATGCAAGAAACATTAAATAAACAAAACATTATTCCTTAATGAAGTTTCCATCAAAACTTAACTGC
The DNA here is from genome assembly GCF_001649575.2 of Kryptolebias marmoratus. Taxonomy (NCBI): domain Eukaryota; kingdom Metazoa; phylum Chordata; class Actinopteri; order Cyprinodontiformes; family Rivulidae; genus Kryptolebias; species Kryptolebias marmoratus. The sequence continues at coordinate 5,381,624 of NC_051435.1, read as the reverse complement.
TTTCTTTCTAAAATGTCTCGTACCCTTGCTTCCTCCTTTTTATTTTTGTTTTCTCTGTATTGATGAATATCGTTTTCCTTCACACCCTCACTCACCTCTCAACCTCTACCTCATGATGCAAGCCATTCATTCTCTCACATCTCAGCCCTCTCACATTTTCAAGTTCTCTCCTTTAACATCTTGTTTAAATTGTGTCGTTATTATCCTTTTCACCTCCCCACTCTGCCGCCTTTGTCTTCACCTCATTCACTCTCTTGTTTTATAAGTCACCTTTCATCTCCGTTCTCTCCCTTTGCCACTTCTCAACAACTTCATAATATCCCTCCTCCTCCTCTCTAAGTCGTTTACTCCCCATTCACTCCATCTCTCTTTCCTCCTTTCTTTTCCATCTAATGCCTTTTCATTCATTCGCTCCACCTCTCTATTTGCTCTTAATATCCCGCTGTTTCTCTACCTGAGATATTGAAGCCATAAAGACAGGTGTTCAAAAGAAAGCAGGGCCAGCAAATCTGTTTTATATGCCTTCTGGCTTCATTCCCTGGAATGCAGATGAAAGAGGAAACCTAAAGGAGAGCAAAAACTGTACTCTTGCTATTTAATTCTCAGTCCGTTGCAGACAGCAAATACTAGTTTAGGTTAAAACCTTCAACCTTTTTGTCTACAACACCTGAAACACAAGCACTTCAACTCATACAGTAGACTCTGCTGGATTTATTGCCTCTTTCACATTTTCTTTTACTATGTTGAGATGAAGTGTTACCTACTTCTTTTACAAAACATCATATGTGAATTATTAGTAAAAGCCCTGAGTTAGTATTCTTTTTTTAAATATATTTTATTTTTAAACCTATGCATAAGCAAGTTATCCAGTCACCTAAATACTCCATCTTTCCACATTAAAAAATTGGCCTCTGGATGTGTCTGCACGTGTGCATCACTAAAGTGTGTTGATGTTTGAGGTTTAGTTAGATTCATTTAGAAGTGTCAGAGCAGCTGGAATCCTCAACCGAATAGACCAGGATATTCTCTAAGAGATCGTGTTTCTGTGCACGTGCGTGTGTGTGTGTGACTGTGAAACTGGAAGAGGAAAAGAAAGAATGGAATAAGTGTAGAAGAAAAAACAAGATGGTGAGGGTTAAAGAGAACCAGTGAAAAGAAGAAGTAAGAAAGATTGACCTGTCAGCAGCTTGGATTAATCTTTTTTTTTTTTAAATATGGAGATGAGATGCAGCTCTCTTCATGTGAAACTGCATGTGTGTTAAAGTGAGACATAATGTTTTGAAGTAACTTAATCTCAAATGGAGACCCTTTTTAGCCCCAACAAACCTCAGAAGGCCTAAATCCCCAATAACTAGCCTTTGTTGGTCATAAATTACCCCTGCATCACAAACACACTCACACACACATAGAAGACATAGAGGGGCTTATGGGTGTGCATTGCACATGCTTAGGCTTACAGTTTTGAAGTTTGTTCTTACTTTAGGCAGGGAAATGTAGTGTATAATTTAGGCTGCTACACTTGAAAGGTACCAAAACCTAGTGATTTAACTCCCCCAACAAACTAACCATTTGTTTTTTTTCGACAGATGCCAGCCAGAGGGACAGATCATCGTGTGACACCACGGTATGAAGAGGTGGAACGTCAGTACGCCTCCTTACCAAGGTATTACATTGTCTCTTTCCTTTTTGTGATAAGGTTTATTAAAAAAATTGTTTTGTGCATTACTCTTTTGTTCTGTCTTCCTGTTTGTTTTCTTCTCTTCCTCTAATTAAATCTTTTGTCTCCCGACTTTCTTCCCGACCGTCTCTGGAGGCAGCGTCTCAGACAAGAACTCACCTTTTCTCCCCTCTGGGGAAAACCCACTCAGACAGGGCTGAAAACTGATCCCTATTTCCAAAATTTGCTCCCCCCGTGTCATGTCAGAAATTTTCAAACTTTATCCAAGTGAGCTAATGTGGCTAGGAAACTCATTTGTAATTAGGGAGACATTGGATCATTTCAGCAGCTTTTTGAACCCAATCATTTCCAATAAAATTTCCTTCAAAGCTTCATTGATAGAAATGATCAAAAGATGCATTTTATGTTATTTTATTCTTGGCAATTATGTGTTATTATAAACTTTACCATCATTGTAAAACTTAGAACAAACTCTTACATGCTGTTAAACCTGCATTTTATATTAACTTACAATGTTTCAAGATTAGACTTTTATCTGGCAAAGGAAGGTAAGTAGCAGCCAAGTTCTGGTTTTCAACTAACTGACTACAAAAGCAGAAAATTTAAGATAGGCAGTTTGATGCTTTGGATCATTTAGGTGTGTTTTAGCACAATGCCAAGAAGGAAAGACATCAGCAATGACCTTAAATAAGCAACTGTTGCTGCCTATCAATCTGGGAAGGGTTAAAAGTACATTTGAACAGTTTTGGAGTCCATTATTTTGTGAAAAAATTTTCACAGATGTAAAACGTTCAAGGGAGTAGTAAATCCTTCCTGGAGTGGAAGCGAGTTCACCCCAGACAACGTCTGTGCACTGCTCATAGACATTACACAAAACCCAAGAGCTTCATGAGACTCTACAGGATTATTGTGTTTTTACATTTATTTTATTTTGTTGTCCGTTTGCAATATCTTTTTTTTTCTTTGTGAGGAAGTATGCTGGTGTAGATTTTCACTGATCCATGTCATGACATTTTTTTTTTTTAAAGAATTTGGGAATTTGAGACAAAGAAAAGCATTTTATATTGTTAACAAGGCAGAATTCAGAACATAAAAAGCGAAAAGTCTGCTGATATTTGACCAACTAGCAGAAAAGCATAACTTCTCACCAATGCTTCAGCCTTTCATTGAGTGGTTATGTTGATTTTTTTTTAAATTATTATTTATTTATTTGCAAACATTACCCAACACAGGAATAACACCCGCCTGAGAATATTAATCAGCTCTTGAAACATTATTTCTCCAGTGTTTTCAATATGGTCAGATAAATATTCTGTTCCTGAATGCACACAGTTGTTCAAAACTTACTTTAAAATGGTAAGGACACTTGAACAGAATCAACCAATCTTTTTTTTCCCATTTTTCTCCAACTTCACATTTTATTTTCTTCCAGTCTCTCTTCTCTTGAAACATCAAAAATTCTGATTTTTTTTTCAACCACCATGTAGTAAAATGTTTTGCTTTCTTTTATATTTAAAGTTTAAACCTATATTTTAGGGTTAAATAATAATGAAGAGCTTCCTCTCACTTTGTTTTACTTTGCTTCCAACTACCAACACCTCAGCTGACTAACAAATGCTTGTTTGTTTGTGTTTGTCAGTGCGAGTCAGTGAGTTTAGCTGAAGAACAGAAGTTTAGAACATTAGAAAGTTTATGGCCAGGTTCTCAACCCTGTTAAAATGGTGAGAGATGACCATTTTACACCTCTCTTGTCTGTTTGTGTGTGTGTGTCTTAGATGAAGAGGGAGGGTGTCTGTGTGTGGGTGATGACTTTGGCAGATGGGGGCGAGAACAGTGATGATAGTTTTGAGGTCTGGCTTTGGTATCTGGAAAGCCTTGGGAAGTTGGACACTTTCACACATTGGCATACAGTACATTCTTGTTCTGTTTCCACTTAGAGACATGCACTTTCAGTTGTAAATACTGTGCCAAATACAAATGTATGCATCAGTATCTGAAAATGTTCCTTATGGAAGTCACTGTGCCTATATACTGCACCATTAACAGTTATAAGGGCATGTTTTAACTATAGCATAAAAAATAAAGCCTGGAAATCTTATATCTCTAAACAGAGACCTTTCTGTGTTACACTGATTAAATAATTTATTTAAAGAGAAAATCTGAGGATTGGAATGACTTCTAAAGCAGAAAACTGCTTTCCCCTTCAGGATTGGATAATAGCCCTATACAGTTTCTTGTGCTGCCAAGTCTCAGATGGGAGATGCCAAATATTTTTTGCAAGCATTGCACTTTATTCCTAAACAGCCTTTTCTGCAATGACCACACCAGCCTGAAAGCAAAAGCAATTACTACGTATTCATTTCAATTTGTTTATATGGACTCCATACACAACAAAGTAATCTTAGGGCACTGTACAGGAAAAAGTCAACAAATTGACATATTAACCCAGAAATGCTTGTCTTTTCTGACAGTATGTTTCAAAATTCTCAGATTTTTCCTTTGTCTTTTTTTTCTGGATATCTGTTTATTTTCATATTTTCTGTCAAAAAAAGGCACAGACATAGACAATATTTTGAAACCACATCCAGGTCATTGACCTTATGAAAACGTATTATTTTTCCACCAGACTAGAAATAGCTGGCAGGCTGTGGGTACCTAGTGCCTTCATGCTTGTATAGTTGCAGGCTTTCATAGGCAGAATCACGTTGTTTCGTTTGTTTTCTACTGAGAGGTTGTGTGTTTCTATTATTTTCGAGCAAGTCTAGAAATAGCTGTAGGGCTGCTTAATCAGGTACTGTACGTTTGACTCAACATCAGTTAACTCAAGATTCGAATACCGTGTGTGTATAAGTGTGTGGATTTGTCAGAGTGTGTGTGTCTGTGTGCTGGAAGACAAGATTTTGATGGCTCTAAAATTAAAACATAACCCTGCATTCTCTGCCTGAAGCTCAAACACTTCACCAAACAATCTGTCAGCAAATATCACTGCTTGAAAAAGATAGAAATCTGTTCAGGTTATATTGAATATTTTACTGTCTCATTGGACTATTCGTTGTTTAGGTAATTAGTTAAATACCAGAAATCTGTTTTTTAATGGAAATATTCTCAAAGCTATCCAGTGGTCAGCATTAATTCTTTTTTTTTCTTTCTTACTTTTTTATATCCATCAACAACTTGCAACCCATTGGGTCAGTCAGCATTTTGCATTCTTATGCATCAGGGGTGGGCAATCCTGGTCTTCGAGGGCCACCATCCTGCATGTTTTCCTTGTTTCTCTGCTCCAACACACCTGACTCAGTGGTTAAATCACCTCTTCATGTTCTGCAGAAGCCTGTTAATCGCCCATTGATTCAAATCAGGTGTGTTGGAGCAGAGAAACAAGTAAAACATGCAGGATAGTGGCCCTCGAGGACCAGGATTGCCTACCCCTGTTATTCATCTTGCACCATGGAGAGGAAGTTTCCAAAATGTCTTGAAACATTTTCGGTGGTTCTTAATTTCCTTGCATGCCCCAGGCTTACAAGATTGTCGCTTGAAGTTTGAACATTTTCAAAAAATTGAATAAAATCTTAACTCAAGCTAGCCACAAAGTGATCTCAAGGGTCTCAAACTCGTCTCCAACCCATCTCCATTTTATTGTGGGAGTCTCCCACCAGTCTCAGACCTGCCTGTCTTCATTTACTTCAGTAGATTGAATCATGAATGCAAGAGCAGCAGTCAAGGTTGGTACAAAGCAGGCCAAGGTGGGTACAATGTGGGGGAAGATGAGCAAAAGAATTATGTGTAATGCCTTGAATTGAGTTTTGACAGCTGTGCACACAAAAATTAGACCATGATTTTGAAAACCTGGCCACAGAAAACATGGCCCCACAGCTCACCGATGGCTTGGTCGCAAACATTTCAAATTCAGTGAGACTCCTACAATTCTTTTTGCAGCTTTCTTAAACTTTTGAGTCACCATGTAGTCTCCAATAATAACAGCCCAGTGAGATACTACCTTAATCTTCTGAACTCTACACTCAGAAGATGGGTCTCTTGAATGTCTAAAGTTGTTTTTTTTTCTTTTCTTTAAAAGTTAAGCGTCCTTCCTTTATCATGGTAAATAAAAAAGGAAGGATATAGAAGTATGACCTTTCACATGAAATCCCCCAGTTTCCTCTTACTGCCTTTTCATGAAATTACCTCTCCATCCTCTTCACTCACATCTCTTCTCCTTGTTTTCAACCATTTTCCCATACTTCTCCGCTTCCATTTTGCTCACTCTCAGTGCTTCCATTATTCTGAAACAAAGGACTTGATTGAGAGCTAGAGAACAAAAGTTAAAATTTTAAACATTCAAAAGGTATGTTCAGTAGTTTGTTTGGAACTGTTAGAAAGTAAGAAAGTGAATTTCATTTTTAAACATAACTTGAGCTAACAAAAGCGCAGAAAAGTAAATTTCTCAAAACATGCATTTAAAAAAGAAGAAAAAAAAATGCCAGCTGAACTGTTGAAGGGGCAAAAAGGCCTGTAAATACAAACTGGTCCCACACTTTCTTTTAATTATTTTGAGGTCAGTAGATGGTTATCACAGTTTGTGTATGGTTAACATTATCAGGTTCTGCCCCATGTCTGCCCCATTCCTGACCCATTTACAAATTCTTTCTGTCTCTGTGTCAAGTACACACATGCAGTTAGGCACACATCTTCTCTGCCCTGTTATTCTTTTCATTACAAAGTAATGCAGAAAGAAAATCAAGCAACATAAATAAACAGGGGTCAGAAGTTGACAGATTTCACAACATGCAGAAACTTAACTATTTAAAATATAACCTCGTGGCAAAAACATTGACTCTGGAGATTTTATGAAGAAACAATGAAGGAAAGAAATGAGATTGGTTTACTGATAACATAAACCTTGTCATGAAGGATTTTTATTGTTTAAAGCATTCTTTTATTACAATACTTCATGTCTACACATATGTTCCTTACCACTTTTTAAGGCAGGATTTCTACACATTTAAGGTAGACAAACCTAAACAAACTTTGACTGGAGACATTCTTCTGATTTCTATTGATAACAGCTTTCAGTTGTTCAACATACAGCCTTGCCTCAATTTGATTATACTGACATCCTTTCCCAATTTATCCTTATTATTACTCTTATTTGATTAAAAGAGCCAATCAGAATTGTTTTCCAGGGGTCTGGGGAAGCTGTGACTTCCTCTTCATAATGATAATTGTGTGTTTACTAACTATAGCGCAGATGTTTTAGTGTGTCCTCTGAACTTTTTATGTTTGTGCTCATTTCTTCATTCATTTATGGCTCCACTGTGCAGTTGTTCTTTACCTCTCTGTGTTTTTCTCTCTTTCTTTTTCTTTTCTGTCTGTCAACAACTCATTTTCATTCTCTCTGAACTTGGGGTGAAAAGGACATTTTTTGAATCATGTCAGTCTGAGTAGGAGAGAAATTATAAGGGAAAGTTTCTCACTCACTTGAGTAGACCTCCCAACCAGGCTCAAGACTTTCCCAGACCACTTTATAACTCCGGCACAATCCACCCCATTGTTCAGTTGTTTTTCTGTTTCTCTGGACTCATTGAGACTCTGATTGTTTGTTGGTCATCCAGAGGACCCAATGATTGACCCCATAATCTCATACAGAGCAACAAACTAATAGCATCAATATCTTCAGGAGATACAGACTCATATAATTTTATTATTAAATACTGATCAACATGAAAACAAAGTCTGTATTTTTTAATAAAAGCAGAGTCTTTTAATGACTTATATTTTATATTTTCATTTTTTTCCACAGGCTGAGCTTTAAATTTACAAGAAAAGTTTAAGTCTTAATGGGCTGAATGAAAAGCATTGCTGTTTCTTTCAGAAAGTAACTACTTTTGTCTCTTTACTTTTTTTAAAATTTGGCTTTTATATCACATTAAACACGTGTACGCTAAAACAAATTCTCAGTCATGCAAAACATTCTAATCCTAACAAACTGTGTCAAAGGCAACTCTTTTTTTATTCTTGAACACATTTTGCTTCCAATCTGAAGAGCTTCATCAAAACAATTTGGGTAAACAGGCTCACTTAATTGCTTCAGACTAGTGAATAGAAAGGTGGCTGATACACAAAAAGTGGAACATTTCAACAGCTTTTTTTTAAACTCAGGTGTTCCCTCGAAAGAAATACACTAGCATTATGTTGAGCCTCATGGCTCTGAAGGCTGCAGTGTACTGTACCGAACTTAGGACACATCTAGTAACTTACACTACCCTCCAAGGAAACAGTCCTGTAAGTTAGGATCATATAAAGGGATGATTTTACACTCTGCCCATCAGGTTTTAATTGATAGTAACATAGTCCAGATAAATACACATAATCTCTGCAGGGTCAATTGGGATGAGATTAAATGCAGCATAAACACATTGCTCATGCTCAAAAACCAAATGTGTATGGGTTTTTGGAAGGTTTTTTTGACAGGTGGAAAGTGGGCTCAAGTTTCTTTTTTTTCTGTTGAGGTCAGTGTCAAGTTTTGTTAACATATTTATAGAAACACAGTTATAGACTGTTTCCTCTGCTCCGCCTTTCTTGTTCTTCCTTTTATGAAATCATCTTGTTCCTGAAGTACCTTTCTTTTTCTGGTGTTCACTCTGTGCTGTTTTTAGGAGTTTTAGTCAAAGCTTTGATCTTGATGATAGTGTCTGAAATGCAGGGTTATAACCCATAATGTGTTGCAGAACCACCAGGTGGGCACGACAAGTGGCCATGATGTGATTTCTAATGTGTAGACCCTGGGGGTAGGGAGGAAACTTTTCTTTCAGGTCTCTGGCGGAAAATGTTTAACAGGATTTTAGGGAGTTCTAGAGATGATCTTATGTTAGGTGATACTCTATTTATGTGGAGTGAAGGTTTATATGGCTAGAAATGTACACATATAGTCTCTCTTGTGGCAAAATAATCCTTTTTATTATATTTATTGTTCATAGTTTCTTTGTTTGCACAGACAGTAGTGTAACTGAACTTTACAGCAGTTAATCATTAATATGTGGAGAATATTAATGCATTGTAATACACTGTTGTTTACTCGTGTCTAAACAAGAAGATAGACTGCACCTCAAACAATTCCACAGTTGCAGCTATGAAATGCTAACATCTGGCAACAGTCTAATGACCATCTGTTGTTTCTGAGCTGCACAAGAAAATATTCTAGTTTCAAAGTCAGATTAGATAGTAAGATAATTAAATGTGTTTGTTCAAGCATGTAAATCTTATTTTCTCCTTTACAATCAATTATGTATAACATTATGAACGTGTTTGCAATTTCAGCTCATATCTGATACTTTGATTAAAAAACTGAAAGCACCATAACTTCTAGTGGTGATTTATGAATCACGTAAAAACATATAGTAGCTCAATTTACTGCAACAAGCAGGGTTTGACATTATAAAGAATAAAGAGGGAGTTAATGAATAAGTATGTACATTTGTCTTTAATTTCTTTATTGCTTTTATTTTTAATTTTTATTTATTTAACATTTTTATTCCCTTTTAACTTTCAGTGATGAGTTAAATGTGTAATTCTAAATATAACTTCTTGACAATACGCAAGTTATTGGTTTTTTTTTATCTGTTCCTGACAATGTGCCTAGAATACCTGTTTTATGTTTGTTTTTGTTTCACAATCTCCCGTTTTACAGTTCTTATAAAGACAATCTTTAAACACTTCATGTTCAAAATTACTGGCTTTTGATTAATCTAGTTTAAACAAAAAAATCTTAAACAGAAGTATTTTTCTCATAAAAATAATGTATAACATAAGATAGGTAATATTTTGGTAAAGCAAAAAACTGTAACAATAATATTTCAGTTACATCCACCTATAAGTTGATGCATCTTCAGACAAAACAGTGAACGCCAAGTTGCTTCAAATAAGAGCTCCTTGCTGTTATGTGCCTGCAAAACTAGAGATTAATCAGTATATTACAAATGATGTATGCAGCTTTTCAGTCGTGAGGTCGCCCAGCCCTCAAAGATATTTTTTACTAAAAATGGAAACAGGTTTACTAAATGAATATCATCTTTTATGAAAGAGACCATGGTATTACTACAGATGGATCACTGTACAAATGTTTGCAGGGAATTTACATGTTTCCACATAAAAAATCAACAAAGAAATCTCAATATTGGAGTCTGGAGAAGTGTGAAATTTCGAAGTGGAAAATGTTTAGGAACCCTGCTGTTTTGTTTGTTGCATTCAGTCATCGAACTCAACATTTTCACATAAGGAGTTTAAAAAACATGGATTCTAAAATTAAGTGCATATTCAGAATTTTTTTTTTTGCTTCCTGAAAGAGAGTGGGCTTTTCATCTTAGGGCAAAACGATCAGTGCAAAGGAGGAAACAATTGCATTGATTTGAGCTTAAGCTCTGAAAGACAAACATTGATAAAAACAAAGCATGTTTTCTAGTTTTTGGTCCATCGACTCATCTTCCATTTGACTTGTTGATCAGTATGAGCTGCCTGCAGTAAATCGTCAGCCTCCGTCTTTTTGGCTCTAGCTTCGCTGCTCAGTTTCCAAATGGCATGGCCGTATTATGATGGGATGTGAAACGCCACTCCAAATCCCCATTGTTCTGCCCTCTCTGTGTTTCCGAGGCAACAGTCTCCTACCATCTGGACAGCCCTCATCCCTCAGTTCCTCTTATTTTCCTCTAATGGGTTTCTCCTCTGTCCTGCTCATGTCTCACTTTCCATTTTTTTTAAGGAAGTTTCTTTTTTTTTCTTACGACTGACATTTATTTCTTTTACTTTTCTGTGCTCTGACTTGAGCTTCCTCTTTCATGTTGCTGCTGCTTTTTATCATACTTTTAGCTTTACTATATTAATATACTTTTTTTTTCATCTCCTCCATTCTCGTCTTCTCATTCTCACAATGCATCATTTTTCTTAACACTTCACTTTTTTTGTTTGTTTGTTTTTGTTTTTTTTATCATGTATAGTTTGAATTATGCACACTCACATATATTGTCATACCCAGTATATTTCTAACTCTGTGTGCATAAACACTTGCGTACACAAGGGAATGTAATCATGTTGGTTTCCTTCACTAGTAAGTAATTCATGCATGATATACTGCAGGATTAATTATACTTGACAAAGCTTTATTGACAAAGACAGATAGGAGCCTCAGAAAGGTGTTTCGTTTCATTGAAATGTGAACACGTAAGTAGTCAGGCGTCTGTGTGTGTGTCTGTACACATGTGTTGCTCTAAAGTATTGCCCATTATTCTCAGCAGATGCTGACCTTCAGCGTGCACACACTCTTGAGGGCAACACTTGCCTTTTTGTTTTCCTTTTTTCTCCTCTCATCAAGTACCCCTCCCCGTTTTTTACTTTTCTTCCTCTCTGTTCACATTCTTTACCCTTTTATTCATCCTTGTCCTGTTCATCTTCTTTTCATATCGGCTTCACTAAATGTTCATGCGAGAAGTAAAATATCTCTCTTACATGGGGAGATAATTGCCTTTTCTTCAGTTTTCAAATCAATTTTTTTTTCTTAAGTTGTTTTACTCATCATAGGCTTCAAATCACTTACCTAATTATTAATTCTTTAGTTGAATATTCTAAACTTTTTGACATTTTTATATCTTCGATCATCTAGTCTTAGGGTAAATTTTATTTTGTCTCGTCCCTGTAATTCTAGATTATACAAAGGGGGTTTTTAGAGGGGTTTGTTCCCAATGTATTGAGATAAATTGAACTGAATCAGTCTGCATATGTTTGAATTTGAATGAAATCTGATTCTTTTTTGTCTGGTGCCCTGAGATGCCTTTTGTTGCCATTTGGCACTACTTAAACTAAAGGTCATCATTGGACTGTGACTAGTTAACAGCCAACTTCATGAGAGAGTCTCCTGTAACTAAACATTTGCAAATATTCTCACAATTTTGAGTTGCCAACTAGTCTCCAACAATCGCAGCTCAGTCAGATACCGCCTTAAATGAACCTGATTTGAAAATGCTCCTTTATGAAATTGGACACACCTTCAAGAAACCGGCATGTTTTGTGTCATTACAATGACCCTTACAGAACACAGAATTAGGAGGCATGTCAAGAAAGAAAAGTTTTAATCTTCATTTGAGCCAACAGATTTGTCCCCGGTAAAAGAATGTTGAGTGTTTATTTTATGAGCAGTCTTAAGTCTTCATTTAGGCTCCCTTACAGCTTCACCTAAATGTGTTCAGTATTCCGTATTCAGTATGTGTTTTCATATTCGTATAAGAAATGAATACAGAATGGCTTAAAACATGTTGATTTATCTTTGCCACTTTGTTGTGCTTTTTTTTTTACCTATTCACAGAGACAAATTAGCACAAACACAAGGCTTTTTCCCCACAGGACTTACAGAACAGACAGCCAGCAGATTGTGAGGAGATATTTGTTATTTTTGAGAAAAATTGTGTTTAGTTATAATAAATGGGATCATTTAAAAAAAAATAAAAAAGTAGCAGGGTATTTCTACATTAGCTTCCCAACTAAGCTTTAAAAAAAACAACCCTAACCCATAGCAGCAACATCCAAAAAAGTAAATCCTTATGGCTCCACTGAAGTTTCATAATTGTCAGTGACCCAGACATTAATAAAATTGTTCTTAGTTTTAGCTAATGGTCTTGAACATTTGAATGCTTTATCTATAGTTTTGGTATACCCACTAATCCTGGTGGATAATAGCCTTGCTTAGCCTTTAACCCCATCTTTTAGGCATTTGGTGAGAACTGATGGAGTGTCTTGTGACTTAAAGAGGTCAAAAGTCACGGGAGGTTCAGGAATTACTCAGAGAAACACATTCACCAACGCAAACTATGCTGACAGCTGAACTAACAAAATACCATCTTTGACAAACAAATACACTCAGACACAGAGTGTAACCACTTAACCATAAGTAGAAAAACAGCTCGGTACCTTATCAGGTCTTCTCAGGTGTCATTCATAGGGACTTGGCTCTGCTCTGGTAAATGTTTGTGTTTGCTTTTTTCACTTCCCACAGTTAAAACTCTTCCAGAGTCCAACTACTGTACTTGTACAATATTCTCACAGAGCAGATAAGTGTTACTTAATCAAACAAAAAGGACTGTTAGTCATTTAAAGTCTATCTTCTCTGCTTCAATAACATGTATTGTTCTGCACCGACATCATTCATGGCACAAGCTGCTGCTGCATCCTTGCATTGGCAATTTCATGCTATGGTTTGTTAATCATAATATTCTCTGCATGGTAAAATAATTCCATTTTGCATCACTTAGCAACAAACTGTAACTGCACATCATCATCACCTAGAATCTGTAGAGATTATGATATCCTTTATATTTCCAGCTGACCATGTTTAACATACAGTACAGTATATCTTGTATTATTGTGAAAGGACATAAAGCACATATTTCATTTCCCTATCTAGCGTTTACTGGCAGGAAAGTTTGACTTTTGGTATGTCTTTTAGACAACTAATCCATCCATCACATGTAGGAACTCCATGTGTTTGTGCCAATCAGAAGAGTCCTTAGACATTAGATTTTCCAGATGTGAGGTGTGTCGCTTCTTTTCCTTCAGGAAAAGTAGAAAACCAGGTGGCCAACTACTTTTACAGAGAGCTACACAACAAATTACAGGTTTCAAGAATTTTAAACTGATGGAACTTTATCCTTGTGGGTTTTTTTAAGATAATTTAACTGTAATTGTTAGAGTAATATTGATAATTTTGGATATATAAAAACACCAGTGAGATCCAAAATATTTGCCTAAGATTGTGTGTCCATCTAGAGTTAAGTACTGTTATGGTCCAAGAGTTTGTGTTTTTCTAGGTGTTAACTCCCACTTGACTGCACAAAGCAGAATAAGTTGTCTCTTTAGGGGTCATTTCTATCAGATACATCAGAAATCATCACAGGATAATGGCTGCAAAAAAGGAGAAGTCCTTAAAGAAGAAACAAAACATCATCTGTCCTCACTGGAATAATAAAACAAAACCCTGCCTTGGAAAAGAAAAACATTAAATGGGCATGTAGTCTAATGTTGGGTGTTGGATATGGTAATTTCCTGGTGACTTATACGATAATGCCTCACTGTTTGTCATGGTTTTGGGGGTTTGTGTAGATCATTTCTTGTGCCACAGTACTGCTGTTTTTCTCTTTTTTGTTGTTGTTTTTTATTTGTTCCCTAGTTTGTTTCTGTCAGTCCTGTTTGTTAATCATCACACCTGCCTTGTGTTAATGACCCAGTCAGTATCTTTACTGCACTTCCAGGTTTTCAGTTTTGTCAGATCTGTGTCATTTTTCTTTGTTTTCCTGTTCATCCAGTTTTGTGTCCGGCTTCAGTTGATTCAAGTTTGAAATAAATTTAATCAGTGGACCTTTTGTTTCTGCAGGGATATTGGTTTGGTTTGGTTTTGTTAGGTCAGACATCCTGCTTGTTTTTTAGTCCTGCATTTATATCTTTTTTTTCCCTACTATTGACTGTGGCACTGTTGCTTTTTGTTTGTTTAAAATAATTTATACATTTTAAAGCCAGTATATGTGCATATACACATCCAATTGCACTTATTAAGCCCAGTAAATTTGATATTTTTTCTGCCTTTATCGTCACAATGATAATGCAAACTTAAATGTTTACGTTTGTATCCCAGGTTTCCCTGCACATAGGACTTAATCATCCCGCCAGATATTGAAATTATAACAAAAGGAAAAATTACCACATGTTTTGTCAGAAGATGTTGGTAATTTAGCAATGATTGTCAATCACAAATTCCAACTTGGTGTCCATTCTGACCAAAAATTGTACTTGTTCCACCAACTTTACTTTAAAACTTAAAGTTTACTTAAGTTAATTAGTGCTACATTCTATAAATTTACTATTAGAAATGTTAGGCATTGAAGGAGGAGATTTATTTCATACCTTACATACACAAAGCCTGTTTTTTTAATACAATAATGATAAAAAACAGATGACTAACACAACGCATGCATCTCTTTATGGATCTGCTCTGTTTTAGTAACTTTGTACTTAAACTTATAAGTATGTCAGAGTATTTTCTTTCTACAATTAACTAAGTGACTTGAAGCATTTGTTTTTCTTCTCAAATAACTTACAATGTGTTATGTGATTTTTTTTTAAATACCAATAGTCTTCCAACATACATACATTACTGTCTTTTCCCACTCTTTTTTTTTTTGATAGATGATCAAATCTTTCACCAGCCTCATTATTTTCCACTTAAGCTTTTATTGCCTTATTGTTTGGACTTTTCATGTCTGTGATTAAAGTTTCATAATAAAGCATCTTATTAAGAAGATGAAGCAAAGTTAAAGTAAGTTTAACTTCTCAGTTTTCTCTAGAATGTCATTACAACAGCAGCTGTGAAACTATTGTAGCTATTAGTCTGTTTTATTACCAGAGTGCCACAGTGTTGTCACTTTAATTGACAAACAATCTGTCAACATTTGAATAAATTAAGACTTGTTGGTTTGTTTGTTTGTTTTAAGTTTGTAGTAGTTAGAAACTAGTTTAAAGTATGTATCAAGACAAGTTGTGGATTGCACTCTATACAAACTTGTAATGAAATAAGTGAATTATAGCCACATTAGATCATTTACACTTCTCGCCTTGCTTCACTTTCGTTCACATTAAAAATCACTCTTTACTTCTCCCTCTTTGTTTTTTTTTCCAGCTTCAAAAACCTCCCTCTTTTATTAATAACTTTTCCTCAGCTCATATTGAAGCCACTCTTTGTGCCTTATTGTTTGGTTATATTGACATAATCCATCTGCAGTGTTGCAGTCATTGACTCTCAGGGATTTTCAAATACGTCTCTGTTTTCTAAAGGTGTTTTGTGTTGCCCTGAGATAGGCAGGAGTGATAAATGGCTGTGTGTATGTGTGTGTAACAGCTGTATGCAGTCCTGTAGAAAACGTGACCAACTGTGTGTGTTTCTGAGGGAGAGGGGCAGGTGCACAGGACATAACGAGTCCTTGTTTCCTCTGAAATCCTTCAGAAATCTTTGAATACCATGGAATTAGAGCAGCTCACATTACTCTCAATTACTGTCAGACCTAAAGAGAAATTCCCCCAATTATCCTCTCAAATATCTGACCAGATTAAGGGGAGCACTATCTGTATAACAAGAGCAATAAGGAAGTCACCCCTCAACAGGTATCACATAGTTGAATTTAACTTCAAAATGAGTCCTCAATGGCTTTTCTGTCCTGCTTGGACTGTTTTCAGTTTGTATTTTTTGGTGTTTGATGACTCTCTCAATTATGTTAAACTACTTGTTGCATGTGCCAGGAAGCTGTTCTCAATCATTACATCTGTTTCTCTCATTCTGTCTTCCTTTCGCATGCACACATGTGTGCACGTACACCAACAGACCACCAGTCTCCTCGGGTCTAAACTCCACTCCAGCTGTGCTCCAATTTGCCTCCTCCAGAGAATATGGGGTTTGAGAGGGGGTGATTAGCAGCTCGTACTGAACTGAAACAGTGTGTAAGAATGTGTGTGTGTTTGTGTGTGTATATTTTGTAAACTGTTATCTCTATCTGTGTGTCTACTTAAGTATTTTAGGTTTCATTTGCTTGTGTGTATGCGTGTGTGAGTGTGTGTGTGGGGGACTTTTCTGGATTCCATCCACATTACTCCATAATCCCCAGCTGCTGTGCAGTGCCGACTGTGTTCCTGGAGGAAGAATTTCAAACTTGCCACCGGATTTACAGTGGATTCTCTAAAGATTACCACTGGATTTCCACACCATTCCCAGTATGGAAACTTTCATAACATATCAAGGCTGTAGTGATTGTTTTTATTTTCAAGTTGCCAAATGTTTTTTGTTTTTGTTTCTTTGGGATCAGTCTTTCAGTCTTTAAAATGCAAATAAACAATGAGCCTACAACATTTAAAACAGGAATTGTGTTTACAGTTCCCAAGTTATAAGAATTCAATTTTATTCTGAGTTTCTTTACCCAATACTTGCAAATCCAAATTCAATCAGTTCAAGGTATTTTCAACAAATTCACCATTCCTGCAAGATGTTTTCTGTTTTGAATTCCAGTTATTTAATTGATGAACCATTTTACACATGCTCCATATGCCTTAAACTTTGTACACATAGTAGTTTCTAAATGCAAGAACACAAGTACCCCTGTCAGACTGACCTAACTCAATCATCTTCAAATGTCCTGAATTTTTGTATAAAAATATCTTTAGAATACCAGCACACAATAGGGGATGTTTGGAGATAGGTTGTCAGTCCATTCTTTCAAATGCTGAAAGATAAAAACAAAATTTTATACTTCTGTTTCATGCAGCTGGTTTCATACAAGTATCTGGGAGTCTTGTTCACAGGAAATGATAGGATGGCTTGGGAGATTGAACAAAAAACCAGTAACTTGCTCCATTACTGGTTGTTGCTCCGGTCTGTCATGGTGAATAACAATCTGAGACGAAAGGCAAAGCTCTCAATTTACTGGTTTGTTTATGTTCCAACCCTCACCTGTAGTCATGAAGTGTGGATTATGACGAGAAGAATGAGATCCCAGATAAAAGTGGCTGAACTGAGCTTCTCTCATAAGTTGGACTCAACCTTGGGGATAATGTAAGGAGCTCCTTCATCAAGGGACAGCTCGAAATAGAGCCGCTGCTCCTCCACATCAAAAGGGTCAATTAAGGTGGTTTGGGCATCAGATTAGAATACCTACAGGGCACCTCCCTTTGGAGGTTTCTCAAAGATGTCCCACTGGGAAAAGACCAAGGGCAAACCCAGAACTCAGTGGAGGGATTATGTATCCTTTCTGGCCTGGGAACTTCTTGAGTTCTCGTAGGAGGGGCTGGAGAGTGTTGCTGGGTACAGGGATGTCTGGGTTTCCCTCCTAAACCTGTTTCCTCCACAACCTGACCATGGATAAGGTGAAGATGGTGAATAGAAGGATGGATGGGCAGGTAAGAGGGTAGATGGGTGGATGATGATGATATGATTATTTACTAAAAAAATATTTGAGATTATCTCAAATTATTGTAATTTTACAGTTGTTGAGAATGACAGTTATTGGCACAAAAACATCACCATACAATAACAAATGCAGAGCTTTATACCTAAAAGTATTTCAAGTCTCACAAGAAATAAAACCTAACAAGTAGAAGACAGATAATATAAGAAAATTTGTTTGGAAAATGCTTTGAAGACCTAAAAATGTGTTCTAGTGCAAGCAGGTAATAGATGATGTCAGGCTGTAGTTCACTCTTGTTGGTAATGATTCAATCATATGTAAATCTGTGGGATTATGTTTTGGTTTTGTTGGTTTTTTTCATCCTGCTGCATGCAACTCATGTTGGCTTCACTTCTCTTACTTTCTTTTTACCCTTGCTTTTCATTGCCCTCTACTTTCCCTTTTCTTTTCTTCTTCTGCCCCCTCTTATCTCTGTCTCTCCTGCCCTCTTTACCTCCCTTTCACTTCTCAACTGCTCTTATCTCTGCTTTAGTGACATTATCATGGCCAGGGGCCAAAAGCTAAATGACAGACGGACTGACCGATAGAAGCACAGGTACACAAGTCTCACAGCTCTGCAGACTGACTGCCAGGCAGGCTTGTCATCGTAAAAGATCTAAAAACAGCAGACACGCTGACATGTTGGTTGGCTTTACAGCAGAAGAGCAGACGAAATGGCAGCAGATTTTAAAAACAAGACATTTGAGATATTTAGCTGATACAATTACACTAAATGACTTGCAATAGGTAGAGCAGAATAAGCCACAAAACAGAAGGCAGATGACAGATAGGTTGATAGATTTGTTGATATATAATAGCAGAAATGTAAGATGTGTATGGTCATCGACAAATAAGTTTGCTGACAGTGTATGTGGAGCCAGGAGAGACAGAAGAAGAAATCTCAAACATGATTGACATGTAGTTAGACACTTTCCCCTGCTGACCACCCAGATTGACACATGCAAGCGTCAGCATGGAGACCACCAATGCTCTTGCTGTGCTGTGCAAGTATTTATGTACAAATCTGTTCCGTTTAGTCTGTTTCATGCTCAGATTAACATTATCTCCAGGCAGCAGCCAACAGGTCAGCTTTGTGGTTGGTTAGAGGCCGTGGAGCCTCACCCACTTTCTCATCCAAACCAGTGATGTCATTTTGAAAGTAATACAGAGCAACATGATTCTGCTGCACATGCATTTAGCTCAAGTGCATGCCCTGGTATCCAGAATTTAGAGACATATTAAGGTAATATTTGAACAAAAACGGGAATTTTTAAAACAAATTTATTCTTACTTTAAAAAAAGCAAAGTATATATTTAAATGAGAGAAAATGGAATTGAGATTGATGAGCAGATTAAGAGAGAATGAGACAAATAAAGAGACAGAAGGGCTGAGAGATAAAATCTAATACCTCGTAATGTTTGCTATGTGGACGACACATGTTTGTGGACTTGCTTTCCACAGGGCTCAAGACATCGATATCTACTAACAGGTCTAGACTGGTTTACCACAGCTGTGTGTGTTGGCTTGCGTTAACTGAGCTTCAACCCACTTAAAACTGTCACATGTCACTTACATTCTGTTGCTATGTGATCTTTGGCTGGGATGAGCTTTTGGGTGGTCTGTGTGCCTCCACCCCCCACCCCCACCCGTCTCTCTGCCACTCGCCTCTTCAGTCCATAACAGACCATCTCCAGCAGCTTTTCATGAATATTTCAGCAGATTGGCAACAAGTGTACTACTACCATTTGCTGGTTGTTCCTTGATAAAATTCATGAAAAGAACATTGCAAGACAAACAAAAAACAGCAAACGTGTTGTTTGTGGTGCCAGCAGTAGGTTGATTATTCGTTTTATTGTGAGTGATTTCAGGCAGAGCTGGAGGCTCAAGTTGTGTCTGTGCTGTGGAGTCATGCAGGTCAATCATGTTTATTTCTCTGATTGCCTTTTATAACATTGTCATTTTTATTGTTCATGTGTTTATTTTTCTTTTTTTTTAAGCTTGAGTATGTGAAAATCATAACAAATGAGTACAGCTCTTTCTCCATAAACCATAATGTTGATATTACCATAGTCTGCCCAAAGAATTTGGTAAACAGTGAACACTGATTCAACATTGGTTGGGGAAAAAATATGTTTTACACTAAAAATAAAAATCTGGGAGTTCAGCCAAGAGTGGCTTTTCTCAGAAAACAACTTTTTTTTTTTTTTTAACCATGCAGCTGTTCACTCACATTACTGAAAAAGATGATCCAACTGACACTCATGTTAATGTTTTTACACACAATAAAATCATAGTAGTTTTCATTTTTACTTCTTATCTTTGTTTGAAAAGTGTGTAACTCTGTTTTCTAGACGAGGTCCAATGGATCCAACTGACTATCCAATGCAGCCATGGTCAGGTCATTATCCCGGCCCTCCCCAGCCCCAACAGGGATACCCTCAGTCCCAGAATTACTCCAATTGCCAGTCTGGTCCATCTTATTCCGGCTACCTGCCTGGCCAGCCATACCCACGATCAGGAGACCCCCGAGGGATTGAACCTGGCTACTACCCCCACCCTAGGTAAAGTAAAGAAACTGTTTATATACTGTTTTATACAATTCTACATAATCTGTAAATAGAAAACATTTTTCCACGGCTGCAGTCCTGTCCTAAACTTGTGGCATTATTATTCCTGATCCTATAAACACAATGGTTCCCAAACTTATCAGGTTCTGACCCGCAAAGTAACACGAGCAGTGACTTTAAAGACCCCTCACTTGTTTCATTACCCACAGTGGGGTCCTTTGTAAATGTGACACAGTAAATTTTGTTTTTTCTTTGTTTTACCAAATCTTGTTTTCTGCTCTTAGCTCCCAGCAGAGAGGGCCGTTACGGCAGGATGTGCCACCATCTCCTACTCCTCCAATCCGTGCGCCGCGTTACGATACCATGACACGTGGAACTGTGGGTGGAGGTTACAGGTAGGACAGGAAGTGGGGTTCAAGGACAATTCCAGGTAAATTCTAAAAAAAAAAAATCCTGTTTTCAAATTACT
The DNA here is from genome assembly GCF_001649575.2 of Kryptolebias marmoratus. Classification (NCBI taxonomy): domain Eukaryota; kingdom Metazoa; phylum Chordata; class Actinopteri; order Cyprinodontiformes; family Rivulidae; genus Kryptolebias; species Kryptolebias marmoratus. Next base: position 5,360,890 of record NC_051435.1, on the reverse strand, counting down.
CCTGTCCTTCTGAAAATAATCCAGTAAACCAGTTTTGATAATTGTTAACCTGGGATCATGTTTAATGGGTTTCAGGCACCTGATGTATCCCAGTACAGACCAGTATGGTTATTCTGGACAATAAGAAGACAGCAGCTGTAAAACCAAACCAACTCCAGGCCAACAAATGCAGCTGTTTAGACAAGCCAGGTCCAGAGATTAAAACAAGCCGATTATTACCAGCTTCACATTGTGCAGCTCTTCTACAGGCAGAGAAATCCATGACATTTTTACGTCTGTGTTGTCTGATGCCCGTAATAATACAAACATACAAACACAACCATGATATGTGCCTAATGTTTAAGAGCTTTCAGATTCTTTTAACTTTTTTGACTCAAATCTGTTGTTTGTTACATTTTACTCTATTCTGAATATATATATATGTATTTTAGATACTATTACTACAAAATACTATTTTTAAATTAGGCATCCACTTGCAGACATATTATAGTTTTTCAGATGGTTTCCACTGATTGTTTTTCAACAAGACTAAAATTACATTGGCTATAAATACAGCATGTTGACATTATGTATGTTGTTAATTCAAAAAAAAAATTGATTTACATTTGTATAATAAAACTAAATTTAGTCTCTAAAGCCAGTATTTCACTGGGCTGCGACTGTTGGTGAACGGCATTTGTGAGGGAGTCTCTAACATGTCTTAAAACATTTGTGGTGGTTCTCAAGTTCGGCTTGTGAATAGCAGAGGCTCGCAATCTTGTTGCTTGAGTTTTGAACATGTTAAAAAAAATTATTTGGGGTACAATCTTGGTAGGTGTAGGCGTCAAAATATTGAGCACAGCCTAATAGTACAGTTTTACAATACCTGCACACAAAAATAGACCCTGATTTTTAAACACTGGCTACTCAAAAGACAGTCACACAGCTTACTGGTAGCAAGCCATTTACCTATTTTCTTGCAGTTATTTTTTTTCACAATTTAGAGTCACCATCTAGTCTCCAAAAGTCACAGTCCAGTGAGATACTACCTTAAGATTAAAACAGTTTAACAAACACATGACTTCCTGTGACTTCCTGGCTTTGATTGCCCGCTACACTCAGTAGGATAAAGATGATAAAAGAAAAGGAAATTGTCATGTGTTCTGAACTGTGTCAGTCCTGCAATAGCAACAAAAGTCAAAGTTACAACAATATTGTTCTTTATTTATTAATAATTGCTGCTTAATAAACAAAATCATCATGAACTTAACCAAAAAAAAGCACCACAAGACATGTTAAGCTTGGGCAATGTTAGTGTTGTATGAAATACGTAGCTCAATTTAAAAGTTTGTTATTTTCTTTTCCCCAAAAAGGGAGTACCTATATATCAATATATACAAGCATGCACAGATTTTGTCACTCATTCTTTGTTTTTTTACATCATATTTTAATCACAGTAAAGTGCTGTATGAAACCTTTGTATTGATATCTTTGATTAAAGCTGCAGCTTTTCATTTTTTATGTTTCTCTAAGGTGAGATGAGTTAAATCACATTTAGTACAAAATTAGATCAAATTCAAAGAGAAATTAAATGACTTAGTTTGGCTCTTTGTTAAATATATCATGCAAAAACAATAAATCGGTAAGAGCTAAATCTCAATTTGGCATTTGCATCAAAGTTAGGGGACATTAGCTGTAGTGGACATAAATGTTCTTTAAATAATTTAGTTTAATCTGTGCTTTGAATGTTTAATCTTAATCAGTGTTGTCAACCTGTGTAAACTGAGTCACCTCTCTTTGATTAGAATATTTTTATTTTTACTTTGTATCACTTGTTCTGTGTTTACAGTCAGTTGTTAAAATACAGGACAACGTCATTTAAAACATCTTTATATCAACCTGCAGACATTCAGAATTTGGATAAAGCTGCATCACAATCGTTTTGTGAGTACCGGTGTTTTACAAAGCAGCGATAGGGTTGATTTATGTGTGCGTATGTGTGTAATTTACATCATACACTGTAGTTTGAATGTAAACTGATAGTTTAGGCATCATTGTGTGCTGGAGTCCTGCTAAAACAGGAAGTGAGCTTCAGAGTGCTGCTCAACAGCGTGATTCAATTTAGCCACTTATTAAACGATCAGTTAAGTGTAACTAAGAGTTCGAGTCAATAGTTACATTTCTTTGTTTCAAACCACTACGTTCGGCAGTATTATTTTCAGTAGAGTTTGAATGTTTAACATGACATTTAAAGATGAAATAGATTGTGTCTAGGTTAGGGCTCCTTTACATTGGATGATGACCTGTAATATAAAAAACCAGCCAGAATGGCAAATCTTTTAGTCACATTTTGAGAACACAGTGGGCTTTTCCATATTGTCTAATAGGTTGTTAAGGTTTTGAGCATGCACAAAGTCTCCATAGCAAGGTTGCATTGGTTTATCATCATTGTGGCAGAATGTCTGGGTCCTGGTTAGAGAGTGGTGGCAGTAATGGTGGTGTATCCGTGACATGAGGCCCACACACACTGGCGTGATTTGGTCATTGGGATACTGGAGCAGGACTGGTCGTGCTGGCCTCATGCCTAGGCAACAACTTAGGGTTTGTAAAGGCGTGATCTGATCCTGCATCCTGATGTGATCTGAGAAAGCTGTGCCTAATTTAAACATGGTGCGATCCTGAGTGTATATGGTATTATTGTTGTAGGAACGTGCTGCTGTTTAGATCAATGTGAGTCAGAAAAAGAGCATCTCAGTGGAAAATGGTGAGTCCTAAGAGCATAGCAGCATTGTGATTGTCTTCACTCTGAAGGAGGTTCTGAAACTTTGCCTCGATCCAGCAACGTTCAAAAAGGTCATGGAGTGTGTAACAAGCTGAAGGGGTCCCTTATAAGTGAGGATGAAAAAATGCTGTGAATGTTGAGATAATTTGATTGTAAACGATAAGAAAAAAGAATGTATATTTTTTCTCTACCTAGATATGTTTTTCATGAGTTTTTATAGAATAAATGAAAATTAAAAAAAAAAAAAATCTTAGGTTGTCAGAAAGAAAGTAAGTCAAGAAAGAACGTGGTATTAGGATTTATGCAAATGGAAACCAGTAAAGGAAATAGAAGTAATGAGGGTGAAAGAAAACAAAAAGAAAGAAAGGAAGGTTTGGAAAGAAGAATAGAGATGTGAATAAAATAATACATTTATGGAAACAGGTGATAGAAAAATAGAAACAAAGTGCAGGAACAACAGTGACTTTATGTTTAAAATGATTTCAAGGTTATTTAAAAATAATAAAAATAAAAAACATAGAAATGGTGTGCAGTAGAAGGGGAATTAAAAGAGTGAGCCTGTGATGACTGAATGTAAAGATTGTTCATGCTGTTACCACTTTTTTTTAGCAAGAGTCTGAAAGTTATGCTTCCAGATCAAATTGTCAATTTATTAAGTAGTAATTTTTAGCTTTTGACCTGGTGCATAACTCACTTATTTGACACCAAAATAATTCATGTGTTTGGATCATTTATTTTTGTGATTAGTTTTGGTCTTATACCAGCGGCTTGTCTTTACCTTAACAGCAAATGGTGAGTTGTAATCAAATTAAGTTTACCTCCCCTTGTTATAGAAGCAAGAAAAGATCTTTCTGTAGGTGAATCTGCTCATTTCTAGGCTTCACTCAGACTGAGCGAGGTTGAATCATGTGAATAATTTTAGTTTATTTGTTTAAAAAGTGTGTAACTCTCCTTTAAGACAGAATGGTCCGAAAACAAATGGTGATGGTTTCATCAGCTGTTTATCAAAGTGCCTGATGAAGCTTTTCAAGCTTCAGATGTGACATGAAAAGTGTTTTTGTTACTCTTTTTATACTAGTCCACATTTCAAATGTATGTAACTTTTCACATTTATTTTTGTCTCTTTATAATGGAAGGTGATGATGATGGGTTTGAACAGAACCTCTGGTTGTTTGTTTCATTGTACCGTGATGAGCTGCATAGTTTGTTTGGTTTTTTTTAATACAAATTCAATTTATGTTGTCCTGCAGTTTACACCAAAAAAAAAAAAATTACCTGTGCAGCATATTCTTTTGAGTTTTTAACTTTGATTATAAACTCAACCAAAAAAGGAGAGTAAGATTTAGTGTAGCACGGTAAACCTAACAAACATCCTGTTTGGCTCTTAGAAATACAAGTTGCACAAGTTGAAGGTACTCACTAGTTTTTTTGTGAAGTGTTCTGGTACTCCTGGTTCTTCCTTTACAAAGACCGGGGAATGAAGGAACCAACTAAACAACCTCACTGTCTTAGAAGTATAACAGTTTGTTTGTTTTTTTTCACTGTTTTTATCTAAAATTGCAAAAGAGCAAATCTCATTCTATAAATGCTGTAACAACTCTGTTATTGTTTTCCAGTATTTTATATTTATGTGTATATCATCTTTTACTGCATTAAAATGTTCTTTATTAAACACTTGTGTCTTAAGATGTCATCCTTTAAGAGACAAATGTTGAACATTTGCTCCTTAAGTTAGAATGCATGCCCAGCACATCTGCTGAAGTTAATTTAATCTGAGTCAGGAGAAATTATTTCCCTCGTGTCCCTACAAGGTGAGTCATTAACATTGCCAACCCAATTTAGTCCATCATTTAAGCTGCTGATAAATAGTACCTTTGTGATAAGAGATAGATGTTAGGCTCAAATTAACAGAAGACTAATTATCAATTAGAAAAAGAAGATGATGAACTCTGATTGTCGCAGAAAGTTTTCCTAATTTTCCTAGCATAATGCCGTCTTACTACTAGGTCATCATCTTTGCCTTAATAAGCATTTAGTCACAGTGAGTGGCTTAAGGTGCTGTCTTATTTGTCAGACACTTTAGCTACTTGGCTGGAACTGCAATCAGAGGTAGAAGTAATGAGACACAAGCCGAAGAAATGTTTTATCAGCCAAGCCTTAATTAGCATATCCCACACCTCCTGGCCAATGGGGAGATGGAGAGGAAGTAATTAAATTCTCTTGGGTCACTGCCACGGTTCGATATGGATTTACAAAGTGTTTCTTCTTATATGTGTGTGCTCAACATTCTTATTCTTATTATAATGTCTTGTTAATTATGAAGCACCTTTGTATTTCTCTCACTGTTCTGGTCAAACCTGTTTAAAGGCAGCAAATGAAACTAATGGGGGACTGAATTAACTTTTTACTCCTTGAATGTTTTAGGTTCACTGGAAGAGAATTAAATGTGGTTCTTAACTGTTAAACCATAGCTTTTGATTTTAGCCTCAGTTTTATTGAGTTCCTGGAAAAATAAAAGGTTTTTGCATCTTGATTATCCAAAAACAAAAAGATGGATTACTTCCTCCAGGCCAGGGATGAGTTTTTGCCTCCAGTTTAAATACCTGGGAGTCTTGTTCACAAGTGATGGTGGGATGAATCGGGAGATAGATCAGTAGATCAGGGCCTTGTCTACAGTAATGAGGGTGTTGCTTTGGCCTGTCATGGTGAAGAAGAAGCTAAGCTCAAAAGCAAAGATCTTGATTTACTGGTCTGTCTATGTTCCAACTTTAACCCTGTGATCATGAGGTGCGGATCATGACCAAAGGAACAAGAGCCTGGATACCAGCTTCCTTAGTAGGGTAGCTGGGCTCAGCCTTATAAATAAGGTGTCATGTAGTCGGACCCTGGAGTAGAGCTACTGCACCTCCACATTGAATGGAGTCAGTTGAGGTGGTACAGGTGTTTGATTAGGATGCCTCAAGCGCTTCCCTTTGGGGGGTTTCTGGGCCTGTTCCATTGGGAGGAGACTCTGTGGCAGACCCAAAACTTGCTGAAAGTCTTCTGTATCCTGTCTGATCTGCTAACACTTGGGTCCCCGAGGAGAAGCCAGAGAGTATTGCTGGGCAGAGGGATGTCTTGGTCTCCTTCATAAACCTGTTGTCTCTGGGACCCAACCATAGAAAACCAGCAGAAAATAGATGGATGGATGACCTGAATGCATTCAGGGTGAGTAGAGTTTTCCCTACAGACCACTTTTTCAAGTAGATGGTAAAGATTATCCATTTACTTGAAAGCACCAAGATCATCCCATTCACCAGGAAATGCTGAACAAAAAATGGGATTGGGTCAAATATACTCTCCAAAGAAGCAGTTCTGCCGAGTTAATCAGCAAATAACTATGAGTCTTTATTTCCTGATCTTACTGAAAAGTATTGCAATAAAAGAGCTCAGTTATTTTAGAGATAATGCGGCTTTAAATAACATGTAATTTCACGATGCACTTTACAATTGAAACACCTGTGCACCTGCCTATTCATCCAGCCTGTTAATAACAAATGTCAGAACCAAAAAAAGATCCCATCTGAAGCACTTCTGCAAACAGAAACAGCTTGTCGATAATCCAGAGAAGGAGCTGAAAGAAACACTGGAGTATCTACAGGAAATGCTCCTGGTGTGCAGAAAACACACATCAAACCTTGAGGTGGATGAGCTACAACAGCTGAACACTACGTCAGATTCCTCTCCGCTCAGCCGGGAACAGAAATCTGAGGCTCAGGCTCTCACCAGCTGCACGGCTGGAGACTGGAAAGTCTGGTTGGGTGAATCTCGATTTCTGCTGAGCCGGCACATGGTACTGTCAACAGTTTGTATTGGCCTTGTGCTTGTAAATTTTCTGGACTGTATTTGACAGACTGTCAAAGAGCCTGGTTGACTTTCTGACTGACTGTATGGAGTTGTCATTGACTGACTGGGTGTGTAATTGTTCCAGCCTCCTTCCAAAGGCAGGTCTGGCATGCTGTAATTATTAGCAGTTATTATTAGTAGTTTTAATAAGCATTGTAAACCTCTGTAATTAAGATTTCCTATTATGAGTAGCTGCCAGTTTATGGATGTGTGTGAGTGTGTATCTGCTTGGGAAGGTATTGTTCAGTCAAAGCTATTACTGGCAGCATGGCAGCTGCTTTTTGTTCTTGTGACTTCTGATTGTTTTCCATGTACACACTATATGTGAAGGCTGTCTTTAGAACTGCCAGACCTTCAATTTGTTTTAATTACTGTCAACATACAATCGTGTTTTCTCCAGGATGTGAACTTGGGAGAGATCACGTCTGGGTGTCGCCTTCACTTTTGAATCCTTGTCCGTAAGAATAATATTTTTAATGCAAAGTTACCCTTCGAAATGTTGGGTTTGGAACTTGGGGGAGTTAAGAAGTTTAGATCAACACTGACTGAAAGTGACGCAGTTTGGATCTGCATAAATCAGCAGATATGCAGAAGTGAAACACGAGGCCAAGTGTAGGTTTTCCATGAAGTCATCAGAATTCATATTTCTGCTCAGCGTTTTTAGTGTACTTAAGGAAATTAAAGAAGTTGCTGCACTCTGCTGTACATGAGGCTGTTTGAAAAGATTTTAAAACATCAAAAAAGGAGACAGAGTGGAACATTGACATTGGGGAGTGGGAGTAGATTCAAAAGATGGGTCAGTTCTTTATTTATTTATTATCACCAGCTGCCAAAAGGAAAAGGTGGATGATTATGTTTTTGTGTCTTTTTGAGAGCATGTGTCTGTTACCAAAATATCTCATAAACAACTTTTTGGATTTTAATGAAACCTTCAGGAAATAATCATTGGCTGTACATCTACAAATGATTATCTTTTAAAGGTAATTCAATTCAAGTTGGCTACCACAGGTAATCAACCTTAGTAAACACGTAACTGGTTATAAATCACCCAGTTTTACAGATATTGAGCTAAAATGTAATGTAGTAGCTGAAATCGATCTCCAGCACATATTTTGAGCCCACCACGTTGTGCAAAATCTTTCCTTGAAACCTTGCATTAACTGCTGGCATCAACCCTGTCTGTCTGTTCATTGATGAATCCTTTAACATGTCTTTACATCGTTCCCACTCTGCACTCTGGGAATGTGTGAACAAACTGGTGTCCACAGAGCAGAGGTGAAGTGTTAGCGACAGTAAACTCTGAGTCCTCAGAATCGCATCCTGTCAGGGTCATGGACGGTACATTGAGGACACTGAGTCTGCCATATTAACTGCCTGTGTGTAAAAATTACATTTCCTCTGTCCCATGTGCACAGTAACAACTTGTGGTAAACTCCACTGGCAGCTGTTTCCCCTCTTTCTCTCTCTCTCTCACACACACACACACACACACAGTACACACATGTCCTCCAGTGTTATCCTTGAGGCACTTGTTCGCTCTCATTCTGACTCTGTCTCTCTTGGTGGATCCACCAGGACGCTAAGAGGCTCGTCTCTGCGCTCCTTATGACGGGGACACTGGTTGGGGTTTCTGGATGTGTGTGAGCTGCCGTGTCCAGTAGCCTGCTGACAGGACAGGACAGAGAAGTTGGGACTTTTTAAACAAACAGAATTCAAGCATGCACATTCAAACACACCCTCCCTGTCTAACACACAGGGGGAAACAAACACTGTTTAACTTCTCTAACCAGGATGAGTTTGTCCAGCTGAATGTTTGATCCATATACTGCAGAAATCAAATTCAACCAATACTAAGATTAAAGGCCAAGCATTAGCTGCTGCCTTTGGTGCCAGATTTTAAAACTAAAATTATCTAATCATCTATACATTATCTCATGCAATACTGTCAGATCTAAAGAAATGTATATGCACTCAGATTATCTTTAAAATAGACTGAGTCACAGACATTTTTTTTGTGTTGCTTAATGTTGATTAGCAGTGGTGCCATCTTGAATTTGGTGACTCCTGAAGTTAATCAGTTCTTGATGTACATCCAATAATTATGTTTGTTAGTTTTGATTAAATCTGCCCAGTGGTTCATGACATATTTTGCTAACAGACAGCAAACAGTTAATATCAAAGTTTTACCAGAAATATTGAGCAATGTTAGTGCTCAATTAGTGCTGAGGATCATGCTCAGCTACTAAAAACACATAATTAGGATCAACCTTCCATATAACGCTTATTGTCAGATCACATATGTGACACTTTGTTTAACAAAATCTGTTTTTACCTGTTACACTTTTTTGTTGTACTTTATTTATACACAATGAACTGCAATTGGAACTTGGTCACAACCTCTGAAATTATGAATTTAAATTACTCTTGAAAAAAAACAAACAAATATTTCGGACAAAACAAAACATCCATCCATCTTCTTCCACTTTTCTGGGGTCGGTAGCAAAGGTTCAAACCTGAGCTGCATTGTATTGTTTAAGGCTTGCTTTTTACTCACAGTGTGTTTCAATGTTTAATGTTCAGGCTGGACAATTTAGATTTTGCATTAATTTAGAAACACATTTTACTTATCAAATCCTGCAGCTTAGACAGAGAAGGAGATGAGCCAAACTGCTGTCCTTCAGCAAGTTCAAGGAAATTGGTTTGTGGACACAAACCAAAGCTTCATGCTCAGATATCTGCTCAGCATTGGGCAGATTTTTCAAAAGCTTAAGCCAAACATTTTCTGTAAACTATGGATGTTTGTGTGTTAAACACTTTTGAAGTGTTGTTGACTGTCAGGTAGCTTCTGTAACTGCAAACCATTAAACAAACTCGTTTATCAGCCATACTGTGTGTTCGAAGATAAATTAAACTTGCTGCCACATTGTGCACCACTAAACAAGGTTTGAGGTCTTGATTAGAGTTTAGTTTTGGAGTTCCACTCAAACATCAACAGCATCCATTAATCACATAGTTACACTGCTGTCACGGTCTGCGTTGGGCTTTTAGAGTTGACGCTGCAGCATTTGTTCAGAGCTTTACATTAAAACAGTTTGTATTTACTCCGAATTTATAGATTAGCAGAAAAAACTATGGATGAACCAAATTTTAAGCTTTTATCCAAGGTTTAACAATATTTCTGTCATTCATATGCACACATTTTGCATTCAGCTGCAGAGAGCTGTGAGCTTCTATACACACTCAAATGTTAACCAGTCCATCACAGCAGTGGGACCAGCATGACATGAGCAATTACATTTGTCCCAAAATACCTCCTCCTTTTTTCTACTCCCTGTCTGAGCTGACTGACTGGAGTTGTAGATTTGAGCTGTCAAGGCTTGAGGGGAGGAAGAGGGGCAGGAAATAAACATATAAAGAACAAATAAACATGTAAACACTTATGGATGTGAGTTCTTTTCACAAGGAAGTAACAAAACTCACAAGGATTTGGCTCTCCACTATACCTGTTTTTTTTGTTTTTTTTCACATGCACACCTTTTGAAACAAAAAGTTCAAATTCAAACAAGTCGTGTTTTACTTAACAAAACCAAAAAAGTGTAGAGAGAAAGGACACAAAGGAATGCAGAAGGTAGAGGAAGACGAAGGAACAAAGGATGAGAAAAAGAAGAGCAGATTATTACACAAAGACAGGGAGCTCAAAGGAGGATAAAGTTGGACACGAGTGCCTAGAAAAGGATATTACACACAGATGGGCCCCTGATCCTTTATCTCCTCAGCTTATATTAGTTTTATTAAGAAATCATGCAACAAGCAATAATAAATCAGAGAGGATTGAATTAATGAAATTAGGAGCAGTCTTTGCTTCTTTACAAGGTTCCTAATGATGCACTCCATTTATCTCGGGATTCAGAGCAGGGAATGACATCTGACGGTGTTTCAGTTGCAAATTGGATTTTCTAATTGTTGTGTTCAGTGACCAGGATAACTTCTTATAGCAATACGAGCGGAAAACAATGGAATTTTCTGTATTCTAGGCATTCAAACACTAGCATCAGGTTCACTATTAAAAGTGGATGGAGAGTAATGTGTGTGTTTGAATAAATTACTGAGATATAAACCAACAAAATACAACAGTTTGTTACTGTAGTTTTCACAGCTTTTCATGTGTGAGGCTGTACTGGATGTCGAGGTCAGGGCTGGTTAGGAATCGCTGATTTTCTGAGTCGCAGTTCCGACTTTAGGGAGCGTTCTGATTGATTTTTCCAACTTGGAACTCAAGAATTCCCACTTCCAAGTACAAATGAAAGCAGCTTTCTTTCAGGAGTTTTTCCAATCACTGAGTTGAGTCAGTTGGACTCATGTCATTATGTCACTGCTTTAGTTTGGCTTTTTCTTTTTGTTTGTTTGTTTGTTGTTGTTTTTTTCCAAGGTTTTAAGCAACAGATGAGCACATGTGTATCAAACGTTTCTTTTTTTCAGTGAATTTTAGATTAACTTGTGATTTTTCTCACCTTTGTGTCTAACTTATGTGTTTAACTTTAAAACATCACTACTTCATTTACATCGTCTGAAAAAGTTAATGTTACGTTAATAACTTGTAAATGATGTCAGAATTTGAGTCCCATCTGGCCTTATATATGTATTATCACCCACCACAATGAAAGGCATGTGATTGTGTAAAGATTTATGTTAGTTTATTAACAAAATATCACCTGAACCAGCAAATGGATTTTAATGAAACTTTCAGCACATAATCATTGGATACACATCTACAACTGATAAATGTTTGGAGTCAGTCACATTCAAGATGGCCACCACAGCTAATCACCCTCAACATACACTCTAATCACTAAAATGTCACACTAGATCTTTGTTTAAGTCTTTGGCCTGCAAGATGACAGGTGACTAGTGTCTTATTGTATTGTTATTATTATTATTAATTTATTACTTTCAGCTTTATTGTCAGAATTAGACTTGATTAAGATGAGAAGTATGAAAGCACATGGTTCTAGTTATTCATGGGATCATCAAAACACTGCACTAGATAAAAGAATAAAGAGGCAACATAATATTGAGCCACTTCCCAGTTTTCACATCCTTTATTGAGACTTTAACTCCACATTTGTTCTGTGGTGACACACAGCTTCTCACTGCAGTGAGACTGGGACAGCCATTTTGTTTAGATCCATTTGTGGAACTAAAAATTCTTGAGTCTGACTCATCTCAGAGTTCAGATTTAGGTTCGGAGTTTTAAAAATCTGATTTCCTCCCTCCGATGCTCTCAGTACTCCAGATGGCCAGTCCAGCTTTGAGGACAGGATTCAGCTGATACCAGCGTGTTGCCGGTGCCAAAAGTTGATCTTCTTGTAACTACGATGAGTGCCTGGTGTTGGCACGAGGAGGTGATGGACAGATTCTCCCTCAGATCCCATGTTATCCTCTGGAAGGCTGGAAAGGAGCGGGAAGGACAGAGAGACGGAAATGGACTGACTAAGTGGGGTTTTTTATCAGGTCAGGACCCTCCAAATGTCCTCCTCTTTCTTCTCTCCATCTGTCTCCTTTGTCATCATCAGCAGCTCTTTCTCTGTAATGGTTTATTTTTTTGTGTAAATGTGTCACAGTTAGAGCAGTTTCAGGGACACTTGGATGATCTGTAAATCCAGAGTGTATTAAGGTCATGTGACAAATGTCTGCAGTTGTCCAAGAACTGGTTTGGAGAGCAAGAAAGGGATGAGGGACAGAGTGTACTATTGATAGAGGAGTTTAAAATGATGAAGAGTGTTACAGGATCGGGATTAACTTGTTGTTTTCTACTTTGGCTAATCTAGTTTGTTCCCAGTTTGTCTTAAACAGAAATACACGTCATCTGAAAAGATAAAGATTTTGTTTCAAATTTCCTAACTTTTTTTTTTTTTTTGGCTTGCTTTCGTACAAGTGGTTCATCTGTCCCCAATAACTTAATTTCATTCAAATATGTTGGAAAAAAATGTTTGAAGATTGGTGATTCTGGAATTCACGTTTTTACATTCGGATGGCAGATGAATGTTTAAAATCCTACAAATATAGGATTTTGGTTGAAAAACTTTCACATAAAAAATAGAAACTTTAGACTGTTCATTCAGAGAACAGTCATAACACAACACAGACAAAATACTATTTCCTTTGTCCAAAAGAGATGGGTGTTTTATTTAACTGTGTGCCTGTCTTACTTTTTTTTTTCTTTGGACCTGAGGTGAAACGGTCACCTCATTCAAGTACAACATACACAATAATTGTGTCCATCTGTAAATTGTAAAGAGTGTGTTGTGTAAACAGAGCTTTGTAAATCTTTGGACAAGGACGCCTTTTCTTGTCTGTGCTATTTTGATTTCCCCTTACATCTCATTAATTTCAAAGAATGCTCAATTCAAGTGGCAAAAATTCACTTAAAAAAGGTTTTGTTTGATATTTTTAGATTCTAAACTATTAAAACACACTATTAAAATATTGTCATTATTTTCGTTGTATTCTTGTGCATGTATAAGAACATTTATCCATTAGAGTGGACAAAAGCCCAGGAGAAAGTATGATAAACAATTAGATAAGATATAAACAAATAACTGCTGAAGAGTTGTGGCGACACAACCAAAGTGTTATTTGTGGTTGGGATATCATTTCTGTTGACAAATTCAATATGGATTAGTTGTAGTTTCTGATTGTGTTTTTTTGAATAAAAGGCTTTGTGAAAGGCGGGCTTTAGGTGAATTTGGGTAAAACCAGCAACAAAGCCTCTTGATTTGTGCCAAACCACGTTGCAACCAAAGACCGCTCGCAGAGGCCACAACTTTTTCCTCCTGGAAACTGATATGGAACTAATCCAGGGAGCCCACGGAGCATTTGAAACTGAGTGGGCTCCTGAAAGCTTTTCAGTAATAACGTTCATCAGTGCTCAGCCACGTATGCACACACACACACACACACACACATATACTCTTACAGAACTCTGTTTCCATGGAGAGACTTTTCACACAGCGCAGTCACAAGAGAATTAAAAGCACTAGATTTGCAACACGCGTTTCAGAGCTCTGATGATACAGAGAAACAATTTTTATTGTCAATGGGGACTTAATTAATTTTCCAGGATGTAACATTCATCGCAGTCCTGCTTTGTGAGCTGAAACTAAAATGCAAATAAGCTGACAAACAATGTGTGACATTAGACTCATTTTCTTTTCATGGCAAGCTTTAAAGCTATTCTAATTTTTTATTGTTCATTTCAGTGAAAAATGTAATGTGATATAAATCTGGCTGACCAATTTATGAGAGGAGAGCCACCTCAGAGAGCCTGATGCTAAACTCCTAAAAAGTATTACGCTCAATATTTTAGTGCATAAAAACCTGTAACATAATTTGATGCAAAATTAGACGGTTAATTTTATTCCACTGGGGATGAATTTTGTAAATTATGCATGTGCAGGACTTTTTTAGAAGAGCTCCACATCTCTGATCGTAGCAAATCTACTCTGGAGAGTTGCTAAGAGGAATCTGAACGACTCTTGAACCACAAGATGGAAAATCCCCTCATCTGATGGAACAAAATGTTTAACTCATTGGTGACAGGGTTTAACACCACCACCAAAGGCAGCCATGAACAGAATACAACCTTTTTGTTTGATTTCATACTGTCAAATATGGGGATGGTAGCATCATTCACTGGGAAATTAGTCAGAACAGGGATTTGGTCTGAAGGCTAAATTTGGTCTAACATCTCATCCTGTCCTCTGAATTCATAATAAAGTAGAGAAAATGCATTTTCTCCAAAAACGCAGCTTGAATGTTGAGTTCTGAATGACTTTGCTGAAATCTGCAGAAGTTGAAAGTGAGCTGAATAAGAGCTGAACTTTCAGTGGTAGTTGAAATATTTGAACAAGCAGAAGAAGAAAATAGAGAAAAAGAAACATATTCCTGATAGCTTCAGGAGTAAAAGGAAAGACAGATTCAGAAATCCTGAGCAAAAACTCTTATATGCCATTAAACTCTAAATATGTCAAGATGGGGACATGGTTTAAAATAAAAAGAAACAAATACTCAAAAGTTCTGTTTACTGACACTCTCTGTGCAACTTGGTAAAGATTTTCATTTTGTTCTTCCAAATTGTTTCTGAAAAACCCAAACAGATTTGAAGCAGCACTAAATTAATACTTTTGGTCATTTTTAAATTTAGTCTTTCTGGAAAACTTTGATGGGGATAAATTAGTTCAACGATAAAGTAATTTTGCTGACGGTTTTGTGTGAAGAATCTTGAAGAACTCCAGCGTTCTGTGGTCTGAATGTCCTGAAGGAACGAGTGTGCAAGCTTGTAGATTTACATTTGTGAGACTTTTTGTGCACACTCATCACAAACCCCTGACATGCATTTACATTCATATATTACAAAGACAGAGTCCAGAAATGAAGGGATGACAAGGGGGACATAAACAGACCCGACAGGTATGCTAACACAAACCTCTCCTCTTAAAACCTAAAGTCTTTTTTTTCCTAAACGTGCCACTGCAGTCACTCTGAAAAGACTAGATAGCTCTTGAAATACTTTCTTGTCTGGCTAACACATGTAAACATAGTCAGTTTGGGGCCTTTGGAAATGGAAACTTGGAGTAAGCGCTACAAATAGTAAGTGTGATGGGAATAAATACATTGTGATTATAATTTGACAGAAATAACAAGCAACAAAGTAAAGGAAAAGGTTTTTTTTCTCACATTAAAGTATGCTAAATGTGTGGAATTATAAGATTTTGGTAATCAATATAAAAAAATAGGTAAGAAATTTATTGTAGGTGTAAAGAGGGAAAATGTACCTGGTATATGCCAGATAAGAATCAGGTATGTACCCTGTGTTTGCCTGGTACAAACCTGGTAAATACCTGGTCTGTACCAAGTACTTACCTGGTATGTTCTGGTTATGTAGCAGAACATAACCCTTTAGTGCCCTTTAGTACACATAATGGTACTAAAGGGCACTGGACTGTACTATGAAATGACTTGTTACCCTATACTTACAGGTATGCTGTAGGTACCAGGTATGTCCCAGGTACATGCCAATTATATACCCTGTATGTACCCAATGAGTACCTGGTTCTTTCTCAGTAAGTATCAGTCATGTACCCTGTAAGTATCCAATATACTTGTACTGGGCTGTAATATGCACTGCTACCCATCTGGTATTGAAAAAATAAAGGGGTAAATTTGTTACAGAGGTAAAGTGGAAAACCTTTATGTGACTTGTGCTTTTGATGCATTAAATCTCATTTTTAGTCTTTGTTTCCATCTGTAAGGTGGCTGTGTGTAGACATCAGAAAGTATTCATATGTCCAATTATGGAGGCATTTCAAACACTCTTACATCTTCCTGAAGGTGTGCTGATCTACACATAATGGGTCTTTTCAACACTTTTTCTGCTCTGTGTTTAAACATGAAACATGCAGCCTGTGAGCTCACGGACATCCCACGAGAGTCCTGCTTTTATCCAGACATCTTCATACAGACATTTTCCACACTAAGACACATAAACAGAACATGTCGCCATAAGTTAAAACAACACAGACACACGCTCACGTGAGCGCGTTCAGTCAGAAGAATCTGTGTTTTCGCTCATATCTAAACAAAAAAAAAGCATGAGAAATGGTTTTCACCTGGAGAGGATAGAATTTCATCCTTTGTGCTGTGAGAGTTAATTTGCTGCTTAAAACGATACCACAGAGGGAGTTTCCCTGCCCGACACTCCGAAGTGCTACATTCCTTTCAGCAAACACACACACATAGAGGGGAACCTTTACTTTCCATTTCTCTGGCTTAATTAAGCCACACTCACTTATTTTTCTCATCTCCACCTTCTTTTTCTGCCTCTTTTACTTCTCCACTCATGCCCTTACTCACACACACCCACACACACCCCTGTGGGTGTAATGTTACAACGCAGCCTGTTAATGTTGCCAGGCCGGTACACTGAAGGTTTCCAGATTGTTTAGTTTGGATAAATTCCGTTGCAGAGGAGCTGTGGAGGTGAAGACACTTTGCACTAACTTCACAGAAAAGTGTGAACACAAACCAACATTCAAAGAGTGAAGCCTTGCACACCATTACAGTAACTCACTCAGCTCTCTGTACAGAGGGAGAGTTTTCATGTTCACATTTATTTAGATATAAGCCCAAACACACATGCATGCAGTTAGTGTACCGTACATCCTGCAGAAGGACCCTCGGCCTCCGTATCTCATTAGCCTGTTGGAAATGTCAGCATCATTAAAGTGGTCTATTTGACTTAATTGAGAAGCAGAGTGAAAATAAATGCTTCAGTCTAGTTTGTTTTCAGTGATCTCTCCAGCACTCCTTTCTTATCTAAATCTAATTCATAAAACAAACAAAAAAAAGAAACAAAAAACTTCCCTAATTTTTATTTTTCTCTTTCCATCATTTACTTCCATTTTTTTCTTTTCCTTTTAATTTTTTTCTTTGCCATTCTTGTTTTGCAATGTTTTCTTACTTCCTTGCCCTCTCAAATGATGACAAATATAAAATTAGTATACATTTAATTGATCAAACCTGATTTGTACTCTGTTAATCATCACACCTGGCCTGGACGGCGCAGTGGTTAGAGTGGTCGCCTCCCGGTGAGGAGGTTGCAGGATCACCATCCGGCCTGGGGCCTTTCTGGGTGGAGGTTTCATGTTCTCCTCTTTCCTGCGTGGGTTTCCTCCCGCAGATCAAAAACATGCATTTTAGGTTAAGGTTAATTGGTAACTCTAATTGTCCCTAAGTGTGAGTGAGCTCATCAATGTTTGTTTGTCTCATTTGTCTCTATGTGACCCTGTGATGGACTTGCAACCTGTCCAGGGTGTCCCCCGTCTCTCGTTCAGTGACTACAGGAGACAGGCACCAGCTCCTAGTGATCTGAAAAAGAGAAGCAGGTAAAAAAAATAGATGGATAGATCACATCTGTTCTGCTTTTTTTTTTTTCTCTGAATCTTTGTGTTCAGACAGTAATGTTGATTTTCTTATGGTTTCCTGAATTCTTTTTTTTATCATTAATTGTTACCTGCCTGATTACACCTTTAGGTAAAGTAAAATCTCACTGGACTGCAACTGCTGGAGAGAGGAAGTTTTCAAATTGTTTTTCGATGTTCAGCTGTGATCTTTAGACCTTTAGAAGCAATGCTTTAAAAACTTGATCCTGAAAATGACTGCATCAGCTCAAACTGTCTTCGCTAAAAATAAAAATTAGAAGTTCAGTCTCTGGACTGAAAACTGCTCTTGACTTTTTTTTTTTTTTTTTAAATTATGAACTCTAGACTTTCCTGGCTTTTATCAGTGCGGTTCAAAGCCAGAATCTATGATGATGTGAGGGTGCATTAGAGCACATGGTGGGGGTGATCTGCACCTCAAGGCGCAGGTACTTCTAATGCTGAATGACAAATACAGGCTGTTGCATCCAGATTATGTTTTTGTCATAATAAAAAAATAAATAAAAATTCAGCAAACCATAGGAAATGTTTGCAGGTACTAAACAGACTTTTCTGTAGTGCTGCTCAGTTCTGTTTCTCACTGGAAACATTTGGCTGCTTTATACAAAAAAACTTAACAAACTCTATAAAATACTGCTTTTTATGACATTTCCAGGCAAGCAAAGCTCAACCAAAGTGATTTCAGCTTCTCAGAGCTGTTCCTTCTTCCATCTATCCTCTGTACCTCTGTCTCATTTATTTCACCCACTAGAGTTCCTTGCTGCTGCTCTGACACAACAGTGAACCCTCTCTGTCAGACACGACACTTGCAGTGAAGCAAGGAGACCAGAGTGAATACTTGATCACTCGTTCATACTATATGCAGCCCAACTCTTTGACCCATGCAACCTTGCAGTCTGACAAGGAAACATGGTCTGCACTCACCCGCAAACACTCACAAACACAGAGCCTTACACTCGCTTAAATGCAGGCAACATGTCACACTCTAAATCCTCTCATTTCCTCTTTCCTGTAGCTGGTCACTCAGGCGTGTTTGACACTGAGAGTATCGATGGCAGGGGCAGGTTTGGGTGGCCTTGCATAAATGCTCACACACAGATAAACACACACTCAAGCCCCAAAGTCGCACACGTATGCATGTGTTCTCTTGTAAAAATCTGCACACAAACCCACACACCCATGTGGGTGCCAGAGCTGTGCTTCACATCCTGAGCAGTTCTGTTTTCCTGGATGGTCAGCCGTGCATTTCAGAGCGGGGTGATAATGAGGTCCTAGTTGACTGCACGGCCATGTCACTGCAGGGTTTTAAATCTCTGCGTGCGTTAGTCCAGACCAGTCATGGACAGCTGCTCTTTACCGAACCCCGAGCTGTTCCCCAGACAGTCATCATCACCTGTGGAGGGTCCGTCTCCTTTTATTGTTCGGTCCTTAGCGTGCCCACGACTGAACTTCCATCTGCACTCCTTTCATTCTGGGTTTTTCTTAGAATTTCAAGACATTAACCCAATGTGGAAAAGAAAAAAATGTGGCCTACAACCACAGGGGTTCTCTGCGGGCTTTGGCATATATATGAAAAACAAATTAGGAAAAAAAAAATCACATTTGGGAGGATATGGGGTATAGGGGAAGAAATACTGCTGCTGGTTGCAGGTTGGACTTTGTGTACAATATCAAACCTAAGTTTCCATTTACACATTTAAATTTTCTTTGGCTTTGTTATAAACCTTGCATTTATATCTAAGTTAAGGCATATGTTTAGTTATATGAATGTGTATAGCTGATGACAAAGCATGTGAAACAAAAGTAGAAGTCTGTCAACAAAAATAAACCTAAAAATGAAATTCCAGTCATTAAAAAGAGCAGATCTTGTAATTGCAAGGATGAGACACTGCATTAGTGCACGTTGTGAGTGATGTGCACCTGTGAGCAGGTCCTAATGATGCTGAATATTTAATGCAAGCTTTAGAGAATCACACATTGTCTCCCAGATGATATTTTGGTAAAAAAAAAAAGATCTACTTCCTTCAGCAAGACGTTTCCATACCACATTCTCTTTTAGCTCTCACTGGTAACATTTTGGTGCTTTAGAAAATAAAACCAAATCATCATCTCACTCAGCTCAGTTCACATGAATGAAATGTAACTTCAAACACTAAGTACAGAAATCAGGAGAGACAGGGAGATTAAAGAGAGACATATTAAATTAAATTAAAGGCCTAGCATTCCTTGATGGAATGCATATAGCCCACGGAAACAAATTTCATATTTTGCTGAGAAGGCACAGAGTTATAGTTTTGGTCGAACCTTGTAAATGATTTTATCACCAAGCACATGCAATTTCACAAGATCTGTTAGTGCTTGAAGGATTTGTTGAGGATGAGTCTCTGCACCACACAAAGTTTAGCCTAATATCTGTATAAGTTTTAGGCAGTTTGATGTTGAATAAGATTAACCGCCTATAATTGGGTTGACTATAAAATGTAATGATTTATAGTTGATTCATTTGTGAAAGTTGTGCAACAAACAGGGTTGATGCAAATATTTAAAGCCAAAGTTTCAAGCTAAGATGTTGCTCAATGAATAGCATTTAAAGTATGTGTTGGGGAAGATGCTCAGCTACTACCACACTAAACTTTAGCCTAATAACTGGCAGATTTATACCCATTTTTGTGTTTGCTAACTTTGATTAGTTGTGTTGGCCAACTTGAATTTGTTTGATGTCATAAGTTAATGAGTTGTTCATGTACTTCCAATGACTACTTTTATAGTTTTTTTATTAAAATTCATTCAGTTGTTCAATTAATATTTTGCTAACAGACAACCTGTGTTGACTGTAATAGTTATAGTTTTATAAGCAGATCTTGTGTGATCAGTTCACATAAGCATAAATGGATGTCAAAGTATAGGTTGGGGACTACATAAATGATTCCTACAATTATTTATTTATTTTTTATGGTCTGAGCTGCAGCTCAGGTGATCATTTGCTTTACAGTATGTAAGGAGAAAGATAATCCTGCAAATATAACCTGAATGTTAACACAAGAGAGGCTACAGAGGTTGTGTGTTTGTGTTGTTTGTGTAGGAGACTGATTCGTGTGTGTTTATGGTCTTGATTGCCTGTGTTTCTCTTTGTGTTTAATAAATGAGGAAGGGCAACAGAGGTTGAGCTTGGTGCTTGCTCCCCAGCTGGCTTGGTTGTATCATAGCAACTCCACATGAATAATAATCATAAAAACACACACACACACATAGAAACACAGTAATGAGCTTTTCTTCTCCGGCTACTCTGGTTAATCTCTTTCAGCTGTTTTTACTCCAAACTGAAATTCAGTTTAGAGGAAGCATTCATTAACTTCGGTCAAATCCAAATAGTGATTCAGAAATGATTTTGACATTTCAGCCTCTACACAGTGGGCCAAAAATACATAAAAACAACAACAAACACTCAAATGTTTAGTTTTTCTCAGTGTTCCTCCCTAATGAAGACATAAATGATCCACGTGCACACAAATGTTGTGATCATTTCAGTAAATGCATAACTGAACTTTTTTATTATCATTAGTTACATTTGTTTTACACATAAAGATCCATTTACTCATCACGCTGTTTCAAAATGTTTTTTATTAGAATTATTATGATTCTAGAGGAAATTTGTCAGCTCTAAAAATTATTATTATTTTTACTTTCCTTATTTATATATATTATCATTTTTTTGTTTAGGGTTTAATTTATACAAGGGATCAAATCTCAAGATAATGCAGCCTTTACTGCATTATTGTTAGGAATTTAGGAAAGAAAATCAACATAAAGTGAATATATGAAGTTTGTAATTTGCTTAAACTATGTTTCTTTTGTTATCAAAATTTGATAACAAGTGAAAAGTACACAGCTATGAAGATTATGATTAGCAAATTTTAGATCGCCCAAAAGCTTAAGAAGAGCCAGAGACATAGAATTCACAGAAGTAAACAATTAAAGTTCAGATACTGACTTTATGACAGTGGATCTCAGCCAGTCTGGCTTCTGGACCCAAGCCATGACCCAAATTCTTTTGGGGGAAAATTTCAACTTCCCAAATGTCCTGAATGAAAAGATGGTGCAGTTTGAACCTGAGGAGGTCCTCTTCTCTTCTTGTGTTTACAGTTTGGATGCAGAGTACAATCCTCATGCCTGAGCTCCATGTCTTGTTTCCTGTTTTTGGTGCTCATACAGGCCTGGCATGGTTACTGTAGTATTTTGGGTCATTTTTGGTGTTTCCATGTGAAGGAAGACGACGAAATAATGAAATGTTTAGAAACGACAAATAAAAAGACTAATTTGGAAAAACTGTTTCCAAAGACGTAAGCGTGTTTCGTAATTTTGCTGAATGAGCAGTGGCAAAGAAAACATAAACTCTTCTTTTGTTTTAAGCTTGTTGTTTAGTAAAGAAAAGGGACACGGACTGCTGATCGCACATTCCCCTTCTTTCTCACAAACACTCGTTTGTTTACCTCCTCTTCTCTTGCTGTCCCTCCTTCCTCCCTTCTGTTGCGCTGACATATTTAAGTGACTTCTACCATTCTCCTCTCCATTACTCGGCCTCTCCCTGCACTCGGTTTCATTGACACACACAAATCTGACACCAGGCGGACAAAAAAAGTGACCCTGTTTGATAAACAAGCAACACAGTGTGTGAGCGTAAGGAAGCTTTTAGCGGCGCCTCTTATCTCGGTTCCTTGCTTCCTCTCAACACACAAAAAAATAAAGAACTCTGAACCGTCTCGAAGTCTGAATGTCGTCTTTGAGAGTCGCTCGCCCTCCTGACACGCTCACACACACTTCCACACACAGCCTCATTCTTTCCACCAACATGGACCGGCTGTGGTGTGAAGTGGCTTGATGAAAGCACACTCACAGTAGTGTTGGGTTGTCAGACACACATATGTGCTCGCAAACTGTCCAGATGAACTGAGGGAGGAAAAAGGCTGAACGTTCATACAACCAAGCTGAAACAGCTCCAAATTAAGGCAAATCAGGAGTCTAAAATCTATATTTTTTAAAACAGTTTTTAACCGTAAAAACAATTAAAAAATAAAAAGAAAATATCTTTATAGATCTAAACTTGGAATTGTCAGCATGTAAGATTCAGAGGTTTTAAATAAACAACTGCAGGTAATGCTTCTAATTAGTGGACAACAGAAAAAAAAAAAGAAGCAAATTTAGGATGTTTTCCTTTAGCTTCAAATTTATTGAACGTAGAGTAGTAAAAGAATAAACAAAGTTATATACAAAGAAAATAAATTAAAAACAAAAAGAACAATGGTGAAGTATTTTTACACAACCAAAGGAGTGGGTGGAAGTATAAACTTATTTATAGGAGTACTAGCCTTCTTATTGTCCAGTCTTTACTCAGTATGTGTGTGTTCCTGGGCAAAAATGCCAAATCAATTATGTCTAAGTATAAATCCATAATAATACATGTATCATCAACTAATACTATGATAGAACTTGCCTGTGGGCATCACTGATCAAACTCGTGCAAATCATTTTAAGTTATAAAAAAATAAAATGTATTGATTATTTTTGACTGCAACACATTTGTAGAGGAAATATCTTGTTCTACTTATCACAGATTAATGTCCTTTTGTTTTCTTGGTCAAAGCTGACCAGTATAATGTTCTTAGTGAGAAGGTCCCAAATTTATAGCTGAAACTTGAACTATTTGGTAAAATAACTGTCCAAAGACTAATAATAAAAAACAACCAAGATGTATCCCCGTCCTTTGAACAGAATATAAGTTCATCCTCAGCAGGGCGCTCTTCCTCATCACTGGATTGTTCCTCATCAGTTTTCTCTTCTGATTCTTTCTCCTCTGCAGCATCTTTCATGTCCGACTCCTGGCCTCGCTTCTCATCACCAGAGTCATGATCCAAGATATGCCTGAGGGCCCTGATAGCAGCAAATCATTGGTTGTTGTGCTGCCACGCAATGAATAGTGAGCAAAGCCTGATTTTTTTTATTATACCAGAGCTGTGAGAAAGGTTGTGTATTTGATTGAACCAGTGTTGTGATTGTTTGTGAGAATGCCAACAGGTGTGGTTCCTGCGGGGGAAAGAATTTATCATCTTACTTTTAAGAGGAAATTTAATCTTGATATGGTGTAGAGGGGAAAAAACAGTTTACCATACATACAAACAACTCTTTAAATTTAAAATAAAAAAAAACTCCACAGCCATTTCTCATGTTTTGCTTTTGCTTGGTTTTAGTAATTAATTGAGTTTGTTTATTTATGTTTTATTTAGTTTATGACACAAACTTTTTAGAAGCAAAACAACATTCAGCATTAAATGCCTTAATGCAGATTTATGTAAGTCAGTTTTTATTTTGACTTGTAATCATAGAAATGTTCCTCTCCCTCCTGTGAAGCTTGTTTGTTTATTTGCTTTTGATGTTTCAGCTGAAAAAAAGAGTAAAGATTATAACCAGACCAGATGACGGAGATATTACATAAATAGAAAATGAGTATGCTTGGAGAAAAATAGAGAGAAATAAAAGGAACCTGTTTCTTTCTTTTTCTTTTTCTTTCTTTGTCTTAGCACTAAGCATTGAAGATTTGTCCATTTATTGTTGGCAAACTCAAAAAAGACACTGTTTTTGCTCATTTATTATATCAGATCATTAAAATTTGTTGTCAGCTAAAATACTCTGGCAGACTGACATTTTTAAAACATTTTTTTCTTTTAAGTCTCAGACATTTTATAGTAAGTAGTGATGTTGTGCAGTTAGACCATAAAGAAAAAATGTTTTTGCATTTTTATTTATTTTCCTTTTTTCTTGATGACCTGCAGTTTCCGTCCTGCTGCTGAGGAAGCATTTTGTTCTTTCCTGGACTGCAGTGGAGGAAAACTAACATATAATTTGGAAAGATAACTATTTGATTCCTCACACCGCAGATGCCTCATTAGCTGCTGTTTTTCTTTGAATGGGAGTTGTGAGAGACTTTGTTTTCTTCCAGAAGGAAGATTAAACAAAGTTTGGTCCATGAGCAAAGACACTTGCAGCTCATTTGTTTGAATTTTTTCTGATGAGACATAAATTCCTAATCGCCCTTTTATTGCTGCTTCCTTCTGCATGTCTGTCAGCATCCATGTGGTTGGGAGTCAGAAAGATGAACCTAAAAAAAATGCTTAAATTTGGTTTCTGTCTTGCACTCTTTGAACTCTCTCTGATATCTCTTTATTCCTCTTTTATTCTTCTTTTCTTTGGAATTCATCTTATTTTTTTGTCCTGTCATGACCTTTCAGGCATACCACGTGTGCCAGAACAGATTTACTCTACAAAAAGGAAATCTCAAGATAAAATCCTTAATTGGATGATTTACTTTATTGAACTAAGACTGAATTTAGCATCAGAGTAGGCAGGCCACATTGTTGTATTAATAACTTGTTTTTATGACCTTCATATTTGTCTTTTAAACCACCACATGCACCCTCACTGATGCCGTCTTTCACCCTTGAGTCACATCCGAAATTCTAAATAGTGATTCTAATTTCTTATCCCGTCATAAAGTTTAAAATTAATTAATTGTAGATATATTTGTTTTGGTTCTATAAAAAATATGGCAACACTTCATCAGAATAGATATTTTCTTCATTTCACATCTCCTCTACATTTGCTAGTACCTGCTGGTTACCTGGAAATCAAATCAGCTGTTTTCCAGAAATAAAATCACAGACCAGAGAAAATGACTGTTTGTAACAAACACTTTGCATATCCTGAGAAAAAGCTGAATCTATTTACAAAATGAAAAGCAAAATGACTATGGTAATAAAGCAGATGAACAATAAGGAGACTTTCTGCTCCCCTTTTTGTTTTGTTTTTTATCTTTAACACTGTGAAATAATAATAATTAAAAAAATGAGTAACTTAAGTGAAGATTCCTTATTGAGTTCATTATCTTTACTTTCGGTTCTTCAAACATTTCCCTACAGCACTTAAAGAGGAGCAGGCAGGACTTAAAACCTGCACTAGGACAAGCCTGCAAAATGCTGGTTTTGTTCTGGCTTCAGCTTCCGGGTTCCACTCCGAGGTCTAGATATAAAGAGTCGATGGTTCCACCTTGTTTGGATCAGAGGTTCCACCGTATGTGTCACAAACCCCATACTGCTGCCTGTTGATGAGCCTGAGCCAAGCTTATGGCTCCAAACCAGATAATGGAAACAAAGTTTGATGCCCACTGTTTTTTTCTTCTTCTTTATAACTGGATGGAAACAGATCTTTAGTTTGAGGCTTTACTTCTATTAAAAAAGACTCATTTCAAAGTATGAAACCAAACATAAAAAGCTTCCTGAACTATATAAAAATGTGCCGTTTGAAAGATTTTACTCCAGTAGTTTTACAGATATATAAGATTTTGAAATGTGGGAACACACTCAATGTAAAACAAGCTTTAGCTTCATGTTTTACTCAATAAGTCTGACAGTAAATATAAATCAGTACATCAAAATTTGTTCAATTTTCAATCCCTAACAGCTTCTTCATGGAGTCTAGGTTGACCTATATTCAGTCCCTTCAGCTGTTTCTGTAGGTAAACAAATACACGTGGTAGTACTCAGACATTCACAAATTTTTCTTACAAATATTTATTCAAGGACACATTAAGCATTGATAGAAGAAAAGAAAATGTGCGGATTTTGTTTTTATTTTTATGTTTTTTTGACCGCCCTTCATAACCAGGCAATGAGTACCTTTAAGCCATAAAGTCCTGACTCAGTGATGGAACACGCTCATTTGGGAGTGAAACCAAAGCCTGTTAAAAAGACATTAAAGTTACAAAGTAGGATTCAAACGAGGTTATGTTGGATGAATATTTTTATACATTATTGTTGGTGTGTACACATGTTTGTATATAAATAAGACATATAAAATCTCCCCCATCTTAAAACCCGTGTGTTTTGTTTTTAAGTGGGTGTTAATTTATGCATTCTCTCCTCTTGTCTGTTTAATGGAAAGCACTTCTTATTAAACTGTCAATCACAACTCTGTGTCCCTGTGTGCGGAGCAAGAAGACGAAAGAAAGAAAGGAAAGATGCTAGCAGGTCATTATAACACAGTGTGAAAGGAGAATGGAGAGGTTGTAAAGGGAGAGGAGCACGAGAGAGAGAGAGTGCAGAAGACGTGCAGAGAAACAGACCATTACAACAATTAGCGAACCTTTTAAAAAGCTTTCCGTCACAGCCTTTTGATATTGGAATGAAGCAACGAGACTCTGCAGGAGGCTGCTGGGAAATTAGCCTAACAACACATGAACTGGCACACATTCACCCGCTTTTCATCACCTGTGGAGGGTTTGTTTTGCTCTCTGTCCCAATTCAGTCATTTCATTTAAATTAATTTGAATCATTCAAATCAGTTCAATTATGTTAAACACGTTTTAGTTTACCTCTGTAAAGTGTGCTGTGCTGACAGTAATTTTTATACAGTCAGTACATATTATTGCAAGCATCAAGATAAAAAAATAGAGTAAATCAATCTGATTTTATTAGGTTTTCTCTACAGGACTGTAACCTAAATACTCATTTAAAATTAAGGATAAACATATGAGATTATTTGTACAAAACCTAAGCCCTTTTCAGAGGCTGAATACACAACACTGATATTTAATCAAGCTAAAAAAGTGACAACTTTGCTTTAATCTGATAATATTGTTCAGCTATTTATGCTTTTATGTTGAAAAGCCTGTTGTACAGCATTAGGTATCTAATAAACTCTCAATTTAGTCCTGCATTTTTAGAGACTAGATCTGTAGTTTTTGTGAAATTCTGCTTGTTTTTTGTTTCTTTGATACCAAATGAAAAACATATGTACTGTAAAATTCACACTGTATGCATTGTTTGCACTTACAGACTAGCAGATGTGAGCCTGATGTAAGCAACAAAATAACCTGTGTGACCTGGAGTACAGAAAAATACACAAAAATAAATTGTGATTTTCAAATTTCGGCTGTACAAAACGTGGCCACATGGTTTACTGGAGGCTTGGTTGCAAAATCACAGAATTCAATGAGGTTGCAACTAAAAATGTCTCTCTTTTTTAACTATTCTATCACAGGTTTTATTTGAAAACTAGTCTCCAACATTTGCTTATTTGTGCAAAACCTTTCAACAGAACCTCACTTTAAAAGATCTAATCTGATGCTTTAACTGAAGTGTGCCGACCACCTGGTTTCGCACTGACTGTCTGACAATATGGCCAACTTATTGATTGCTTAACTGAGCAAATAAATGGCTACCGACAACCAAACATCCCCTGCAGAAGCAAATCTTCACCGACCATTTGTCTTTTGTCTGTTTTATCACAGCCTCATAAAAGTAGAGTGAGAGTAGAACCCTAAAAAGAAAGGGCAGTAAATATAGAAGCTGAGGGAGTGTCCCTCTCTGTGAGGAAGAAAAGGAGAGATTATTATGCATTATTAAACTCTTTGTATCTAAACCTGTTCCTTGTTCTAAGGTCATCCACAGCTATAAACAACAGGAAGAGGAGAATGGAACAGAAGAAATCATTGCTCTTAAAGACGAACTGCAGCTTCATTTTACCATCTACTATATGTTCTTTTAACAATCCTGCAAAATCTAAATTGTTTTTGCTGCAAAATGTTTTTTTGCAAAGAATTTGAATGAAAGAACAGTCAAGGGAGCGAAAAGAAACAAACAGCCGCAGGCAAAACAGATATGAGTGGTCAATGAAAATTTAATTTGACAGTTTACATCTGATTTTCTCCTTTACCTCCAACATGAGCTTCACCACGTCCCTAAGCTGTGCCTCAGAGTGGATGAGACAATCAAGAACAGGAATACTAGATTGGGGAAAACATGGAGTCCAGGATCTGTCCTGTCTGGTAACGTAATGGTGTATGGTTATTTGGATCTTCATTTGTCAGGCCGGAATGATGAATGTTTTCTTAATGCAACACGTCATGTAGCTGTGACAGCTTATATTAGTCTGACAGCATGATGTGTTTGGGTAAAATAAACTGTGAGTGGATGGAAGAAGTTAAAATGATACATTTGTGTTTGTTGAAAATAGTTGAACATGAGGTGGGATCGAAGACTCCTATTGGAAGTTTTTATTGCACTTGCTAAAATCATCTACTCTAAAATACTTTATTACATCACACCAGTTTTTTTGTTCATCTGGGACGTGTATGTGCAAAAATGTGTACTTCGAAATCCACAATATTTTCTGCATCTTTGCACATTTTACCCATTTAAACTTAGTTATTGTTCCTGAAGATAATTATTTTTAAATAACCCAGCTAGAGTATGACACACAATTTTTTTTATTTATTTATTTTTTACAATTTTGTCATGTAAATTGGGTTGTTTAGATGTCTTAATTTGGATGAGATTCTGATTAAGATCTCTACTTTACTGATTTTATTGAAGCTGCCTTCATACTGGATGATGACCCCACTAGGCTCTCAACAACCTACACAATCTATTACATGGATGGATTGTGGCAAATGTGGAAAACCTCCTTTAGTGTGAAGGCATTCACGAAGAAGCTATGGTCCTAATGCTCCACATCCCTGAGATGCTGTCCTGAACCCTCACCATGCTCCATATGTCCGTAGGGTCCAAAAATCTGATGGACCAAAATCTGATGATTTTTGAGTTTGTGACCCAGATTTCTGTTAATTGGTCACTCATGTTTGATTTTTTACAAACTAAAGGTGACCTGACCACACCGCCTGTCACACTCCCATTGTCAAGTAGGTGTCTTCCTCATTTATCAATGTGCTCAGTCAAGCTTGTGTAATAGCATTATGTGTGTGTGTGTTTGATATTTAACACACTTTAGTGGGTCTGGGAAATACAACAGCTGTTGACCCCCACTTCTACATATCCAAAACCCATCGCAGACGCTGTCCATCAGCCAACGCTCTTCCATCAATTAGTGTCTACTCATATCATATCTGTGTGTGTGTGTGTGTGTGCGGGTAGAGGGTGGAGTTTAAGGGGGGCGGGGGGTGATGAAGGATCCAGTCAACCGGCTCATTGAAGCGTCAGCGCCAAATTACATTTGTGGTTCAGGGTAACAGCCCCATCATTTCCTCTCCTTATCCTTTTCTTACCCAATACACAAACACTAAACCTACACACACACACACACACGTATGCCATTTGAGGGCATTAACTGACATAAAGCAAACTCATTTCCCCTGTTTAAATTGTAATTATTATAACTAATTTGTTGTAACACAAACCATTAAAACAATCTAACTCACAAAGTTCTATATTTCACCAGTGGGTCATGAAATTACTTACAGATTATCTGAATTCAATATATTTCACAATAACATTTATTACTCGCTAAAATTACACAGCACAAACTCAAAAAATTTATAATGAATTGTCAATTTTGATATGGGATTGTGATATGAAACCTGAAAACTTACTGTAAAATGATTAGAGCGACTGAAATAAAAGAAACCTCTGAGTTTAAACCAGATGATTAACATACATTTTAGTCATTTGATCAGGCAAGGAAAGAATTAAGAAGTGAGTAAAATGCTGATGAATCTGGAATTTAGGGATGAAATAAAATCAGAATCAGTTTGAAAACTTCATGGACTACAATGAACTTTTAAACCAGGAGGTTCTCCTTTCCACCAAATGTTTTCTGTCCTGCAGTTTAGTTGTCAGGTGTCCTCATAAAGATAGTAATACATGTACAACTTCATGGAAACACACACACGCACTCTCACACACAAACACACACCCAAACTAATTCTAAAATCTGGTCATTTCCTCGCGGTAGATTATTATTGTAATCTGACGACTGCAGGAGCTAAATCTACCAGCTTCAGAAAATAGGATTTTACTGGAAGCATTTCACTCCCTCCATTCATCCTTCCATCCATCCATCCATCCATCCAGCCATCCATCCAGCCAGCCATCCATCCATCCAGCCATCCATCCTTCCATCCATCCATCCATCCAGCCATCCATCCAGCCATCCATCCTTCCATCCATCCATCCATCCATTTGTCCATCCGTCTGCTATCTGGTAAGGTATCTCTTATCCCTTATTACTAGACTGAGGAAAAAAAGGGATTTTCTCCAGAAAGTGTTTGTGTCTTCCTCCATTTCCCCCAATCCTCCTTCCATTCACATATTCCTCTATCTCTGCCAGACTGCAAAAATAGGATTTTCCCTGGAAGTAACTCCAATTATTATATCACTTCCTCTCCTTCTGGTCCCTTCTTCCTTTCCCTTCTTTTTTTCCCCCTATAAATAGACACCTAACAACAACTGTACATTTGTTAACCGGTAACTCGCTCCCTGATTCACACCATCAAAGTGGTAATCCCCAAGTTAGTTTTGCATTTTGGTTACTGTCGATGGAAGTAATTTACATATGTTGCATTCGTTGCTCAACATTTGCTTGCATTTACTCCGAACAAACACTTAAACATCT
The DNA here is from genome assembly GCF_001649575.2 of Kryptolebias marmoratus. NCBI lineage: Eukaryota > Metazoa > Chordata > Actinopteri > Cyprinodontiformes > Rivulidae > Kryptolebias > Kryptolebias marmoratus. The sequence goes on along the minus strand of NC_051435.1, from coordinate 5,329,789 downwards.
CCTATCTCTCACTGGGAGAAACATCATTGTATAATTACACACAGTGTTGATTCAGCACATCATTCTGTTTTACTGGTGAAGACTGCATTAAACTCCATGCAACAATCCTTCCTACACCCAGATCTGTTTATTCTTTTTATATCTAAAATCATCTTAGCAATACTGCAAAACTGTGAACTTTCTTAAATATTTCCTCATGCAATTAAGTAACTGAGTTATAGTGATAAATTACACAGCATGGATATAAAATAAAACTCAGCTCAAGCTGATTTAATAAGCTAAAGATAATGATCTATGAATTAGTTCTCAGTAGCTGTTTTCACACATCACACTCGTCTGTCAGGAGGTTTAAAAATAAGAAGAATTAGTATATCAATCAGACTAATGCTAGACTTTGAAAATAAAATAAAAAAGTATACAAAGATAAAACTAAAACTGCATGTTCATGACTTACAGATGAAACCAAAACTCAGAGCAAGAAAAGGTAGAAGTCAGTAACATCTAAACATTAAATCAACAACATGACAAAAAAATAAAATAAAATAAAATAAAACAATAGGTTCAAACTGACAAGGAGACACGGTAAGTTTTTGTCAAATATTTTGTTCTCTGACATAAATAGCCACACTATACTGGAGTTAGATATACTTTATTCAGCTTCTCAGCTCTGTAAAAGAAAATAGTTTTAAAGCTGAGCAGAAATATTTTGAAATTAAACTAAATTATATTAATATTTTAAAAAAAGAGGAAGGTTCAGACGTATAAAATACACAGCAGAAATGACAAAGAAACTAAATCCACACTTTTTTTCACGTTGATAGTTAATGTGTCCTTAAATGAAGCATTTGTGAGGACAATTTGTGAATAAATACCACATGTGTTTGTTTTCACCTCCAGAAACAACCAAAGTGACTGAAAATAGGTCAACAATGGACGTCAATGGAAAAGCCATTTGGGATGGAGAAGTCTAACAAGACTGATGGGATGGTATGAATATACGCTTAAATTTGTTAAGTAAAGTAAATAAATTAAAGAGTGATGGATTCACTGCAGCTTAAAAAGTATGAACTTATTATTTTAGTAATGATTATTAGACTCCATATAAGCACCCTGCAAGTGCTGATGTTACCAAAGTGAGAAAGTGGTGAAAACATATTCGTTTTATTTAGATTGTTTACAATATGAGTTCACAAGCACATAGCATTTTTTTCACTAAATATGTAAAAAAATATATTTTTAAAAAATGATAAATGCTAAAAATTTTCTGAAATGTCAGTTTTGACTTTAAGTTAAACTGATGTGCTGTCATTTTCAATGTTGACAAACCCATAAGCCCAACATTAATTACAAACTGAACTTTATAAGTTCATATTTCATTTTAGTTCCAAATAAATAGTCTTTTTTGTAATAAATGCTTCATTCTTCTAAATCTGATTCATTTTGTGCTGCCAGGCTTTACTTTCCTCAGACTTTAGTACTCTGATTTGATGGGTAAGCAATTTCTTTTTTTCTCAGCTCTGCCCTCCTTCTTCCACTCCGTCTTCCTTCTACTATTACTCCTTTCCCCAAATCCTATATTTGTGGTTGCATAAAGGTCAAAGTATTTTTCATTGCAGTCATCTGTAGGAGATGGAAATGTCACCTGTGTTGTATATGAGCTCCAGCAAATCCTGGAACTGAGCTGCAAGAGTTGTGCAGCTACAAGTCTGTCATGGACTGCAAGTCCAAACCCAAATATGCATCTTTGCAACTAACAGTTTGCAGGTATAATTAAATAAGGACAATAAATGACACGTTTTAAACACACATTTTTGTATTTTATCTTGTTTGCTTGTAAAGGAGGAGTGTTTCACTTAAAGAGGAGATTACACAACAGTCAGATTTTTCAAGATTAAAACGATTAGCATACAGAGGGCATTGACGAAGGGTGAGGCACAAGCCACATCTATCTGTGTCAATATAAAAGGAGTAAAGGCAGATGAAGAAAAGAAAATGTGTAGAAGTGACAGAAATAAACTAGAAAGGCCTAAAGAAGACTCCTCAAAGATGAGTAAGAAAAAGGCAATTCTAGAAAATGTTGTTTTTCTTCATCTGCTCCGTAATGTAGGGGTCACCACAGTGATCGAAACTCAGAAGGAAGATTTGGCGAGTGTTTTACACCAGATGCCTTCCTGACACAAACCGAGCTCGAACCTGCAGCCTCAGGATTACAAGCCTGCAGCACTGACCACCAGGCAACCCCAGTCCCAAAGGCATCTGCAGAAGATAAAAGTGAAAAATGATGGAAACTAAAGAAAGAAGCTGCAGATGCTGTAGCGTGACACACGACCCCTTGCACCCCTCACTCTGAAACAGTTTGTGTAATGAGCTCTCTGAGAGGTTAGAGGCCATTTAATCAGTATTAGGTTTCCTCACCCCTTGTTTTATCACGATCAGATGTCGCTCTGTCTCTGCAGTTTTTGTGTGACCCTTTTGTGAAGTTGTTAGTGATAACACTATCAGTTTGTGTCACCCAAGGCAAACAACAGACACCCCTCCCGCAAAGAAAAACAATGTTAAAGCCACAAGGATCAACTCCTCAAACACCAACAGACATACTCAATTGTCTCCCTGAGGTTGTTGGTATTCATAATGGGATTAAGCATAGGAGGGTAAGAAGTTTTGCATCCTGTCATTGAAAGTGTGTGCCTGTGTGTGTGAAAGTGTGTGTTTTACATGCTGGGGAACTTTACCTCTCTGTAATTCCTGTGTTACAGTTGAGTGGCTTGCACATAAATAGGTCTGTCTTTTGTTTCTCTTTAACAATGCCACCATACATGGGAGTGCATTGTTGACAATTGGAGGGTAGTGGATTGTGAAGTCTGTATGTGTGTGTTTCCCATGCCCTGAAGGTAGTATCTCACTGGACTGTGACTGTTGGTGACTCGTTGGTGCACACCATTCGTGAGGGAGTTTCCAAAATGTTTTGAACCATATGTGGTGGTTTTCAATGTCCTTATGTAAATTACAGAGGCTTGCAGTCTTTTTGCTTAAGTTTTGAACACGCTCAAAGACTCTGAGCAAAACATTATCTCTGAAAATAGTTGCAGAATCACTGACTGCATCTCAGACCCTTCTTAACTTTGTTGCAGGCATCTCCATCCCTTCTCAGGAACACTAGAGTTGTATTTTGACACCTGCATGGGAGCTCTTTGACAAGAAACATTCAACGCAAATGTCTAGGTCTAAAAACTTCACCAATGAGAAATTATAATTACTAAAAAATACTCTGAATCCGAATGCCTTTATTTCTAAGGTGTCCTACAGCAAATGCAAGGGCAGCTGCTAGTGTGGGTACAAAACAAGCCAAAGTGTGTATGATGTTGACAGAGGTGGATAATAAAATAATATGCATGGCTTAGAATGCAGCTTTGAAAGCCATGCACACAAAAGTAGGCCACAGCTTTCAAAAATTGGCCACTCACTTGTTGCAAACACTCAGAATTCAGTGAGACTGCTACTGAAAATTCACCAATTTTCTCACAATTCTGAGTCACCAACTAATTTCCAACAGTCGCAGCTCAATGAGATACCACCTTAAAGTTAGTTCCAAATAGAGAGAAAACCCTGGATTGTCTTGAAGAGAAAAGGGGATTGTAAAAGGTTTTCTCTACTCTCCCCTCCCCCATCCTCTTTCTTCACTATCTGTCATGTCAGACAGTGACTGATGGGGTGAGTAAAACTATAAACCATTTACTTTAACAGTGAAATTGAACAGTAAAGAAATTTAGACTAATATCTGTAATGAAATTGATTATCTGGGCTAATGCTATTACTTTTAAAGTGCACAAAGACTCAACTAAAATTAAAGTCTTAGCCTTCCTTGAAGGAATGCATGTTTCCCGCCTCCTTTCATGCCAGAGTTTTAGACTAAAATCATCTTATGTTGAGAAATGACAGAGCTGTAGTTGTTTTGAAAATTTTGTTATGAACAATCTTGTGATATTACAAGATGTCAGATGCTTGGAGTATGTGTGGTGAATGACTAAACTAATACCACATTAAACTTCAGATCAATATCTGTAAAACTGACTGAGATATAGGCATTTTGTGTTGGATATGTCGATAAGCTGTGGTAGGTATGTTGAACTGGATTGATTACTAATGAGTTGTAGATGTAAATCCAGTGTTTACTTTCTGTAGGTTTAATTTAAATTTATGTCCAGTGGTTCATGAAATATTATGGTAACGGAAAGCTACATGAAACCACTCATAGAAAGGGGCAAAACATTATCATTTACCTTTGCCTTTCAGCTTTGGGTGAAAGCGTTGGGTTACCTGTGACCTTGACCTTTGACCCCCTGAAACCTTGAGCTCAACAGGCATCATCTTTGAGTCTTGAAGTGTTCAACTGTACAGTTTAACACTCCTACATTCCACTGTTGCAGAGTTAGAGCACTAGGTCCACATTGATGTTGACCTTTGACCCCATGAGCTTGAAATCAATTGCAATCCCCCTTAACCTAAGAGGTGTTCAACTGTGCTGTATAATTTTCCTCCATTACATAGTTGCAAAGTTAAAGCTCAAGGCCATCTGAGACCTTAACCTTTGACCATGTCAACTTAAAATCAACAGTGATCACCCTTGACCTATGAGGTGTCCAGCTGTGGAGTTTGACCTTGTTCCTTGTACCATGTTTGATGTTTCCTGAAGATTTCTAGGAAAAATGTTCATAACTTTTTGAGTAATCTTCTACACAGACAAACAGACAGACACTACTGAAATCATAACCTTATTAGTGAAGGTAATTAACTACTATAGGAATAAATCTAAATAAAATCCTTCCATAACTTGTGTAAAGTCAATTGTTTATTTGAGTTTAATCTAATGTGTAAGGACACTCAGAGGGGACCCGGAAAATCAACCACACACAGGAGTGTACAAAAGGGAAAAACTTTATTTTTCAGAAACTGGTTTCTGCTCCGGGAGAGGACATCAAACACAGCACTGTAGAGCCGTGGACGGGTGGAGCAGAGGGACAGAGGGTCTGAGGACAGGGTGATGCAGGAAACCACTGGAACAGGCTTCAGTAGAAGCAATGAAGATCTCCACGAGGAGATCCCAAACGCAACACCCAGAGACTAGTCGATGATAAGGCAGAGGTCATACACAGGAGGTCAGAGAGAGCAAACTTAGCTTAGAGGGG
>NC_051435.1:5204332-5324533 GCF_001649575.2 Kryptolebias marmoratus | reverse complement strand
GGAGGGGTAAATCCGTGGACAGAAAGGGGTCGTAGAACACTGAAGGCTTGGAAGGAAAACGCTGGATCTCTACTGGCTCGTGGCTGTCGATAATCTGGCAAGGAGGCAGAGACTGAGGGGTGTTTAAGTAGGGCAAGGCCCAGGTGGAACAGATAAGTAATCAGGCATGGCAGGTGAGCAGAATGAGTGCTAAACACAGCATGGACAGGACATGAATCATAACACTAATGGCTAAAAGCTAAAGAGTCTTGCAGTTCATAAGGCATTCTTATTCCACCTATATGAGAAAAAAAAGATATAATTTAGACTTTACCACTTCACACACACACACACACACAGTGTAATATTTCAATTACAAGACTCTGTCAAGTTACAAAGTCAGTCTGACATCTCTGCACAAGCAGTCATTTTCCCGCTGAGAAACACTGAGCTGCTAACTGCTGCTGCTGAGCTACCAGCTGAGGGAAACATCAAGAGAGGACATCCTTATCTACCAGCTCACAGAGAGAAACAGAGGAGGAAAAAAGTAATATGAGAGCGTAAAGGAGACATTCAGACCAAGAGAACACAGGAAAACTGTAAGGGATGAAAGATAGATGCAGATAGAGGCAGCAGGCTGAAAGAAAAAGCTTAGAGTCTAAAGAAAATTTTCTGTTTCCCGCCTTAGCTCAGCAATTAATGAAACTGCCACAAAATAAAATCTCTTATTTGTTGTTTGTAATGTAACTTTTTAAGTATCATTTGTACATAAAAATAAAAAAGAACAACAGGTAAAAAAGGGTCTGAATTAGAAGGAAAGAGATTTTTAAACTTTACTTTTTCACTTCACGTTTTTTTTGCTGTCGATTTGAACTCTGTTTCTGTTCAGAGTTCAGCTCCTCTAAACACAAAGTTAACACAATCAACTGAGCCCTTCATAAGGTTTCTTAGAAGCATTGTTGCGTTGTGTTGTGAAAAGTGCCACAGAGCTGCACAAAAATCCTGCTTTTCAACCACATTTTTTGCATCTTTTGCACCAGTTTTTAGGAGTTAGAACTGGCTACACTACACCTGGTGTTTGAGGTGTGATGCTGACTTCATTCAAAGTGATTTTCTGACATTAAACTGAAATTCCATTCATCTAAGTACAGATGTTTTCATGCAGTACAAAAAAGTTTAATAGTTTCAACATTGCTCCTCTAAAGCTATGATTGTCAAAGTTGTGGTCGAGGCCTCACTGTGGGTAGTGAGACAATGAGTGTTGGTCTGAAGAAAAGCTGCCAAAATTAAATTAACCTTAGAAATGATTACTGATAGCATACTTAGCCTTTACTGTTATTAAGAGGTAAAACCAGCTGTCATAAATACATCAATAAATAATCATTCTGGGCTTTTGTTGAAAGGCTGCAGTGTTTATATACTTCAATCAGCAATAGGGTTTGCAAGTCTCTCCAACTTTTATTTTGTGCTTTGAAAGCTGAAAATGTTTGGGAACCACTGCTCTAAGATGCAGCAAATACAGCAAAACATGAATTTAAAGGTGTGATAAAAGTGGGGAGGCTGGATAGTTTAACTCTCAGCTGGTACTCTGACAAAATATTAAGATAAAAATTTGAAAGACTCAAAAAAGTACATATTTTCAGACCCAGGTTGCTTTAAAGTAACTGAAAGGGTTTATTATTGTTGACTTTGAGTTACTGGTAACCCAAAATATTGAAATATGTGCTCTCAAAGACAGAAAATAAATTATTTTTCTTGTGATCTTCCCATTAAAGTCACTTGCTTAGAATAAAATTAGTCATGAGTTACCCCAAAATGAAACAGTTCCACAACACCTGTTTCATACAATAAGGCATTGTGTGAAAGAAACCATTAAATTTGTATACCTGCCTGATTCAGATAATGGTTTTGAGGGCTGGATTGTTTCTTGTTATGATACAAAGAATGAGGAAAAACGTGGATAATACAGACACACACCCACTGCATGTCAGGTGAGAGGAGAGAGAAGGAGGAGAAAACTCCACTCAAGATGTGAACCAGGAACTGTTTTGATTTGAGGAGACGTTGTCAACCACAATAGAGTCAATAAAGTCAACGGGGAAAGAGTGAGGACACTTTAGTTCAGTGTCTGAGAGAATAAAAAGACAAATGAACTAAAGAAAATCCAGACTCTATATCAAAAAGAGAGCAGACTTTCTTCACAAACTCTGCACAGCTTTGCCACCCGACTGTGATCTCTGAACACTGATGTATTTGTCTCTGTGTGTGTGCTTGTGTGTGTTATGTACATATTTGTCTCTTTCTATCACCTCGGTGTCCTTGCTAATAGCTGAGCGGACATCCTGCAGCCCCCACAGGCTGGACTGTGATTATCACCACTCGGCTGTGCACCCACACGAGCGAGCGCAGGGACCCGGCTCCTGCACGGAACAAGTGTGTCGGTGCAGCCCACGTTAACTGTTGACACACAGTAATTTACGACAGCTTCCCGTAAGATCTGCTCAGTATTATGGCTTATTGATGAGGCCACAGGGAGTGTGTGTGTGTTTGTATCTGTGCTTATTTGCATTACTGTTTTTTTTTTTTCTTTTTCTAAGTGCTGCTGTATCCACAGTGGTGAATAAACAGACAAATATGGTCAGTCTACAGGAGATGGATGCACACATAAATGTTTAGATTCTGTGACTGATTGTGCCTGTTTGGGAGACATATTTATATCAACAATATGGGAGGGTTAAAACAGATATTGAAAAATGTGTTTTTCTGTGCTTTCATTTGCCTGTCAAGTTAGCAAAAAATTTCCTAAACAACTGAACGAACATTAGTCACCACGTAAATGGCTATAATTCAGTCAGTTTTACAGATATTGAGCTAAAATTTGATGTTGTAGTAGCTGGGGGTCATTCACAGCACATCCTCTGAGTGTGAGTTCACACATAATGTTGTTTTCAAGGTTTGAGCAAAACGGCAGATGATCTTAGTCTAAAACTGGGGCATGAAAGGAGGTGGGCAACATGCATTCCTTCAAGGAATGCTAGTTCAATAAATATAGAATGACTTTTCCCACAGATTATATTTCTCTGCCTTTGCAATAAGAAACTTCACTAATGCTTTTAGGTAAGACAAAAAAAGGAAGGCATGTAAACGATTCAGAAAAAAGGAAATGTCATTTCTGGACAGCAGTGAGGACCTACAGAGTCCCCGGAGTCTAACGATGTGTTGACACTAGGTACACTCACACCCAAACAAAAAGTACATCCAGAGCACTGACAGCCTCCAACTGTGCTCCTCAAATATCTTTTGACTTTGTGACATTCACACACCTGCACAAACATTTATTAAAAGGCAGACACGGAACTGCTGGGCCCTCTGAGAATCCAAGCTCTCTATGTGATTTATTTCATTCCTAAAGCTAAATGTTGAACTATTATTGCTGCAACAGAGACTGATGTTTGGACAAACCTGAAGTGTTGTAGTTAAATTTCAACAGTTGCTTTCTTACGTCCAAGAGTTGTAAAAGTAATAATGTACAGCTTGGTTTGGTTTTATCAGTAGGTTTTTTGAACTGATTAAAGCAGAGGCTTCTGCTTATTTTTCCAGTGAACTGAGCCAACTTCAATTCAAGGGAACTATTTCTGGCACAGGTTTTCTTTGCCATTTTGAAAAAACACAGACATTGCTACTTTAAAAACAGGAAAAAAAAAGTATGTGCACGCATTGAAATTCTGATACGGCTGCTCAAGATTCTGTAACCCGCTAAGGGATTCTGCAAAAAAGAAAGTAATTGAAATCATAAAATCTGTCGTCAAATTAGCCACACGAGAGGGGATGGAGGGAGTGCTGAATGTCATCAAAGTGTGGACAGAAGTAGTTTTACTTGTTGACAAGTTGGTCGAGGAGTTCTCCCCTGACGCAGAGCACAGATCACCTTACCCTCTGCCGGTTTACCGCTCTGTTGAAACACACATATTTATGAAGATGCCACACTGTTCAGTTCAGAGAAAATTAAACTATTTCCTGCAGAAGTTTTCTTAAAAGAGCCAGGTTACAAAAGGAACAACTGGGTTGTTTTTTTTTTTCTCATTTGTTTGTTTCATATCTAAAAAAGGTAGGCAAAGGGAGTACAATCAAGCTTGTATAACCACAATGAGTTTATCAGATCTTACATGGATGTTTTTTTAATTTAGAAAAGTTAGATATATTGGATAAAAATGTCTAAATCCACATAGAGTGGCAGCACAGTTTGGTTTTTGATGGAACTGGCAGTGGAACATTTTAAATTGTTTTCAAGGGGAAACAGAGAGCAGCTGTGCTGTATGTAAATTTGTCCTTAATTGGGTTCTTGGTGATGTCAGTAGTTACGTCTCGTAAAGCCGGTCCTCTGCTGCCCAGCAAGCAGAAAAAGGTGTCAGAGCAGTAAAGTCTGGTTTCATTTCAGTTCTGTAACTGGAACTGAAAACATGATGTACTGAAGGGAAAAATAGGTAGGTTTTTTTTCTAAAGAGTACAAATGAACTCATCAGGCTCTGCTCTGCTACATTTTTAACCATTTCATAACAGGATGAACGTGTTTTTACAGCAATACGGAAAAATATTTAGAGTAAAACATTACATTTGATACGAGAGCTCAGTTAGATTGCTCTCTCGTTCAGATGAGAGTGACCATGTGACCGCTCCGTGCTCTCATCACCTGACAGATTCCAGTGGACCAGGGTGGGTTTAGTTTCAGGAGGGGGAGACAGAGAGAGAGAGAGACAGGTTACAGAGGTCAGAGAACCGGAGGGACCCCAGAAATGAGCTGGGTAACAGTTACTGCAGTAAAACATACATTCTAATCTGTCATGGAAAAATATCCTCAGACCTTTTAAAGATGCTTGAAAACATCTGAGCTGCAGTTTGACAGTGTTCCCATATCAGGACGCTGTTACAAACAAGTTATTTAGGAGAAGAAAAGTCAAAACTAAACTAAAACAAAACGTGTTTTCTTTGGAAATGCAGAGTGAATGCTGACAGCTCAATGAGTTTCCCAAAATTTGCTGAGAAAGTCGAAACAGAGTTCTTTTACTTAAAAAAACTATCAGAACAAAAGCTAAAATTAGCTGAAGAAAATGTAAAAACTAAAGTTAGCAAAAAGCTCAATCTATAAAACAGTAGCTAAAAGCTAAAATCAATAAACTATTAGCTATAAGTTACAAAATAGTGACTAAAAACTAAAACTATCAAAATGATAGCTAAGTTAAAATATGCAAAACAGTAACTTAAAGACAAAATAAGCAAAATTGCATCTAAAAGCTAAAATGGGTAAAACAATAGCTAAAAATGAAACTAGTATGTTGAAGTAAATAAATTTCAAAGAGCATAAAGTTTTTCAAGGATTTGAAGTGTTCTTTGTTAATTTTATTGAGGAAAAAACATTGTAAATTAAGTTAAATATTTTAAAAAGAACAAAAGTTACAAATCACAAACGTCGCAGCTATAAGAGGAATAAAATATATGAGAACTAAAGTATGCCTTCATCAGAAGGTGCTTTCCTAACTCCCAGCTTGCCGTATTTTACAAATAGCACTAATATATATGATAATAAAACTCTTCAAAGTCTGTAGTGGTTCTTAGTTTTGGTTAGTAACCCACAGATTATTTGTGGCCCCCATCTGGTCACCCCTTTGAAAACTTTCTGAAGCCCCCCCTGATCTGTGCTCTGTGGCTGATAAGTGACAGAACATCACTTCAAAAATGACCAGACTACCCCTTTAAACTCAGCCTCCCCCCCCACAATGACCATGAATATCATATATCACTGCTCTGATTGCTCCCAGAAAATGTTGTGTCGCAGAAGTTCAAGGGACTATAAATAATCTGCACTGGATGTCAGAAGGATTGGCTATTTTGTGATTATCTTCTCTGTCATAAAGAAATTTGAAAGGGGTTTTCTTCCCACAGGATCTCAGCGCTCGACATGATTTTGTTTTACTGAGCGGTCAGTGGTGAGCTCCGCCGTGTCATTACGGCCAGAGTGTGTGTACATCTGTGTGTGGATGTGAACAGGGTGTGCCTTGGGAAGGCAGAGCGAGAGCCCGGGCGGGTTTAGTCTGTCAGACCACAAGCTTTGGAGTTGCTAAAACACACCTCCCACTGACAGACTCCCTCTATTACACTGCTGAGAGAACAAGCAGGAAAAAAAGGAACAGAGTATGTTTGTACTGTGAAACTGCTGCGTGGCTTTGAAATAAATGTCTTTTCAGAGGACAGAAATCCACTCGCCTTGTCGGACCTGCCACCACAGGGCGTGTGTTTTTATTTGTCTGTACAATTAGCAAAATATCTCATGAACCACCGGTGTGATTCATTAAAGCTTTCAGAAAGTAATTAGACATCTACTACTGATTTTTGGGGTGAACTCAATTCAAGATGGCCACCATAGCTAATTAATGTTAGCCAACACAAAAAAAAGAGATCTACATCTTCGTCAGTTTTACAGATACTGAGCTAAGATTTGTTGTGGTAGTAGCTGAGAGTCAGCCTCATCTGATACTCGGAGCACTAACTGGTCACAAGAGAACTGTTTTTAAAAAAAATTGCCATTTTACAATCAATGCTGCCTGTTTGTTAGCAAAATATCTCATGAAACACTTGACATAATTATTTAAAACTCTCAGAAAGTAATCACTGACTGCACATTCATAAATTATTAACTTTTGGAGTAACCCCAATCCAAGATGGCTGCCACAGAAAACACAAAAATGAGTATAACTCAGTCAAATTTACAGATATTGATCTAAAAGTTGATGTGGTCGTAGCTGAGAGTCACCTGAGTGTCACATTCTGAAACAGCAGGAGATTGCAGATAACGTTGTTTTCAAGATTTGACCAAAACAGCAAACAGCTATAACTCATTGTTGAACACAGTCAGATGATTTTAGTTTACAACTCTGGCGTGAAAGGCGGCCGGCGATATGCATTCCTTCAAGAAATGTTAGGATTTAATTGTTTATGTGTTTGCACTTTATTCTTTGTCCTCCACCTCATTGTTAAACAGCTCTGCTTTTTGCTTTGGCTTGAAAACAAGTGGCTGTGTGTAAATTTGCATCCATGACTCAAGCTTCATTGCCACAAACAAGTGCTTTATGACTTGGACTCTTTCTGGTTCAGAGACAAGTCATACATGGTGTTTTACACAACTGATTTCTAGATGTTATCACTTCAATTTCTTACTTTTATACAATCAGGATCAGTGTTTCCTCAAAACACTATTAACTTTATAAGGATATGCTGATTTTTTTTTCATTCTTCCTTTATTCTTTCCAGCAGAACGTTATGTCCATAAGAGAATGTTTCAGATCCAAAATATTAGTAAAAATAAAAAAGGAGCGAAATTCAGTCGAAATGAAAAGAAGGTGAAACTGTTTAAAATGATTAGAAATGATCCGTCAAAAACTGGAGAAGAGGGAGCTGAGACTGCTCTTTAATCAGTGAGAGGGGCTGTATGGAGGCGGGCCGAGGTGCCTACTGTAATCCGATACAGGCTCATGCGCATGGCGTGCACGCACACCCAGTCAGGAGGAAGGGGGGGACTGAGTGAGCGGTCCTGCTCGCTGCCACAAACCCGGCGGAGATCGGAGGGGAAGGAGCGCACTGCCGGAGCCTGCCGGGAGCGAGAGGCACACTGTGCGCGTAAAGAGGCGGAGAGGACGTAGAGGACGGAGAGGAGCGGGGACAGCGGGAAGAAAGCACGCTTTCCTTCCTCCACAAGCACTTTTACACACGCAGACTGGATCTGCTTCTTACAAGACATGATCCTTTTTGCTCAAGATGTAAAAACTGTTGGAGCGGCAGAATAAGAGGAGACCTTTTTAAAAAATTCCAATAATAAAAAACCGCCTCCTATGAAGAAAGTTGTGGAGGAAAATACTTTTTTTTCTTTTTAAAGAACTTGTTTTAGATTTTCCTGATGAGTCTGCCTGCCGACCAACTCTGATTTCTTGTTTATCTGAACAAACCCTGGCGCGTTTTTTACTGTCAGAGGGGTCACAGCTCTGCGATGGATTCCGCGGGACTCGAACGGTGTTTGCAGTTTCAATTCCTTTGCTTTCAGACTCCAAGTGCATTTCTTACATGTTAAAGAAGCAACTCGCATGATATCTTGCTCTTGGAGAGGTGAAACCAGGCGATCGGATCCTGGTCTGTGGTCGCGTTAAGAGGAGAACTGTGGAAGAGGAGAGGAGAGGAGAGGAGAGTGGGGCTGCAGCTCTGCCTCAGATATAACACCGAGCAGGAGGAGAGGAGGTGTTTTTCTGTTGTTTTTTTTATTTCTCCACACCAGAAGGAAAAGATGGATTTACTCATATGGTTCTGTGGATGTATACTGCCGTGTCTTTTGCCTTCAGCTGTAAAAGCAGAGGAAGTGGGTAAGTTTGACACTTTGGCTCCCTGAGGAAAGCCGTTTGGCTGAAATTGGAAATGAAACATTTTATTGAAGTTTTATATCATAACTTAAAACAGGCCGTGAAGCAGCAAAAATCTTATGTTTGTTTCCCCATTAACCCGAGTGATGAATCTAAAAAAACCTTAATTTTTAGGGTTACTACTCATCCTGAATCCATTTAAGACACTTTAGTTTAATATATAATTAGACGAAGGGTCACAGCTTCACGATGGTGTTGTGTGGAGAAATGATATTTCAGAATCGACAGAAATACAACAGAGTATAAAGACATTTTAAAGGGGTGGTTCAGTTATTTTCAGCATGTTTTCATTGTTCCCCTGATGCTCCCAGCCCGTCCTGCCATGGGATGTTGGCTCAGCATCAGTAATTCTGCCTCACTGAAAGACAGCTTTAAAAACGCAGCTCAGTTCCAAGGAGGGGACTTTGAAAAATGGAAAGAAAAGAAAAAGCTCCACAATACTACTCAGTTGTGGAGTTTTTTTTTCTTTCTGTTTATTCAATCTTTAGAAATCCTCGACAGTTTATCAGAAAGCATAGAAAGTAATTTTAAGCATCTCTGAAGAGTATTTTAAAGGTTTTCTTGTCGCTGCGCAGGAAGGTGGCGGACATCCTGACCGGGCTGCTGTCGGTCAGCTCCGACTGCCCTCTGGATCCGTTTCTGCCTCTTTTACTCACTCCGGAGGAGTGTGAGACAGAGGCAGATTTATAACCTCAGTCAATAGCTATCTTTGCGTTTTTTATGGACAGCTAACAGCGAGAGAACCAGCGCAGGTTCTGGTTTAACACAAAACCACGCGCTGCGTTTGGTCTTTATGCGCATCCGTTTTTACGCACAAAAATATTCCTCAATTTTAGTTTGCATTTAGATGAAACCCACTCAAGTGTAGAAGGGCAAATAAAACCATCTCTAGATTTAAGACCATGCCTTGAGATGCACGTGGGAAAGGGGAAAACGAGAAGAGTATTCGTGGAAAAGTTAGTTCCATTCTAGGATTTTCTGACTCAGGAAGACTTTTGCGGATCTCATGACCTGGATTGAGTGTTGTGTGTGCCAAAAAGATATTTGTGAAAAGTCTGGTTCCTGTCAACAGTTGGTTGAGGTCATGCCACCTCCAAAATACTTAAGATTTTAAAACATATTTATAATTTTTCTGGGTTTATTCCAGTTTTGCAGCATACCCGTGCCTGTAGTTCTCACCAGCATTGCTTCTTTATTCATTTTAACTGACCTTCATGTTAATTATTGTCATAAAATGATCTTAACGGTTATTTCTGTCCTGTTGAAAAGCACTAAGAAAGAACATTTTATACCTGTTGAGGTTGTTTCAGGCCTACTTTCTGACAACAAAATATCTGCTGACAATAAGTAAAACTTCTTTTTTTCTGAGGACTCCCTCCAGCTTCCCCTCCAGCTCTCCCCGCCGGCACTCTGAGTTGAACACACACACATTCTCAGCTGTAGGGCTTTGCAGGATGAAGCTTCCTCAGCACTAAACTTTTATAGATGCCTCTCCTTTGCTGTCTCCCCAGAGATGAGACGAGGAAAGCACAGAGAGACGGAGAAGTGCGCATATATAGAAGGAGGCAAGAGGGATGGAAGTGCAGAAGGAGGATGTAACAGAGACAGAAACAGGCAGAGGAGCTGCAAAAAGAAGGGAACCAAACGGAAGAATCATTTTTAGCCTCGCTGTTTGATCCTGTTTCTTTATTCTGTTTGATCACAGCTGTGCCTGGAAGGCAGATAAACGGACATAATTGGCCACTCAAGACCAGCTGTCTGCTTCCATAGTGTCTCAGCTGAAATATACTAGATGATAAAACAGGATCACCATGATACAGAGAGTTAGAAGTACTCTGCGCTGCAAATGAAATGCTCTGAGTTATTTTTTTAAAATAAATCATTGTATTGCTCCACCAAACTTAGTCATTTTAAAAAACTGAAACAGGAGAGTCAGCAGTTCCATGCATAAAATATAGTTGCATAAATCAAAGGAATAGAGCAATAAATTCACCTGCTTTCAGTTGTTTTGTCAAAATTAAAAGGCTGCAAAAACAATTTGTTATAACTTTATGAACAACTAATATGATTGTTTAATTTTTAGCCTCAAGCTTTACTCCAACATTTACTCAGTTGTGGTGTTTCTTTGTAGGGTGAGTGTGTAATAATTAAATGTTACATTAAAGCAGGTCAGAGTGCTTTAAGTATCAGCTGACTGTCAATAAAACAACTCATCGATACCATTTGTTCATTTAATGAGGTTTTACCCCATTTTAGCTTCCTGCATAATGACATTAAAAGGCTTAGCTTTCTTTAAAGGAATGTATATCACCCCCTGGCTTTCAGGCCAGAGTTTTAGACCAAGCTCATCTTGAGAAATGGTGGAGTTGTAGCCATTTTGGTCAAACCTTGAAAATAGCAGCATGCCCAATGTCACTGAAATCACAAGATGTCACGCTCAGAGTGTCGAGAATGACTCTCAGCTACTACCACATCAAATAATCACTCAGCATCTGCAAAACGTTACTGAATTATAGCTATTTTTGTGTTTCTTTATATCGGTTGGCTGTGGCAGCCATTTTGAATTGAGTTCACTTATGGATATTTTACTAACAGACAGACGTAGCTGATTTCAAATAGTTAATGAAATAAATTTTAAACAAAGA
The DNA here is from genome assembly GCF_001649575.2 of Kryptolebias marmoratus. NCBI lineage: Eukaryota > Metazoa > Chordata > Actinopteri > Cyprinodontiformes > Rivulidae > Kryptolebias > Kryptolebias marmoratus. The sequence continues at coordinate 5,313,447 of NC_051435.1, read as the reverse complement.
CTTTCCTATTTGTCAGAATTCAGAATATGTATTGTGGATCAGTTTCAGCTGCTAATTTAAATTTTAGCACAATATCTGTAAAATTGACTGATTAATAACCATTTCAGGAAAATAACTTCCTGCCAAAAATATACTACATTTATCTATATAACCTATATAATACAATTTAATACACTTACCTGGACATTTAGCTTAAAATCTTGCAGATATTTTGTAAATATGAATCCAACTTTTTTTGTTTTTACAAAGATTTTTAGTGCGTATAAAGATGATCCAACTGGCTTCATTTTACAGCTGTGTGTGATAAAATCATAAAAATGTGATATAAAAAGCAAAGAATCACTGTTTCTTTATGCATTTCCATAGAAATATTGTTATAATCTCTCAAAATGCTCTTTATTACTTCTGAAAAGTCAGGCGTGTTGGTTTACTGACACAGAGGGGAGACAATTATAATATAAGATCTATTTCTGATGCCTCACCTATGAATTGTAAACATTCCTTCCAGTTTAGCCAACTGAAACAATAATGTAGTAAAACACAAGGCACGAGAATGGAAAAAAAAAGAAGAGCAAGAGTTTAGGAGCCTTCAAGAGGGAGGGAGAGCAGGGAAAGTGAGAGGGAGGGAGTATTATAGGGCATTAGAGGAAGGAGAGGGAAGCAGCTGAGTGTGAAGCAGTAGTTGAGTGGAGCCACCTGCAGAAAACCAATCCAGATTTATTCCTCCCTTCTGCTGTGCACAGGAGGGTTTCTGCCTGAGGTATAACATTAAATAGACTCTGATTATGACACCCCGAAGGTAAAAGATTCACATTTATGCTTGCTGGTAATGATGGAATTACATTACAATTAAAGGAGCCCTGCCATTTAAAGTAACACGACACGTTTACACAGTTTGAACACGGATAGTTGGTTTTTCATCGAAATCACAGAACAAATCTGAAAAAGTTTTACTTACAGAAGAGTAAAATTCTTTTCACCAAAGCAGATTTCAAATTGCTCTCTACTGTGAAGGTTTAAAAATGTTTGTGTGTGTGACTGCTGTGTGGCAGGTGACACTTTGCTGTAGAATCACCTCAGATTTCACTTTAAATATCCTGCAGGTAACAGGTGTTTCCCACCAGGTCTCAGGATTAGGACTTATCCACATTCATCTGGTGACTCAGATGATGACTATATATGGATTTTCTTTTTTCTTGAAGGCAAATGTCAACTAAAGACTTAGCATTCGTTGAAGGAATGCATGTCACTCACCTCCTTTCCTGTTTTAAACTAAAATAATTTTATGCCGAGAAGGGACAGAGTTGTTGTCATTTTGGCCAAACTCATATGCCAGATTTCAAGCAATATTGTGAGATCTCACAAGATGTTTTAGTGCTTGGAGGATCTCTCAGCTAGTACCACACTAAATTTGAGCTTAATATTTGGAAAAATGACTGAGTTATAGATGTTTTTTTGTGTTGGCTAATGTTGATCAGCTGTGGAAGCTATTTTAAATTGGGGTGACTCCAAATGTTAATCACTTGTAAATGTCCATCCAATGAGAATTTCACTAAAATCCATTCAGTGGTTCATGAGATATTTTGCTGAAATGACAAACACACCCACGCGCACACAGACTTTGGCGGCGGGTGATAATCGTGGCCTAATAAGTGGGATGTACAGGGAGGTGAGAATCAAAGAGGGTTCTTCTACTAAACATCAACAACCCAGTTTGCACAGAGTGAATAAACATTAAGCCAATTATCCTTTGGCACATTCTCCCTCTGTCTCGCTCTCATCTGTAAAAGGGAAAGAACAATTAGTGCGTCCAGCAGGATCTTCTAATTACAGTTATCATGTGATTAGTAAACTGTTAGTATTCTAGTGTCCTCACTGGCCTTTAGTAATGAATGGACTAATTATAGAGGATGAGGAGACCAGCATGTCTCTAGTTGTGTTTATGCACTTGTCAAGAAAAAAATATCCTCAGATGGCAGCAGAGATCATGAAAAATCCTTCACATTGTAATATTTGCTCATCCTCTTTGCTTTAAAACCTTCTCACACGAAGAAAAATGTCCTGTGAACAAACAAAGTCCCTGGAGATGGTGCGAGGCCACAGGTTGTTTTCCTCTCTCTCTCGTCACGCTGAATCATCTTGTTGTTTCCCCCCTTTTTCACGGCACTTCAGCTCCTCTCTAATAGTGCTCTCTGTCTCTTTCTCCACACTTACCCCTGTCAGTGTTTTCTCCTCACCCCGCTTAAGAAAGCTCCCTCACCTTCTGTTCTCGCCGCTCAGACACGGTGGGAAATCTCTTTACTGTCTCTGCCGCTCTTTGTGTTTTTTCCTCTTTCTGCCTATTCTCTCAGACTCTGTCAATCTGTGTTTTCTCACACTTGTTGGAAATCCATTCACACGACTTGTTACAGACGTTCATTCTCGTGTTTCTGAGAAGCCTGATGTAAGTTGATGGTTTTCCAGTTATTTAAAGGAGTACACTGAATTAATCTGTTGATTTTTATGAATACATTCCAACAAGTTAAGATGAGAATAACAGACTCTAGTGAAAAAAAATGCACAGATCAGCAAATTTAACAGCTAGGGTAAATAGTTTTAGGTTAAAATCTGAAGATGATATAACAAATCTAGTTGCTGAGTCAGCATTCACACTGTTGGTCTCTGTTTGTATTTTCTTCCACTTTTTATGATCAAACTACTTCTGCATGCTTTGAGCTATTTTATTTGTTCATATATCAAACATTCGGCTCGATCAAGAATAGTGTCCTGTGAAATTTAGTATTTCTGACTTTTATACTTTTTGAATTAATTTACTTTATTTACAAAAAACAAAATCCCCATAAAAATATTGAAATCTTTTAAATAAAATTCTTTTCCAGTCTGTTTGCGCTCAAAGTACAGCATGGATTGAGGATTACTCTCAGCTAATACTGCATCAAATTCCAGCTCAGTGTTTGTGAAGTTGAGTTATAGCTACTTTTGTTTCTGCTGCGGTTAATTAGTTGTGGTGGCCATCTTAAAATTCATCGACTAGTTTATGAGATATTTTGCTAACAGAGAGACAGACAAACAGCCTTTCATGGTTTTGGGCGATGGCAACAAAAGCTCAACAATCATAATGTAATCTGATTGTTTTTGTCTCCAGGAATGCTGAAGGGTTCTAACAGGTTGGGAAATAAATCAAAATTACACAATTTCATTTGTTTGAGCTCAACAAACCTTGGGCGTCACTGTCAGATTGTTCCTCTGTGTTTCATTTAAAACCCTTGTTTATACTGCAGTCATTTTAACAACGTATACAATTATTTTTCAGTGTCATACTGAGGCAGTTACAGGACCATTCTGTGGTTTGGACCAATCATTGCACAATTATATGGAGGACATTTCACTTGATGTTGGAAAAGAACCTACTTTAAGGTTCTACAAACTCAGATTGTTTGTACTTTTGGCAGAGTGGTTACAAAGTTAGGGACATTTCTTCCAACAGTTACTGCATAAAAGCTATAAAAAGGTTTAGTTGACTCAGAAACTTGTGTTATTCATAATTCCCTTCTTAGCTAAAACAGTAAAACTGTAGATAAATTCATAAGTACATCTGTTCTTTTGTTTGTGTCAGGGTGGGCAATATTTAGTTTCAAAAGGGTCACATTGTGTTAGTCAAAGCAGTCTAAGGACCACTCCTTAAATTGAAAAAAATAGTCATTCATTCAGACAACTCTGAGAACACTTTTAGGGTATATTCTTCCTGTTGATTTATTTTAAGTTGTTTATTTTTACCCTAGGGCATTGAAGGTCAGATAGAGATCGTCACTATGTCCTTATTGGCCCTCAGGATCAGAGATATTTATAAAAGTAGATCTCAGACAGAAACCTGAAAGTTAAAGTCTCACTTGGACTAACTTCCCTGTCGGATAGTTTCTGTACAACTTTTAAGTCCTGCCCTCTCCATCCTCCATGCAAAAGAAGAGGACATGGCCCTTGCTTAATGAAAACATACCTCAAGATTCTTTTTTTCAGCTGTTGAGTCTTGTTGGTTTACTTCGTTCTTACTTTGCTGCTGTGTTCACATATTAATTTCTCTAATATGTTTCGCTGTAAACATATTCATTTGTTATGCAAGGGAGTAGGCAACATTTAAAACTCCTCATTGCTAGTGCACAGACTCTGGTTCCAAAAGTACGACACAGTTCCTGCTGGCTTCAATTCTGAACAACAAGAGCTGAAGGATACATGCGGTCTATCAGTATATGTCTATGCTCAGATTGTATTTTGCCGGTTTATGTTCAGTAAAGCCCTCTGGTGGTTGTTGTAACATCGACACAAACAGCTGATTGTAGAGCAGCTGAAGTTCAACTTATCAGAAAGACATTACAGTAGTATTTATAATCTCATCATCCTGCCATAAAGCATCCGATAAAGTTTACTAACAGTTTATAACTCTTTATGCTTCCATGAACAACTAACCATTTTGAAACTGACAAAAATGCTGTACCTTTTTTATTACTTACCTTATGCTGCTTCCTGACACTTTCCTTAAATTTTTTATGGTATTTCCTTGTTATGTCATCACTTTGGATGTTAAAACGCTTGTTCTTTCTGTGTCAGTACTTCTTTTTTTCACACACTCAGCTTTATTTTCTGACTCATTTTGTCTTTCCTCCCCACCATTTTTCTTTGTAGCCCTCCAAAGTCATCACTCACTCCGTTTTATCCACACACACTCAGTAGTTTTCCACTGAGTCTCAATGCAGAACACCTGGAAAACACAGCCCCACCTGTTTGTGTGTAAATGTGCTTCTTGCTCAGTTTGTGTGTGTAGGTTGGACTTTTTTTTGTCCACTGAGCTTTTCTGAGTTGCTGACTTTCTCCTTACAGTTGATGAGAGACAGATGTTCTTGCATCAGTCTCCTTTCTGACTTTCATCCTGCTCTGACTACTTCTTCCTTCTGTTTTTTTTTTGTTTTTTCTCCCCTCTGTCTTTTATCAATCCCCAATGTTTTAGAGACAAAATAACTCCCTGGTTTTGATTTAAGCAAAGCATTTCAAGATGTTATTTCAGTGTTTGTCATTTTGACAGAGTTACACAAACTGTTTTACAACAAATTGTTTTAATTTTTCTTTAAGGAAACATTGCCTGAAGCTTTTATGGTACTTTGTGTTGCTGTGGTCGCACAAAAACTGCACCATAGGTCAACGTGGATTTTGTCCTTTAGGCTTTGAATCTTATTATCTGGATGGTTGTCATCACCTGATGCTGTAGGAAAAAGGCTGGCTGACTGTGTGAAAGTAGTCACTGCCTGTGCGTCTAAAACTCATAACAAAGCTAATCGACTTTATCAACACAAACTTGGGTGATATGCATTCCTTCAAGAAATGCCAGGCCTTTAAATATACATGAGGATCATTCAAGGTCAGAATAAGAAATCTTGACTCAGTGTGCTGTTTGTATTATAGGGCCAGTGTTGGTGGATAAAATGTTGACAGCTGGTCTCTTAACAAGCTTTCTGGTCAGCTGCATGAAAAACATTTTCCCACTTTCACAAACAAACACTTTCTAAACTGCTAATGCGTTCATCATGGGGGTCAGGCCCATGGAAATTAATGCAGACTGCAACACATTAGCAAAGTTCTCACAGACTAGTAAATCGATTTCTACAGGCTCAAAAAAAATGTCTGTTTTGAGTCAAATCAAACTCCCTCAGAGGGAGGACGAATCTGTAAGTAAGCTCAGAAACAAGGTCAGAACATTTGCAATTTGGGCCAACAAACAAGGATGTGGATCATTTGTGCAAAGAAGATTCATGTGTGTGTTTTTATCTGTTTGGCATTATGGATGGTGTGTGTGTGTGTAGATATGCACATGTGGGGAAAAGTTGCTGAATAGGTGTTATCAGGATGCAATACCAAACACGGCAGAGAGCCATAAATAATGCAGCGACCTGTCTTATATCCCTGCTTGACTGCTTAGCACCATTTACTGCCGCTTATCGTGGGTGTGTAGCTGTGTGTGTGGTCTGAATCCGGTGATATCCAAGCCAGGCGAATATAAGCAATGTTCAGCGGTTTGTGTTTGCACATTTGTTGTGAATATGTGGTTTAAATACAACCTCTCCCTGATGATCTCCACATGCTCCTGTGGTTTGGGGGAAAAAAAAATCTGTTTTGTGTGAAAACAAGGGTCAACAGGAGGGAAGTGTTTACGAGAGGAACGGAAGCCGAGACAGAGAATATTGTGGCGTTTTGATGTGAGACGTGTTCACTGGGGCAGAGTCCAGTGCCCAGGATGAACAAGTTCTGACTGAAGAAAAGCTTGAAACACAGCGAAAGGAAGCGTCTCACTGTTGGGGACTAGTTTGTGACTCAGTGTTGCAAAAACATGCACAGATTTTCTATTGTAGTCTCACTGAATTCTGAGAGGTTATGACCAAGCAACCAGTAATCTATGCAACCCTGTTTTGCCTGACCCATTTCTGAAACTCATGGTATATTGTTGTGTACATGGGTTGAAAAACTGTATTCTAGACCAGGGTTGCCAACTCCTCAGTAAGGAAAATAACTATTGGCAATCCTAAAAGTTGCTAGAAGTTGCAACTTGCCATGTGCATGTAATTGTAATAGGCACTTTAGGAAAGTGGAATAACACAATGGGAGAGTCAAAAAGTGAGTAAAAAAACACCCTAAATATGTTTATATGTCAAAATTCCAACATTCCTGCTTTATCTGGACTTGGGATCTACAAAAGTGACCCAAAATAGAGAGTTATTTTAGTGTCGTGACTTCTTTTAGTCAACAACAGTAGGAAAAGTTGCTGGATTTGTCACTAATCACCTTATTGAAAAAGATTCGAAAGAGGGGTCTGAGGAGTTGCTAAGTTGGCAGCTCTTGTTCTAGGTTGTGCACCATATTTCATTGCCCACCTCCACCACACCATACACACCTCAGCTCGCTTTGTACCCAACTTGGCAGCCACCCCCACATTTATGATTAAATCTGCTGAAGAACCCATTTAAAATAAAGATAGGCAGATAAATGTTTTATTATTGATCATGTTTCATTTTTTTTTTAGACCTGGGCACGTTTTCTGTCATAAGGAGAGCTCCCATACAGGTGACAAAATACAGCTTAGTGCTTTCAAGACGAGTTGGAAATGCCCACCACAGAGCTGAAAAAGGTTTGAGACACCGTCAACAACTCTATTTTTGAGGAAATTTGAGCACAAATTTTTTTAACATGCTTAGGATTCTAACAACAAGACAGTGAGCCCCTGCGACTCAAGCAAGGAAATTGAGAACCCTCTACAAACGTTGCAAGACATTTTTCAACTTCATCTTTCTTCATATGTCCCAGAAGAGCAATTTGTAAAAGTAAAAGAGACATGACTACAAACATAAGAAGAAGAAACAGACACCCACAAGTACAATGATTTAGGCATCAGCAAGCACCAGTAGCAGTGATTTTAATCTATGATAGTATATTATATGATATGAACATTAAAAAAAGCACTTTAAAACAAAGTTTAAAACAAATGCTGTTCACCAATAAGTTGCCAGAAGTTGCAGCCAAGTGAGAGACCTTTTTTAGCTGTTTGATCATTCTTGGCGTAAACTCTTTTTTTTTTTTTTTTTTACCAACTCAGCATATCCTCACAACATGCAGATCTGAGCGCTTTAGCACAGAATACAAATTAGCATTGCAATTGATTTTGTTTTGGAAGCTGTGCTTAGACGCTTACTTCTTTTTTCTCTCCATAGCAAAAGAAAGTTCTTACTCCCACCTCTGAATATCTTTGCCCCTCACTGCAGGGACTTGACATTTCACTGTGTGTAAATGTGTGTGTGCACAAAGTAGATGAGCAAACAATATCAGATCCTCTTTAAATGGCACCTAATGCACAATGATGTCAACCATGCACTCGTGAGCTCAATTTGTGTCACTTGCTGCCCTGTTTGGACGCAATAATTGTTGAACGACTTTGTGTGTATGTCCCTGAGACAGATAGAGCCATAAAGTGAAGCAGACGCAATACTTCCTACACACAAAACTCCTGCCTCACCATCACACGAGCCCTATTCATCAGGCACTAGGAGGTGCTGTCTTTATCGGCCATATGCCAAAGGTGAGAGAGGAGGAGGCGAGAATGTGCCAAACTGGTAAAAAATGGATAAACAGAGAAAAGTTCTGCTCCATCTGGTTGTGGATGAATGTGAGAAAAGAATAAAGTTTTAGTGAAAATCAAACCTGCCTGTACCAGGTTAATGATATTTAGAATATTTATGGTTTGATGAGCCTGTTAAAGCAGCTCAAGGGATTTATTCAGACATTCCTAAACTAAAATTTGCGCAACTTGAGAAAACTGTAAACCCTATTTTTTGTGATTATCGTTGTTCTATCAAGCTGTAGCATATCCCCCAAAAATCTGTAAAGACTATTCCAGAGAATTCTTTGAATCCCAGTCTCAAATGATGGGTACATTTGTCTGTAAATGTATTTCAAAGAGTTGCAAAATTAATCTTATTCATGTCACATAGACAAGACTATGTGACATGGTAAGGGTGTCACCCCAAAAATAATAAAATTGTAAGCTTGATTTATTTATATTTCATGAAAACTCTAACCATGTGCTTTTACTCCTACTTGTCTTCATGGGAAAACAAAGTAGAAAAGTAAACATCTTGGAAAACATTTTGTGGGATGACTCTTAATGTCACGGTTTGTTTTTTATCGATTTCATCTTGATGTTTGTTGGTTTAGTTTGTTTCCTTTTTTAGACTTCTTTCTGACAGTTCTGATCAATGCCAACTGAGTTTACTTCAGCTCATTTAAACTCATGTTACTGTCAAATTCACCTTACGGCATGATGGAGAAAGATAAACTAGTCCAGTTCAACAAAATCTGCATCGTATTTGCTGCAATAAAATGTTGATTGACTGGCGCTTTTCAAAATGTATTCCTTTTGTATTTGATCTCACAAAGTTTTCATTAGATGGAGCTGACTAGGCGTTGTACTAAAAGTGGTGTTTGGCTGAAGCTGCTGTGAGATTCTGGAGTGGTTAAACACTAATCCAGGTGGTGTAGAGATAAATGCATCTGGCGGGGTTACACAGCTCTTGTAGCTCCACTCTTGTATGTCTGAATGTCAGCAGGGGAGATTGGAAACAGATAGGAGGAGATAGAAAGGACTGGTTGGTTCTCAGCATGAAGGAGAAGGAAGCAGAGACATTCAGACTGGTAATCATTAATTGTTAGGAGACAGAATGAGGCAGCCACCAGATATAAATGTCAACATGTCACTCATGTTGTCTACTATGTGCTGAAGTCTGACCTCCTATTTAATCTTTTCTTTCTGACTCTTAAATGTTTGCATCATGTTGCAAAGTTTTATGGTAAAAAGTTAGACTTTTAACAATGAATTCATCGTGTAATTTAGTTTTTAAATGGTGATGGTGGTAAAGTGTTTATACTGTGTCTTATGTGTGCACGTTGTACTCTTCTCAGAGTTGGTTTACAGTAGCTGGTCTATTAATAGCTTAAAAACATGTTGTATTCTGCTGAGTAGTTTGACTTGGCTCTCACAGCCTCACAGCACAGAAGCAATAAATAAAATGTTACAGCACAGAAGGCCTGATGGTGGCTCAGACCAACAAGTTACACAACCTTTTCACAGAGATTCCCCCCCCACCCCCCCAAGGCATGTCTTCTGATGCATATTTAGCCACAGCTAAAAAAAAAATGCACATCATCAGGAGTTTGATAGTGAGTTTGTTCTCCTTTTCTTTGAAAAACAGGAAATTGTTTTAGGGGTTGCATAACAGCCAAGTATTTCCATACTAAACAGCCAATGTTCGCAGATGCTGTTTTCATTTGAATAACCTAGCCCATCTTTGCCATTAAATCCTCAAAATATTTGCTAGAAGGACATCTGCTTCTTTAAAAATATACTATTTAATGAATTTTTTGTGTTTGTCACTGTTGAAATAATTGATGGTGGCAATGCATATGCACTGAAGCACCCTTATTACTATCTTGTTCAAAATGTTTGTTCTGTATCTCTTCATGCAGTTTTGAAATAAAACATGCAAACCCAAAACTGCAGCTAGACTGAGAATAGTGTGCTATGATTTTTAGAACTGGTATGTTGTACAACATAGACAAAATTAGCAAAAAACTGCAAGAAAAACATATAATAGAACTCAATAGGATTTGGACAACCCAGCCAATTTGGAGCTCTATAAATTAGACATACTTTACAGAAATAAAAGACATTAAGTAAAATTTTAAACAAGTCATAGAAAGTTGGACTTTATATATCTGAACTAGCACTTTGATTTCTTTTATGGTTTTCACACAATCACAGTTTAAGTTTAATGATTTTTTTCCTAAATTTTCCAAGAAATGTTCACATACTAATTTCTGAATTGTCAAAAACTGTAGCATTTTTTGAAGCAAACTCTTTTTCTTTCCAAAACTCTTTGTGTTCAGTACATAAGATAGACACCAAAATGTAATTTTTGTCTACTTTCACCCTCGGTCTCCCTCATTGCTATAGGACTTACATTTTCTTCTCAAATACTCCCAGAAAGCAGAGTTCACACCCAAGCTTCCACAGACTTCAGTGATATTTCAGCTCAAAATGTTCTCCTCAAACCTGTAAGGGAAGATTCTGTTTGGCTTGTCAAAGCTCGTACAAAAAACACTGTAGCAACACAAAACTTCATGTGTGACCATCAGAGGCTTTTATTGCTGACAGTTTCACAAGTTTCACGATCTGACTTATAGTTTTTGCTCAAAGACTGTTTGAGGCTTACTATTCAGTCTGTTACTGTCTGCTTCTCAGAACTTGGCAGTCAGGGAGTGAGACACACAGGTGTGTGGTTACCACAGTGATCATATGGAGCCAAAGGCAGCAGCTTTAACTTTTATTTTGGTTACTTTAACACTTCTGGCTTTTTTCTTAGCTTAGACTAACACAAGCTTATGCTGGAATTTTAGGCACCCTTGAAAATTTCCTGAAAAATCTTCTGGTTCCTTGCTTTTCTTAAAAAGTATGGTCTGTAAGGGACTTTCTCCCATTGTATCCTTGAACAATAATTGTACATAATGTATTTTGTATCAGTTATTGTGCACTTTTTTATGAGAACAGTTTACAGACTTTGTGGTCTGACTGTAAATTCAATGTTATCATTGAAAAGGAGGGTCTTAAACATAACAGAGATAACATTCAGTCCATATCCACCACGATGGTTTAACTTACTGGACGATCAAGATTCTTAACTGGCATGGAAAGTCTGCACAGTCAATCAAAAAGAGCAGCCAGCCTTTTGACACAATAGCCGCTACAGATTTTATACAGTGAACTTGTGTGTGTTTTGCCGCTGGGTGTGACAGATATGTGTGTGTTACTCATCTATGTCAGGATGCATCTGCAGCAGTGAATATGGGACATTGTTTATGACAAGAGACAGACGTATGACTTCTGACAAGTGGATCCGCTCAGTGACAGTAACTGTGGCTTCTGGTAGACTGTGCGTGTGTGTGTTATAGCAGGTTTGTGAGTCATTCTGAGCCACAATCATGTCTTTGTGCATCAATTTGTGGCTTTTGACCCCATACACACAAAGATAAAATGTCCATTTTTCTGTTTGTTTCTCATTTCCTGTCACTGCAAACATAAATTTTCTGTTGATTTTACAGATTAAACTCATAACAATTGAATGTCTTTTGAATAGAATTGTGAGTTTTTACAGTGTTGTGTTCATTCTCAATGACAAAGAAAACAGACTCTGACATACTCTTATCTGAAGCTCTGAGGGAAATTATTATGGTCGTACCTTATTAGTTTTTGTATTGGTAGTAATTACAGTTTTTCTTATTGTTATTATTATTATTATTAATAGTAGTAGTAGTAGTATTTATCCTACAAGTCACAGAGCATGTTTATTCTGTCATTTGGTTTTGAGAGGTCTCTGTAATAACCTATGATAAGATATTCCAATAATATTTTTTTTTTTTCAAAGGTTAAACATTTGATACTCAAAAAAAAAAAAAACTATAAACCTAGCATTCCTTGACAGAATGCCTATTGCCCATCGCCTTTTACAAAGACCATGTTGAGAAATGTACTTTTCATAATTTTGCCTATTTCCTTTTCTCTCTTTCTCCCTGCAGCATCGGAGTCATGCGGTGGTCACTTGGATGCGAGCATAGCCGGCTACATCACCACACCCGGCTACCCGCTGGAGTATCCCCCCCACCAGAACTGTCGCTGGGTCATTACAGCCCCCGAGCCTTCGCAACGCATCGTCCTCAACTTCAACCCGCACTTCGAAATAGAGAAACTGGATTGCAGGTGAGGGCGAGATTGATGAATCAGGGGGAGTTTCACAAGAAGCTAAACTGGATCTTTTTTTTTCTGTCTTCGTCTTGTTTCTGCCTGAGAGTTGCTGAGTTGCTGCAGAGTTGAGCTTGATAAACTTCGTCCCACTCTCCTTCTGTTTCTCTGGCTTTCACTCTGCCATAATAATCACTCTGGGACCTCCCTTGGTCCCCTGCCTCTAATTATCAAAGTCTAATTACAACACATTTACAGTTCCAGCAATGGTTTTCACACTTTGGATGTCTTAGAACAGATTAGAGGATTTGGTGTTCATCATTGTTTTTTTGGGTTGTTCAGCTTTGGTTGCACAGCGAGACTGACAGGGAGGCATCATGAAAGACAAGTTAAATGGAAAATAATTGTATTATTGGAGGAGAAATTTCAAGAGGGAATAACATACTAATTATAGTTTCAAAAGTCTTAAGTGTCTGTAAGATATATGTGAACACAAAAAACAGAAACTGACATTTTTCTGAATTGATGGCTTTTGAAGTTCTGAGTTAAGAACTATAAAATATACTAACCCGTTCTTATCTCTGTGCCTGCCACAAAATTGGGCGAATGCCTCTCTCATACAGAGTACAGGAACCTGTGGGACATTAAGAGCACAGGTAGTGTAAAAAGCTAAAGATTCAAATCCAGTGGCACTGAGAGAAAGCAAAACTAATATAGAAACATTTATAAAGCCCACAGACGACGCTTGGTTTAAAAACAAAACTGCAAACTGTGATTGCTGCCTAAGTAATGTCATATATTGCTTTAAATTACTCTTCTATATGTATAATAGTGTAAAATTACTAAATAAATTATTTATAAAGTTATTTTAATTTAATTCAAATATATAAATAAGTATACAGAGAACACACGTGAACATGTTAACAGTTTTTTCTTGCACCCACAACAGATTTTAAACCAATACTTGATCACTTTTTTATTTAAAACATTTTAATTTATACTTCTATTTAAAATCAATGCAAAATTTTTAAGGTAACCACAAGTATTGAAAGCAAATTTAAAATTTTAATTTCAATTAAATAGTCAGGTAAAACACCAGAGTCGACAGGTTGTTTTATTTATATTTAGTCATATTTATAATTTATTAACAGTTTTTGTGCCTTTTGCACACATTATGACTTCTTCTTTGCTGATCTGTTCTTTGCAAAGTGATGTTAAGAGCCTGACAAGCTGATGTTAGTAGAAGCCGAAGGTGTGCACGTCCATGCTGAAGGCAGGCATACATGTTCGTCCATTGATCATCCAAAACAACAACAGCATACAACATACACACGCTTGTCTCTGTCTTCTTCCAAGCATGTTTTGTTTTTCTCAGCCTTGAGAAACAGAAAACTGATGGAAATCTCTATTTAGGGGACAAAAACCAAACTCATCTTGCAGGGACAAAGAAGTCAACTATATCTGCAAACAAAAAGTGCTTTATGAACATCCACATGGTTTCCCTCAGTCTCATTCTGTCATATAGAAACTCATAATATAGTACCATTTGTCTCGCTTTTTTAATAAGCTATCAACATGTGGACAAATTCAGTCACAGAATAGCCCTGTTGTGAATCTGCATGTGCCTGCAGGATGTTTTTATGATCACATTATAACAGTCCCTGCATGAGGTTGCAGTGTTATGATTGCAACTATTAATACAAATGCAACCAATCGCCACAACTTTTGCTCACAACAACTTGTTTTTCAAATTTGACCACTTCCTGGAATTTAGATCTGCAAAAAGAAAATGTCCGATGCCAGAAAATCACATTTGCTGTGAAATATTCCTGCTAACATCTGTGCATGTAACTTTCCTGAGGTATTACCTGAAAGTGGTGGAAAACTGTTTTGCACCAATTGCAACACTGTGTTTGAACATAAACAAATAGTGTTGCTCAACAAGCACTTTTTTACAGTAACACATACCCGGAGCGTATGTTTGGGAGTGTTTCTTTCCAGTCAACCAGGCTACGACTCAGCTAGAAGTGATGATAAGAAGCAAGGGAGGAGTTTCCCACTTAGTTGGAGGAAAAATTTGCTAGTGCCTTTCAGAGCAATCTAACTTAAGTCTTCAACACCTGACAACATACATGTGGAACAAAAATATAAAAATGAGAAATTCTATGAAACACATAACTTGTAATTCATAAAGTTCAGCAGATTCACTGATTTTATTTATTATATCCCGACCATGGCATCAACACTGCTTTGTTTGCTTGTATCTGTCACAAGTTTAATAAAGAAAAAATAAATCTTGAAAACGTCACAACTTTGATCACAACTTTCCGAAAGACAGACATTTTAGGCCACATTAATCACCAAAAACATCTGCAAAATCTTAGAAGGATGGCACTGTCAGGACTCTGTTATGGGACTAATGGTAGTCTTTAATTTATAACACATCACATTGTGTAAAATATTCTGCAGGTTGTAAAGTCTTCATTAGGATTCATATACAGTAATTTGATTAAAGAGAAACAGCTGACAGGAATGAGAGATGATGGAAAATACAGACAAGCACTGGCTAAGCTAACTGTATCTGCAGAGAAAATGTCTCACGGTGACTTCTTTTTTCCGTTCACATGACTGTCGCCGTATGATTATAGATCAGGACATTAAAGAAGGCGGGTTTTAGTTGGAAATGTGCTGCATCTGTGCAGTGGAGTATGATTCATGATGTGTTCCTTAACCGCGTGACAGACTGGTGCAGAAAGAGGAAACTGCCTCTCTGTGTGTCCTCTATTTGTGACACAAAATGTTGGGAAATAAAAGAACAGAGTTAAGAGGTTTGTATGAAGCTTAATTTGTCACAGAGCATGAGAAAGTTGGATTTTAGAAATGTAAAAACAATGGTCCACTTATCTGCATCCATTGTTCTTTTTTTATCTGCATGGCACTGATAAATGTTTTGGTAAAAGATAAATGTTGCTGAAAATAACTCACAGAATTTAAACTATTAAAAGTCTCAACATTAATAAACCTTCCTGTTATATTCTGTATATTTTTGTATGCAATAAATGTTTTACAGAGAGGGCCACAATGACCCTTTTTTGTATTTAAAAACAGACATGAGACATTTGTGACTAATAAAGCAACTACAGCTGATGAGGTAAAATAAAAAAAGGTATTTCTAAAAGTGAACAGTGTTCAAAACTTTCAAATGGTGCTTTATTGCCTTCAACCCAATTCTGAAAAAGTTGGGATGTTGTTTAAAATGTAAATAAAAAAGAATGCAATCATTTGCAAATCTCATAAACCCATATATGTATACCCTCATATTCATCTGACCTCAGAACAGTTCTCCTCTTTGCCTCAGTCCATTTGAAATGAGCTTTGGTCCAGAGAAGACGGCAGCGTTTCTGGATGGTGTTCACATCTGGCTTCTTCTCTGCCTGATAGAGCTTTAAGCAGCATTTGTGGACTTCACGGTGAACTGTGTTTACAGACGATGATCTGTGATATTATGACTTATTATGATGGGATATTCTTCCCAATTTTCTGTTGAGGAATATTATTCTGAAATTGTTTCACTATTTTTTGTCAAGTTTGGTGGATAGTTTGACCCAAGATGCAGACTGAGACAGAGAGCTCGAAAAGAAAAAGTAATTTATTTAAAATAAGAAACACAAACAAAAGGCTGATGTGGCAGCAACAAAAATTTCAGAGTTGCAGGGTGAGACAGTAGGAAAACTGGACAACACATGAAAGTGACACTGAACCAGCGGGGAAGTGAAGGAGATGAACAGGTTTTAAAGGCTGAGGGTAATTTGTAAGTGGACACAGGTGACTGATTAAACGAGGGACAGGTGTGGGGGGTCGAGGCAGGCTGACAGGTACTGAGCAGAGGAAAGGTGAATGATGACAGGGAACACAAAGGGCACAGGGAGCAAAACACCAACTAACAAAACTAAACACAGGAACAACCAAATAACAGAATTAAAAAACAATAAACTTGAAGATACTCAAATCCTGACATTTTAGACACTGTTTTTTCACAGACTGGTGTAAATTACTTTATTTTATAAAAAAAAAAAACAATTTTCTGCTTTTAACATCTAATAAATTTACTATGCTCCAATATGAATAAAATATGAATTTATGAGATTTTCAGACCATTGCATTCTACTTTCATTTACATTTTATACAACGTTCCAACTTTTTCAGAATTATGATTCTGTATTAATGTTTATTTTTGCAGGCTGCACTTTTCTGTCTCTGAAAGCTAGATCTCTGTTTGGAGTATATGCTCACACACAAACACAAACGCACACACAGCCGGTTTAGAGAAAAGTGCTGTGTCAGGGTCCGCTGAGGGCAGGCGCAAATTATCCTGACAGCTACCTCCTGTCCCCCTGTCTCCTCTCCTCTTTCCTCCTGGCTCTGTCCCCATTCTCCCCCCATCCCCCACTCCTCCCACCCTCCTCACTACTGCCCAATGGATTCCATCTATCATCTTTCATCTGCTGTTGCAACTTTGTCAGCCTCACCTTCTTTTCTATCGTGCCCACCGTCCTCGTTCTTCCTCACCTCTCCTCTCCTTTTGCCCCCTTTTTTGTTCAATCTGCTGTGTGTGTGCCAGTCTAATTTCCCTCTTTTTTTCTCTTTTCTCTCCTTATTCTCACCTCTATGTCTTTCTTCTGCCATGAGCCATTCTTTTTAATGGGTCTAATTATTATTCAGTATTTAATATCAGAAAATGTGCAGCGCACGCCAAATGCCACAATCTTTCCCTCTTCTTACTTCCGTTCTTATTTCCTGTCCCTAATTTGCATTTTTTTCCACACTCCTCCGAAGGTAAGAGGAGTGTGAGAATGTTTTTGCCCATGTCTGTGCATGCATGCATGTGTGTGTGTGTTTGTCTGTACCAATTGCAAAATATCTCATGAATCACTGAATTTTAATGAAACTTTCAAAAAGTAATCATTGAGTTGACATCTACAACTGATTATCTTTTGGAGTCAACCCGCTTTAAGATGGCTGCCACAGTTAATAAACCTTTTTAAACATGCTATAATTTGTCATTTTTACAGATATTGAGCTAAGGTTTGGTGTGGTAGTAGCTGAGAGTCATTCACTACATGTACCACAGCATATCCCATGATATTGCGTGCAGTTACACTTAATGTTATTTTCAACGTTTGACCATCAGGACTACAGCTCCGTCATGATAGGATGATCTTTTAAAACTGAAAGGTGGAATGCTAGGTCATTAACTTGATTTACTTTTGATAGTGTCTATTTTCCCTCCCCCTCTGAGTATGAGTTTCTCACCATTTTCCACCTTCATCATCATTTATAGAGTCAGATGCTATCTGAAACATTGTGTTGGTAAACAAACAATGTTTGATGCATGATAAGACATGCATTAGGGCTGGGAATTGAAGGAAGAAGCATAATTTGGTTCTAAAGTCAAGTCATGTACTGCGTAAGCACAATAACCAGGGAATTATGTGGGCCTTTTCATTGCTCTGTGGCTTACACTGCAAGTGTGGAGTAAAGCATGACTTAAGTAGTGATTTGTATGACAGAGAAGCTGCAGTCAACGATAATGGTTTCACTAATGATTTAGACCTTGTCTTTCTGCTCTGCCCCAATCAATCTTTTAACTCCACGCCAGATTTCTCTACTCCTTTTATATCCAGCGTAATGTGAGCCACATATCAAACAAGAACACTGCTGTCTGGAAGTGTAGGAGTATTTTATCACACATGCAGGCACACCTGGCTGGCAGGCAGGAGTCCCACGGACACAACCGAGAAAGGAGCAAGAAAAGTAGAGTGATGTGATGTGACACCGGCCTCGGGGCAGAGTGGCACAAAAGGAGAACGGTGGATGGAAAGATGGAGAGAGGGCATGACAGAAAGGGAGGAGGAGAGAGGAGCAGCATGTGGAGTGACAGTTCGATTACCAGCTGTGGGCATTTAGCAGCTGCCTGCATGTTTGAATTAACATCACTGTGACTCTACAAGCAGGAGAGCCGTGCATCCATACAAAAGTCAGAGGAGTAAAAACAGTACTGGCACACTAGTGTGGCAAGAGATTTCCTTAGAACATGAGCAAGTGGAACAGTAGTTTCGGGGTTATTTACAATCATGTTGCACAGTAACTTTAAAGTGCCTTGACCCTTTATATTGATGCTGGTATATCAGTTAAATCACTTATACCTTTCTTTATTTATCATTTTATGATAATAGGGAGGTCAAAAATTGAAATGTAAATGAGATATCATGAATATCAGTAGTTTTTTTTGTTTGTTTTTTTTCACAATAACCCAGAGAAAACTACTCAAAGCCAGAACGTCTATGATAAGTTGTTTATCTGGGAAAATGCAGATACGGTCAAATTTGTTTGTACTTCTTTGTTAAAGAAAGAAAAACTCACAAATTTGCCTGAGATGTTTTCTGTCAGAGGAGAGCTACAGGGCAAGTGTCAAAATACAGCTTTAGCGCTTTTGAGACAAGTTGGAGACGCCCACGATTTTCTCCCAGAGCTACAGTTAATCACCTCTTTCCAAAAACACATCAGCTGTAACTATTGGACATTAAATGAAAAAACAAACCAAACAAATTGTTTTAAATAGGTTGATTTGCCAAGTCCTAAAACTTGACAAAGTACGAAGCAGCTGTTAGAAGAAAGCAACAAAATAAATTGCTACCACCTGCAACAAAATAAAGAATTATTAATTTAGATTTCTAGGTCAAAGGTATCTCTAAGCAAGCTGTAATGAAAAAGAATAAAACTGAGAAACGTTAGATTGTTAAAATAGTTTGCAGAATGTCATAGATAAGGTGCTGAAATATCAATTTTTGTCCTCCAAATGATAAAACAATTTACCCAACCAGCTAAATACTGACTCTGCTAATGTGTATAAAAAAACATTTTTCACAGTGTTATGAACTTGTTTTTTTTTAAAGCAAAGTGAAGAGTTCACCTAAACCACCTGTTTGTGTACATGTCATAAAAAAGGTAGCTGTCTTCTTCAGCTCAACAGGCTTGATGTTCTAAAAAGGTGAATCTGAACATTTGTTAAGCACTAATGTAGCAACTTTAAGAAATCTATTTGTACAAAACCACCTTCAGGTCGTGTTGGCAGTAATGATAATATCACTGCTCTGATTTATAGACACTCCCCGGGGCCCTGAAGGTCTACCTGATCAATGTCTGCTACTGTAATAACTTTGAGTGTGTGTGTGTGTCAGTGAAGGACTGATCCTGATCAGTGTGTGTTAAAGCCATAATGAGGAATCGATTGGTTGTCCTGGAGACCATGGCTGGACACACATACATACACACTGTCCAATGCTGGGCAATAATAGACCTATTACCTGATATCAGTGGAGTCAGTCGTACGGCTCACTCTCTATTAACGGCTTCAATGGCCGACTTACTGCTGCTTCTACAAGTCGACGCAGGTACAGGAACATATTAACAACCCAAATGGTGTGTGTGTGTGTGTGTGTGTGTTCGGGGGGTAATCATAATGTTTCACAATGAATGATTTATTATAATAGATAGATTTTAACACCCAATGCTATTGAGAAGTGCACTTTCATAATCCTGACTTCTTATTTTCAGGAACAATATGATGATTAAACTCTTACTACAACTGCCAAGTAAATTAAAAAACAAAAACCTCTACTGAAGGCAAATACGATTTATTTTTCAAATATAATCTTCAGGATAAAATGCTGGAACTATTTGCAGGTTATTATTGCCCATCTCCAAAAGGTAAAGCCGAGCAATAATGTTCCACAGTACAGATATTAATGTAAAAAGCTAATTTTACAAATCTGTTCCAGCTTCTTAAAATCAATCTGACTGTGCAAAAATCTTGATTTTAACAGGCAGAGCAAGGTATTCATGAGTCCATATTATTTATTTATTGAATTTATTATTTTTTTTTTTGGGGGGGGTGCATATGCCCACTTACAAAAACTAAAAGAAGGAGTAAAAACAAAAAGAGGAACAGTTTGTGAATTCCTGTTAGTTGTGGCTTGCTAGCTTTATCGGTGTTGCAAGAAGCAGCTGTGAATGGTCAGAGGGCTCAGCGGAAACCACTACATCTATTTTTTTTTTTCCTTTTCCTGATCTAGAGCCAACAGTGCAGTTTTGCTTCTCTGTGAACCACGTTAAAACATCCCTAATGGTTGAAACTGCATTTTATTATTCACATGACTAAGACAGGAAGGTTTTGTATGGATAAATCCTTCAATAAGTTCCATTTTAGGAAGTTTCAAAGTCCAGTTTTTTACTTAAAGGGAAGTTCATCTCACTGCAGATAAATAGTTAAAGAAAACAATGGCATACAGTTTACGACAAATGGATTTGAATTTAACTAAGAGTTTAAAAGATAATCATTTTGCTTTGATTGTTTTTTTTTTGTTTGTTTTTTATCATCACAAGACTATTAGTTCAGGAATACCTGAACTAATATAATTTTTTTGTTTTGCATGTGTCTGCACATGATGTTAAATAAATCTGGAGGTGTAAGAAGACAAGTCCCAACCAAAAAGGCAATGAGCAGTAAGAAGTGGAAGTTAATCTGTATCCAAAGGCTTTTCCTATGGCTTCTTGTCAGCCAGTACTTTAACAAACTTTCTCTATCCTGAAACACAAACAGGCACAGACTCATAAATCTCTCTGAGTCTCAAATGTTAGACTTTCAGTCCTACAACTAATTAAGTGTGGATTAAAGCCTGTCACAGTATAGGTTTGTAGATCCAACAAGTTCTTTTATACCATTATAAGAAAAACCTAAACAGTCTCAGTTCTGCTTAGAAAATTAGTTTCATGGAGAAAATGTGGGAGGACTTTATCTGGAGTTCTTGTCATTTGCTTTGATGAGTCTCAGTAAATCTTCTGTAATAGTGAAATATATTTGTGGACAGGAGAGCAAAGAAGGGAGAGGTGATGGGATTAACAGTTTGTTAAAAGCTGTGTTCCTCCTACTCACACCCCTCTCCATGTGCAGAACCACAGACTCTCTGAACATTAGTGTGAACAGTTTGTGTCTCCAGGTCTGAGGAGCTGTTGGGTTTGTTGTGCTTTCTTTTAAAAGCTCAACGCAGAGGGGAGGGAGACATGAGGGGGGACACACCTGTCTCCGTCTGTCTAAGGTGTAGAGAAGGCAGCATGAGTTTCATGCTCTCTCTCTCTGATTACATGTGCAGTGTGCCAGTTAAACTTTAAACCTTCTCTGCCTCTGCAGCTGAGGAGATTTCTGACGTTGCTGGTGTTAATGTGTCTAAATGCATGAGACAAAATTAAAGGTCTAGCATTCCTTGAATGAATGCATACCGCCCACGTCTTTCATACCAGAGTTTTAAACGAAGATCATCTTAAGCTGTGAAGGGATGGAGTTGTAGCTGTTTTGGTCAAACCCTGTAAACAACCATATGTGCAATCTCATACGGCATGCGGTGTCACTCAGAGTATCGTTTTAAATTACCTAGCTACTACCACATCAATTTGAAGCTCAATATCTGTAAAATGGACTGAGTTGTAGCCATTTTTTTGTGTTGGCTAATGTCAATAAGCTGTGGTGGCCATCTTAAATTGGGTTGATTCCAAAAGTTATTCGGTTGTAGGTATATTTGGTGACTGTTTTCTGAGTTTCATTAAAGTCTGTACAGATTCATGAGATATTTTGCAAACAGGCAGACAAGGATGGTGCCAACAGCAATTGTCAAAGCTTTAAGCAAATTTATTGTTAGTGTTAGTGATGATTCTCTGTGTCTACCACACCAACCTTTAGCATAATATCTGTCAAACTGACCGAGTTACAGCCAAGTTTGTGTTTTCTAAGCTAGTTGGTTGTGATGGCCATCTTAAATTTGGTTGCCTGCAAAAGGTAATTATTTGTAGACATACATGAAGTGACTATGTACTGAAGGTTTTTTTTAAAAAAAAACCATCTAATAGTTCATGAGATGTTTTGCTAACAGACAGATAGAGTTGACCGTAACAGTCCATAGCAAAATTTTAAGTAGGTCTTGCATAAAAGCTTAGTGCTCCGAGAATATGTTGGGGATGACCATCAGCTTTGAGCAAACTAAATATGAGTTTAATATATGTAAAACTGACTAAGTTATAAGCATGTTTGTGTATGCTAAGGTTAATTAGTTGCGTTGGCCATTTTCAATCAAGTTGACTCATTCATTTATATTCACTGATTACTTTCTGGGAGAGTCATTTAAATCTTTCCAGTTTTTCATGAAATATTTTATTAATACTACAGACAAACAAACACACTCAGACACAGACACAAACATTGTTGCTCTTGCACCTTTGGTGTTGACCAATAAGTACAAATGAACTCGAAAGAGACCGCTCGAAGAATGATCAAGAAAAGATTGGGCTTGGAGAAGAAAAGAAAATGCTTTTGCGTGAAGTAGCTGGGAAATAAAGATGTCAGTGCAGGAAAGGGGAGGGAGAAACTGTCACCACATTGAGGCGTTCTCTGGGGAAAATATGACAGAATCTGTCATACAGTCCAATGTGCATGCAGATGCACACACATGTTCGCACTTTAGTGACAAGTTTGCATCATAAATCTGGTGTTAGCTCGACACAAAGCATGCTGGGACAGAAGGAGGTGTGTGACCCTCGTTATGTTGAGAGGATGCTCACCTGTCAGACTGCACACAGACAGCCAACCATAGCCTAAACACACACACACACACACACACATACCAGTGTGTCACACTACTACTTGGCTGCATTTTTCAAAGCGATGTTTGTTCTTTAGTCTTTAATTCATGTCTGCTGTCTGTAGTCCCATTGTTACATGACAGAAGGTGGGCTGTATCACGTATCCGCACACAAATGTTGTGAATTTTTCTGTCACTTTTACAGTAGAACTGAGGCGTTATGAGGATGAAACAGCATTTAGAATTGTGCAACTCTAAGCCTGTTTTAGAAATATTTTACCATGGCAGTGAACGTAAAGTTGCTGTGCAATGAAATTTGTAGTTTCAATTTTGCCTTCAAACAATTACAAAAAGAGTATAGTCAATAAAAATCAATTAATATTAGAAATAATTGCCAAATTCCACTTTATGAGTGTGCTCTTGTCTTGTTTTGTCTCTCAATGAGCTGCAGCCCCACCCCTCTATTACTGCCCATCTGTGTGTGAGAGCTGTAAGATACGGAGCTGTACTGCTCCAAAATATAAGTTTCTAACAAAACAAATAATATCTCCCATAAGTTTTGCCGAGACACAAATGACCAAATATGTGACGACTTGAACGGTTAGATCAAACAGAGAAGAAAAAAGCTGGAATCAAATGTTCTGCTATGAAAAATTAATAAACCTGTGCCCGGATTGGTCTAACTACTTCAATGGCCTAAAAATAGTTTAAAACTTGGCATTTAATAAAAAGTGATTTGATTCTAGATGAAAAACCTTTCATAGATTGAAGCTTCGTGATAGATTAAATCTCAAACCACCTAATCCATGTGGTTTGCTTTTCTGTTTAGAAGTCATGCACATAAAAGAGAAGAAATAGTGAAAACATTACCACCTCCTTCATATTCAGTGTCTTTAAAATGTGTGCACCATGGCAACGAATTATCACAAGCTTTACTTTTATTATCCAGTGGTACCTGATACCTACATCTGGGGAGTCTCTGGGAAGCCTTCAGCTGCTGACTGATGATATTTTGCTTTTTTTTACTGTGTGGAAACTCAAAGATGCTTTAGGTTCAGAAAAAAAAACACATTTATCTTGTCAGAAATAATGGGCATGACACACCACTGGTACTGTGAGAAATTCCCTAATTGAAAGGGAACATGTTCAAATCAAACTCAAGCCTGAAGTCATTTAGCTCCAGGAATTTATTTCCAGGAAGTTATTTTAGATGCAGGCAGGTGTCCCTTTGGTATCCAGACACAGAGGCAACACTCCTGCTGTGAGTCCACAGATAAACCTTAACATTTGTTGTTAGAAAACATGAAAGAAACGAGAATATAAATAGATTTCTTGTCAGTGCCTGCCTTATATAGCAGAAAACAATTCTCAGCATTCTGTTTATTTTCACTGGATGTAGCTGATTGTGATTTTAGAGTTCATTTTTATCCGTTTACCTTTTACCTAGGTTTATGGAAATGTCTGAGCACCTCCATCAAACAATACTATCAAAAAACTAAAAAAACAAAGCCATTACTTATTTTTAGCACCTCATGTGGTAAAACTATTCAGTTGTCTTTTATTAATAACTAGCTTTATCATAATTAAGGGTCTAATAAAGAAATATGTAGTTTTGTATTAAATACTTTATCCTCTGCAAATTTAATTTATCTCTTATTTTCCATTAGAACCTTCATCAGTATGACAAATAACGTTCATGTATGTTGTCGGCTACTTTTTCTGTTTCACTTACCAGCACATTTGTAACAGACTCTCCGTACAGAAGAAAAGAAGATGTTGAAATGTCCGGTTGTCCATCATGTAGAGTTGGGTCTTATGATCACGTGTTTGTTTCTTACAGGTATGATTATGTAGAGGTCCACGATGGAAGCACCGAGACGGCTGACCTGCTTGGGAAGCACTGCAGCAACATCGCCCCCGCACCCATCATTTCATCCGGACCCTCGCTCCACATCAAGTTTGTGTCGGACTACGCTCACCAGGGGGCGGGCTTTTCGTTGCGCTACGAAATCTTCAAAACAGGTAAAGCAATGCTAGTTTCTTCTGCTTGTGCTCTTTTCTACAGAAGCTGGCAGCAGCCATAACCGCAGTTATTGATTTTGATGTTATTTTCTCAAGATTACGAGTTGATTCTGTGATGTCAAGATAACAAAGCTAGTTTTAAGTAATCAGCACTGATCAAGGATGGATGTTTCTTGATGTGACAAGTTCACCTTAAATCAATTGTCAGCACGACTGTCCTGATTTCTGGTGAAAAAATACCCCTTTAGTTTATTTGTGATTTTGAAAAAAATCCATTTAAGGGAAAATTAGCTTTTGTTGCTCAAAATTAGGCAATATCTTAACCCATTATCTTGTGAAAGAAACTTTATCTCAAGATGCTATAATAATAATAATAATAATAATAACAATAATAATAACAATAATAATAATGAAGAAAAAAGTAAAATGTTTGTCATCCATTGGCTTCTGCAACTTTCCCTTGCAAAGTCAACTTTTTGTAGAACTTAGCAGTTCCTAACCTAGGTTAAAAAATATTTGAGTTTTAAACAATTTATATAGCGTCACTGAAAACAAGGCACAAGTTTACTCTTAGAAAAAAAAAAACAGAGACCGTCGACATGAATCCAGGCTCAGCTGATGTTTACGCTATGAGAACATGAATTTCTTATACTTACGTTATTTGAATTTTACACCTTAAAAAGCAATAAATTAAAAGACTTTTGGCTTTTCAAACAGTGAACATGTGAAGAATCCTAACAGTAAAATAATGTGCCTATAAAAGAGGCATTAGTAAGTGTATTACAAGCTACAAGAGGAGAAACGTGCTTCATTAGGTGATCGAGCCTCGTTTATCTCCTTGGTGTCACTGGAGACGTAAACGAAGCATCTAGAGACACAGCAGAGGACCCCTGAGAGCCCTCCAGCCTGTCCGAGCAGGTCATCTCTTCACTTCATGGCACTTTGTGTGTGTATATAAGTGTGTGTGTCTGACATGGCTCCCCTTCACGCTGCCATGGGTCAGCCAAAGCGAGACCAATTGAGATCAAGGGCAAGTGAGACAGAGAGGCGCGTCGTGGTGGCCCCCACAGCCATCTTGTCCCGTTCCCTCTGAAAGCATTCCACACATGCTTGCTTAATAGAGTCCTGAGCCCTGTTCCCATGAGACACACACACACACACACACGTTCACACACACACACGGAGGGCTGAGGTTACTAACACAACACGTGTGGTTGTTGGTGTTTCTCACTTTGCTGGCACCAGCCTTTTGGGGATTTCTTGAGTGTTTGTGTGTGCGCTTGCTTTAGACATGACCACATGATGGACTTAAAACCAGGCAGGGTGTCAGTGTTCACACCCAAGCACCCCCAGGGAGAAAAGAACAAACTCAGCCACAGAAAGAGAGGAAAATCTGAGAACCAACCGATTTATTTTAACTCTGTAAACTTCCCAGACATGAAAAAAAAACAAAAAACTGTAATTTTATCTGAACGATTTACTGTTTTGTTTTTCCTCTCTATTATTTGAGATGCTATTTTAGTCATATTACAAGATGTTCTTTTCCATTTCAACCATAAACTTGGTTACCTCTGATTACAATCATTTATAGGGTAGGAAAGTTATCATTATACCACTTACTGTTTTGACCAAAATTCTCCACCCAAACAACAACGTTCTGTTCTTAAAATTTATGTTTATGCTTTATTGTGTTTTTTCTTCCTTTCAATATTATTATTAGGTTACGACCAACCGTCAAAAGAGAAAATTATAGATTTTAGAGGGTTTTTAATAATGTGTTTCTAACTGTACATCTTTGCGTTTGTGTCCAACCCTGCTTGGCATCGACGACGGAGCCATTTGGAGCGTTCAAGCTGTTGTCATACTGCTAACAAGATCTTGTTTTCCTGGAAGGTGCAACTGAACGTCTGGTTGTGTGGGTGCTTTTTGTGCGACTGTGTGTGTGCGTGAGTGTGTTAATTAAAATGTATGTGTGTTGCAAATATTGTTCAGCTTCATGGTAGAGCTATTAAACATGAAATATGGTACAATGAGAAAGTCTTAAACTACCAATCATTTTTTTAATATATTTCGTTGAGGAATCAAATTGAAAGACATAGTAAGTGGTCTTTACTTTATTAAAACTTTAACCTGAAGGTTATTAGAAATTTTATCTTGGCACTAGGTGCTTTTTTACTATTCTTCCATTCTTGGTTTTATACTGGAACATTGTTGAAAGAATGTGTTTTTGTTTGTTAAACCACCTAGATATAATTTAAATGTAAAAAGGCTCAGTGGAAGAACCAAGGTTGTGTCTGTCTAATGTGGACAATTTAAAAAATATATTATTTTATTGGATCTTTTATTAATTGATATCATTCACATGCAAAAGTAAATAGGTTGATCCCAGTTTTAGTGGCAAAATAAAAAAGCTAAAGTAACATTTTCACAGACAGATTTTTTCCTTGTTAATTTCTTCTACTCGTTGGTTCAACAGAACATATTGATTTATATGAGCATTTATTAAACCTGGTTCTTGAATCATTTTAGTAGATTAGTAGTCCTTAAATTCTCCAACTTTCTTCTCATATTGTTTTATTACTGCTTTATTTCTTGTGAACTCACCTGCTGCTGCTCAACTAATCAACCTCCCAAATAATATCAGTATCTGAAAGTCATGTTCGTAACAAATACATATTTTTTCCCTTAAACTAACTACTGTCTAGTATTTTCCTGTTTGTGAAATTTTGTGTTTTTGCTCCTTGCTAGGCAAGGTTTTCCTTTTTTTCTATTTTTTTTTTCATTCATACTATAGGTTTTGTCAATGCCAGAAAAGCAAATTTTACTGGATTTAAATAATTTTCTTCAGTCATATAAATATTTGGGCATAAATCTCTTTGAAAAGTATTAAACCAACTGGCCCATTTTTTAGCCTAAAGTAATGAGTTACTGAATGGTAATAAAGTCACAGTTTTAGTGTACAGACACTGTGCTTGTCTTTTGTCTCCTTCACTCTTTGATTAAAAATTTAAGGCCACCTTTTGCCACTGCCTGTCTGTTACTATGTGTTTTTGAGGAGACCAGTTTGTGTTAGCATGTCAAATGATAACTACATCAGTATACGATATACATTCAGTAGCAGGCACCATAATTTTAACACAAAACTCAAAACTAAATCAACGTGCCTCACTTGTTTTTGTTTATACCTCTGCTACTATGGATACAGTAGTAAATTTCCAGCCAATACCAACACAGACATGATAATGTGACAGCCAATCAGATGTTACTGTCTAGGCAGTGCTCCCCCAGCTGTTATTGTGACCCAGAATTCACCATAGACACACACATGAATGCACTGATGCAGTCTGGATGGTTCCTGACAAATGCAGGGCAGCTTGCATGTCTGCACGCAAATGTTAGTTCACACACACGCACACACACACACATCTTTTTGTCACTTAAGGGGACATTACATCAATATAGACTGATTTCCTGTAGTCTTATTTTTGTTTTACATTTACTGCTAAACTAACCGTGAGTCCTTACGCTAAAGTAACCTTAAACTTACACTAAATTAATATCTATAAGTGAAAAACAAAACATTAAAGCTAAATTTAGCACTGCATCTAGTGTGCAGCAGTTTTTGATCTAAATTCGAAGTGAACCTGTGAAGTTCAACTTTCTGAGTCATTTAAGTTTACCTACATCTAACCACACAAACACCCCGCCCCACACACACAAACTGAAGGATGTGTAATGTGGAAGCTATCGAGATGATCCCTCCAATAACTGGTTTTGTTTACATTTTACCCAATGCCTTCAGGCGCTTCCTCTCTACTTCTGTCCCACTAATCATCAAGTCAGTTTATTAGACAATCTAACCAATCACATCACTCTCTCCTTCCTCCTCCAGCTTCCATTGAGGAAAGCAGTTCCAGATTTGACCTAGTAACAGACAGAAGGTCCTCTAAAACAAACACTGATATATATCTAACAAGTGATGATCTCTTTTAAAAAGCAAAATTGACTTTTGTAATGGAGTCACTTCTTATATCTGTGGTGCAACATGCTGAGTTCTTTTGAAACTCAAACAGAAGATTTGATTGAGTTGCAGTATATTAAGTCAGGAATCCTTTTTGTTAGCAAAATATATACACTGTTTTCCCTTTTTTTAACCTGGCATCAATTTATCTGTGTGGCTTTGTGGTTTAAAAACAATGGATATTCTTTGCATGGGCTCAAACGTCTGGTAAACACACACTTTTCATTACTTTTTCCTGTCAAAAATATATTGTGTCAGATTACTATATTGGAAAAATGGTTTGGCTGACTAAAATGTTTACACAGATTTTGTTTATAATTAAGTTTAAGCAGATGTTCAAATGATACATCTAAAACTCCAAACAACAGATTCAGTTGATCTGGTCAGTTTTGATTTCGAGATGCCAGTGAACATAAGAAGAGGTTTACAATGTGGGAGTAGAGATCGGAGCAGGGGAGAAGGGCACACGTAACCTACAAACTGCGCCCAAGTTCGGCAGTGGTTGCTGGGAAACCAAAGATATATCCAGAGTTTTCCCTGAAGCTGTGTGAGTCTGTCAGATCATCAGAGAAAAGCCCTGGCATTGCATTTATCGAGGAGAAGGAAGACAAAATGCAAACAGCAGAGTATGTTTATAATATCCTTGGAGTTCAAGGATGTTAAGGTCTTACAACGATTGCATCCATGTTTATAGAATAGAGAGCAATATGACACCTTGGGTGTGTTATTCCTTCTTTTTACACATGCACACAAATGGGTTTGGAAGTGGAGTACTGCTCTCACCACTTCCTACGTGAAGGGTGACTAACTTATAAATGCCATGTTTCTCTTCTAACATTGAGAAAACTGATTTGTAAATGGCATATAGTCCCCATAAGAATCAATGAAGAAAACCAGTCTGCTTTATTGTTTTTTTTGCTAATATAAAAAGTAAATGTCTTTTTTGTTAGTTGTTTCAGCTTTTTGTAATGTCCTTTACATGATTTTATGTCAATTTTATTTTCTTTCCATTAGCTTTATGTAAAATTGCTATTCTGTTTTCTTAAAACTTTTTACTTTAGATGTACGTATTCTCATTTTTCTATTTCTGACAAGACCTAACTGTAATTTCCCAACACTGGGTCGCACTATTTAAAATGTTTCATCTTGAGAAAAGAACATATTAAGTGTGTTGGTTTAGATCAGTTCACACTTTTTCTTTTTTTATCAGGCTATTTTGTCCAGAATGTTGCTGTATTGAAAGTTTTAGAAACAGCAGTTTTTGTTCAAAGTTAAGCTGAAAAGTTTGACAGTACAGACAGGATAAATTAAGGTTTAAAGACTCTTTGGAAAAGTCTTGCATATCTCTCAAAATGCACCAATTTCAGCTAAACATCATCAAGAGAATTTCAAAATATTTCCCAGAATTACATCAGTGATATATCGCCGGATTTGAGCTTTCAGTAAACTGAAGTGAGATCATTCTGGAGGTAATTGTCTTATGACAGCTTCAATTTCATGTGTCAGTGGAAATCTGGTTCAAAAGACAGTTTTTAGGAGAGAATAAAGTTGGTTTTATGAGAGAAGATGAAATTTAGTGTCAGCGGAGTTTAAGCAGCACATGCTCCAACTTAAATGACACCCAGGTGAAAACCCAACAGAAATATATTGCTGTGTTTTCTTTGTTTGTTTAGTTTTTTTTTGTGTAGAACTGTGTGTGGTCGCCTGCAGAGTATGTCTTTCTGTGTTTGTGTTACAGTAAATCACCTCTGCATGTGAACAAAACTGTGTGCGAAGAAGGGTTGTAAACGTGAGTTTCATCTAACAAACAGCCTCTTGGCAAGAAAGACGGTTTGACTAATGTTGATGTCTGCATGTCAGCTTACAAATTACACACAAACCTGGAAGCTCGCACGCACGTATTTTTATAGTGTACTCTCAAAAGTGTGATAAATCAATGCAGTTACATGTCAGAGGGTCAGAGACTCACTGACAAATCTTGTCCTGAATCCATGAGATCAACAGGGCTTAAACACCAGATTTACCCAGCAACACATACATGCACACACCCTGCAAGCCCCCCAACCCTTTGTGTTTCCCTCACACTAATTCTACTAAAGCAGATGTGAAGCAATGAAAAAAGAAAAAGAAAAAAGATGAGTTGGTAAGTGTTGTATTGAACATAAATTTGGAGGAGGAACAAACAGGAGAAAAGAAGGCAAAAGTGTTTTTGTAAACATCTATGAACATGAAGTAATAAGAGGGGAAAAAATTGCTCCTGGCACTAAAACTGGTCAGGCGTGCACTCTACACACACACACACACATTGAATCATAGTCACGCAGACTCCTTTGCCTTTTAGCCACGGCCTCTGCAGGGGAGCCAGACATGAAAAGAGTCCTCTGAAAACTAGTGTGTTTATGTGTATTCAGGGTCAGTGTGTCACAAGAGCAGAGAAGATCACAATAACACAAAAGTCTAGCCTAAAACAGTCAGCAACATAAATTTTTATTTTACTAAAAATGGATTTATTGATGGAAACTGGATTTGATAGACCAAAAATGGAGACAGCTGTGTTAATTTGATCTCAAAAATAAAAAGATGTGAAGTGTTTTAGTTCCTTTTGTAACTGTGTCTGTTCTCACATAACAGATCTGATAAAAGTCGGTCAAATGACTAGACTGAGTTTTGCTGGGAAATTCCAGAGTAAAACTGAAATTTGTTCTCAAGGGAAAATATGAAGAAAGAAACAAAGCAGAAGAGGGCAGAATCAGTATTTTCACGTGAAATTATGTTTGTTTGCTGTGCACAGACAGTAGAGATGTCCAAAAATAAAGAATTAAATGTCACAAACATATGCTTGTCAGTCCGTACTTGTGGTGTAAAACTCTAGTTTCCATGGAAATTTCCAAGTAGCCTTATTTAATTAACTCTTTACTTTCAAAGCCTTATTTTTTTTACTTATTCTGACTGAAATTTTCATGTTTCTCACAATATAAAGTCAATGTGCATAAGAAGGAAAAATGAGTTAAAGCTCTTTGGGCTGAAGCATGAAAACACAAGCTCTAAAGACATTTGTGCACATGTTTTTACAAACGCACACAAAAAATCCACAGACGTTTAAATACACTTTGCATGTGGCTGTTCTGATGGGTTCATATTTCTCTTCATTTGTGGAAACATGTAAGCAGAATCGCAGACACCCAAACAGACTGGGGAGAAATGGGTTACAGTAAGAGGCTTAGACACAGTGTGTATGTGAGTGTGTGTATTTGAAAGTGTTTGGTTACACATGGCTGACTGAGCCAGAATAATAGTCCAATTGGTGCAACTGTATTCACTCTATAATGTGTGTAAATGTGAGTAATAATATAGGGTATTACAGTTGGGTGTGTGTATGCGTGATGATTTCTAAAAACTACTCCCAACTGATAGAATACGTCCATGATACTGTCAGCAGACTCTCTGTCTTCTCCGTCCTCTAGCTCACTTGTGAACTGTAAATTTTTCTCAAAGATTAAAGCAGTGTTGTGAGGCTGTTTCTTCATTTTTCCTACAGCTGCTGGAGGCAGCTCTATAAGCACAGTTTAAACACACTAGCTTAGGTTTTTTTGCTGTTATGGAGTCTGAAACTTCAGATTTCTTTCATTTAATAACCTGCTGTCTCCCTGTCTGTACAGATAAAGCACTCCAATCTCCTGCTGTTCAAAATGTTCTTTGTACTGTTAGACTAAAACTTGAACACTTGAATGTGCCTCAACTCAGCGTTATTTATTTATTTTTATATGACACCATGCTTTAAACAGTATTTATCCACATGATTACTGTTAACTTCCTATATTTTATTAAGATCACATTGCCAAAATTTAAGGTAGATAATGATACTCTCCTCTATAAAGAGAAACCTCTGGAAGTCAACCTTCAACCAAATTACCTTAGTTTGACATACAAAAGCAGTCTCCGTTTTGGAGTCTAGTTTTTGAACTTATTATTTGTTAATATTGCTTTGAATTCATAATTTCTGCCAGTTTTATGTTACCTGTTTTTAAGTTTTAAGTGTTCTATGGCCACAGTTCTCCCCTGTATCACCTGTCACACACATCTGTCTGACATCTGTAATCATCCCAGCTGTACCCATTTCTTAATCACCCTGTCCTTACCTATACTCCACTTTTCTGCTGTCTAGACTCCCGGGTCCATTTCCTAAAAAGAACCCACAAACAATAAATTAATAATTTTTAATTGTGCACAGTATCTATATGACAAAAGACTGCTTGAATGAAATAAATCTTAGACTAAAATATTTTTCAAATGTCATGCATTTATGCTCTACTCACCATTAATATATTCAGCCAATCAAATGGACTCTGACTGGCCTTGATGCCTACAATCACTTTAAATGATAATGGTCGGGATGCTAAAACTCATCAAGAGGAAAATATGTGTTTATTACAATGGATATCATCATTGCAATATTTACCATTAATATTGAAGCTGTATGATTTTCCAATGCTGTGAAGCCCTAATCTATAGTTTCCATTCTTTTTAAAGAAATTTGAAACTTTTCTGATATATTTTGCATAAGTTTAAAAAAAGATTTTTTTTTTTCTTTTTCAGGTTCAGACTGTTCCCGTAATTTCACCAGTCCCTCAGGTCTCATCGAGTCCCCAGGCTTTCCTGACAAATATCCCCACAACCTGGAGTGCTCCTTCATCATCATTGTCCCATCCAGCATGGATGTCACCCTCACCTTCCTCACCTTTGACCTGGAGAACGACCCCCTGCCAGGCGGAGATGGAGACTGCAAATATGACTGGCTAGAAGTATGGGATGGGCTCCCAGGAGGTACAACATTTACTTTCAATGGTTTTGCTCTGGATCATGTTATCTCCAAATACAGTATATATATCTATGCCACATTTAGTAAATTTTGGACCATTGTTCATGGAAATGTTTAGCAGTACCTCACCTTGTGTGCATCCTGTTCTGCCCTGCCTACATCATTATTGACTGCAGTAGAGCAGCAACTATTTTAGTAGCTGTGTGTTGGTAGATGAAAGCAAAGCTTACAGGCAGGATGCTGGCACCTGTTGTGGAGAAACCAGACTTTTAAAGGGGAAAATAAAGCAGGAGTTGCTGAGCAGAGAAAAAAAAGATTGGAGGCAAAAGGCAGAATGGTAAACGGCTAAGATATTTCTGGTTCAGTTTAAAATAAAAATACTGGAAGAGTTCAGAAGGACAAATCTATAAGGCACAAAGACCTTGGTTCTACATACAAGTGATGGAAGAAGAAGAAGAAGAGTGAAATAGAAAAGCAGTGGAAGGGCAGCATGAAGTCCTCTGGAGCTGGAAAATCAGGAATAAAGTTAGGAAATGTTGATTTGAACATGAAGACCAGAAGATTTGTGGCCTACTTAAAAAAAGATTAAAATGATTTCAAAGTATTTCAGAAACTGGGACTAAAAAAAAAGAAAAGCATAAGCCAGACTGTACCATTTTATTCAAGCTTCTTCCATCACCTACATACAAAGAGCTTCTATTTTTTGTTATTAAAAAAGGACAACTTGACCGGAGGCATTATCAGTTGTTTTATTGCCAAATCTTGTAAGGCATTAAAGAAATCATTCAGCCAAGATGGATTCACCTTTGTTGGGAAAAGAGGCAGCAATGGTGCTGTGCTTTGCTATGAACTTTACTGTAAATATACGATTTAGCCTGTGGGGCAACAGCGAGATAGAGTGTTGATGACAGCTGCCTACAAGGATGAAAGAGTAAAAAGATGCAGCTGTTTTTCAGCATTCTGCAAAAAAGAAAAGAGGAAGAGAAGAAGAATGAAAGGCTTCTGCTTTTTGTAATAAGGAGAGCCAAAGAGAATGACAGCAAGGTGAAACAAAGAGTAGAAGGGGGAGGAAATTTAAGGGTGAGAGCCAGAGGTGAAGGACTTTTAGTTTGTGTAATCCCAAGTAGGAAGAGGAAACAGGATAAAGTCAAGCAGGAAAACAGAGTGGCTGTCTGTGACAGTATGAGGTTAAAAGTGGGTGAAGAAGAAAAAAGATGCTGAGAAATGGACTTAAATTGGTTTATTCATTTTAAAGGAAGAACAGATAAATGGTCAAAGAACTCAGTTTTCTCTTAAGGACAGAGCAAGAAAACTGAAGATAATATAACATTACATGTGTTCTTTTGCTCCAGTGTAAACACACACAAACAATATATGTATAAACATGCTCAGATGTATCTCCTCAGATAAACTGTTTGCTTCCAAACCCAAACCCCAATGAAGGAATGAGACAAATCTCTAAGCAACAAAATAAATAAGTCAAATTTAGTAAAAAAAACAATTTTAAATTTTACAATATCTTCTATAACTGTAGTTCATCTTTTCTTTTTTGTGTTTTCCTTCTCTTCATCACTATCAAGAAAAGAGGTATTGCTATTATTTGCTCAAGAGCCCTATTTCAAATATCCAACAATTCTGAAAGGGAAGGAAAAAAATCAATCGCACTGATCGATCGCTGGCTATTTTCTCTCCTCCTCCTCCTCAGCAGGCCTCCTCATGTGTATATCTCTGTGTGTAAAACAGGAGCTGGGAGTTTGCAGGATGAATGTTGTACTACCTTTGCTCTCACTCCCACACACACACACACACACACACACCTCTGGGCATTAAATCACAACCATCTGTTTATGTTGACACATTGACATTTTGTGGTACAGTAAGCTGTTAGAGAGGAAGACAGTAGAGCAATCGCTGTGATCCTTGGATTAATACAAATGCACATACTATATATTTGTAGTGCAAATTGTAAAAACACATTTAGTCCAGAGATGGAGATGATAAATGAAGGGAAGAGAGGTGACGACTCGAGAAGGATGAGCAGTTGTCATTGTAGGAGGGAAAGATAGAGATAATAGATAAAATCATGAAAGTAGCAGAAGATATAGGTAAACAAACTGGAGGGTTGGGGGATGAAAGGATTTAAAAACAGATCCCTATCTTGACACGAGCATGAGTGAGATCTCGTGTGACTAACACAGTAGGAGAATGTTGTAAGTCTGACAAATAAATAAAGAAATTAAAGGCCAAGTATTCCCTGAAGGAATGTATATCACAAAGATCTTGTGCAATTTGTTAGTGCTCAAAATATGTGTTGGGTAAAGTCTCAGCTATGATGACTCCAAATTTTAGCTCAATATCTGTATAATTTACTGTGTTAAAGCTATTTTTGTGTTTTTAAGGTCAGTTGGCTGTGGCAGCCATTTTGAATCAGGTTAATCTGGCTAATCCAATATTTCTTGTTGGATTCTCAGTGGGCCCTCTGATTGGTCGATACTGCGGGACCCGGGTTCCTCCAGAGATCCATTCATCGACTGGGATTCTCTCACTGTCCTTTCACACTGACATGGCCGTGGCTAAAGATGGATTCTCAGCTCGATACAACATGACGCACAAGGAAGTCAGTGAGAGTAAGTTAAGCGTATGTCTTTTGTTAATTTAACAATAAAACTTGCAAGTTCTGGTTATGATCGTCATTTCTCCCTGTTCCTTGTTCACTTGTAGCTTTTCACTGTAGTAATGCATTTGGGATGGAGTCAGGAAAGATCACAGACGAGCAGATCACAGCCTCATCGAGTTTCCCTGATGCTCATTGGCTGCCGCGTCAGGCCCGACTGAATTACAAAGAAAATGCGTGGACGCCCGAAGAGGACAGCAACAGAGAGTACATTCAGGTATGACTTCTGTATTGACAGACACATGGACAAA
The DNA here is from genome assembly GCF_001649575.2 of Kryptolebias marmoratus. Classification (NCBI taxonomy): domain Eukaryota; kingdom Metazoa; phylum Chordata; class Actinopteri; order Cyprinodontiformes; family Rivulidae; genus Kryptolebias; species Kryptolebias marmoratus. The sequence continues at coordinate 5,276,641 of NC_051435.1, read as the reverse complement.
CAGATGGGTAGACAGGTGAATGTACTTTAAGAAGCCCAGCCTGGGAAATTTTGTTGTTGCAGCATCAGATAAAAATACAATAATAATTTCAAAGGATGATAATCAAGCTGTGGTTCAACAAACTAATTCACAAATGTACAAAAAAAGATTAAAATTGTGTCAAACATAAATCAAACTATGCAAATAAAACTTGAAACTCTCCAAAAATATGAATAAAAACTGCTAAAAAGTTCTTAAATGTTCAAATATTTTAAATATGCAAAAACAGAGGCAGCATTAATTATAATACAAGGGGACAAAGTTTGTTGTACATTGTGAAGGCTTTGTACAAATGCAACTCAGGTTGGGATCAGTATGAATCAGGAGGAGTTACTTACACTTAGCTTAAACTATTTACATGTGAGGGGAATATTTTTACACCACTTTTCATCAAATTGTGACAGAAAAAGCTTCAAATCGTAAAAACAAAATGAATGAATGAAATACAAAATGCATATCGCCCTCCATGTTGTATGCCAAAGATTTATACAAAGATCTTAAGTGATGTCTTAGCACTCAAAGTGTATGATAAGGAGGACTTTTAGCTACTGTTCCACCACATTTTAGTTCAATATCTGTAAAATTGACTGAGTTATAGACAACCTTTTGTTTAATCAGTTAGCAGTGGCAGCCATCGTAACTCAAGTTGACTCCAAAAGTTAATTATTTGTAAATGTACATCCAATGATTGCTTTCTGAGAGTTTCATTACAATCTGTCTGCTGGTTCATGAGATATTTTACTTACAGAAAGACACACACACACACAAACATTGGCAATTAAACAATCACCTGGATTTTGTGGCAACAGGTGATGAAGATTTGTTACAAAGACTTTACTCTGCCAAAGTTAAAAGCAGATTGCCTTCTAGTTGTCCTGGTGTTGACATAATAACTCTATAACAGATGTATTTGTGTCACTGTGTGAGTGAAAGATAGCAGGGACTGAGACGGGGGTGTAGTGCTATTAAGGTTCAGCGGCCTGAGTGAGGCATTGTTTCCTGTGTTCTATCACAGTGCCAACTTTGTGCCGTCCCTGAGCTAAGCTTGAGTTATGAGGCTGTCTGACTGAGAGGAAAAAGCGAAGGTGAGGTTCATTCGGGCCAGCCAGAGACGGTACTTTTTTCTGCACGTACCTACTGTAAACAACAGATTATCTTGTTGGCTGGCACCTTTAGATAGTCTCACAAAGCCAGAACTGCAGCTTCATGTTTGCTCTTCTTAAGGGCAAATAAACCTAAAGAAAATGGGTTTTGTTTCAGGTGGTTTACTTTGTTCTTTCTGATCTTTAAAAAAGATAAATGTTGCAGCATTTTTACAAATTTTAAAGCATTCACTGATATGTCAAACTGACTATTCAAGTTTAATTGTTGCTTTGACTTTCAACAATGATTACATTTTAAACTTTCTTTAAGAAATCCAATTCATAAGACACCAAAAGATGAAGATTTTACCAAACATTTCCTAGCAGTCTTGTAAATCGTTGCAGTGACCTCCCAACCCTTCTGCAGAAATCTGCATTTCAAACTAAAAAACACAGCTATCCAGTCTGGTTTACTGAGTGGTCTGCCTTCCAGCTTTTGCTACGAGAGCCAAATATCTATTGTCCATTATTGGTAGATTTTTTAGTTCACCGCAACTTATCAATACCTTAAAGGTATTTGATACTTTTATTTTAATAAATGAAATAAGAAATCTAAGAGTTTTGGTATTTGGCTGATTTTGAACCTTTGTTGAAGATTCTCTCGTTTATTATTTGTTCTGAGATAATGACTCCATCATAGATTGTCACAGACAGATGTGGGTTTGAAGCAGTGTTTTAGACATCAGTTGTTTGGACCTCTGCTGTAGCCAGAATCTGGCCCAGAAGTACACAACGAGGGGCTCCTGCCAAGAAGCACAAACCCAAGGTCTCTACAGTCCCACAACCCTTTTCCAGCTCCCACTCTTCAACCCACGGTCAAAACTTGATTGCGTAAAAGTATTATATTAAAAAGTAGATATTGAAAGACTATTTAATTTTCAGATTACTGATCTGAGCTTCTTGATAAAAAAACAAATTTATGTAATCTGTGATACAAGATCTTTGAAGAGATGAACGTCGGATGTGTAGCCTTCGTCTCTTCTTAACATCTTTCTGTTTGTCTGATTCTGCTGTGGTTGTGTTTTTTTGCTCCACAAAGATCCTCAGCTGATTACTTGCATTAACAAGTAGCAGAAAGTAGGGGCCTCCACGTCTGGATGGAACATCATATGTCTTGACAAGCCGATGTCTTTTCCAACATGTCTTTTCCTTCTTGCATCTCTTGTTTTAGACCAGAAGCTCATGAAAAAGACTAGATTTGCTCCATTTTCTTAAGCTGAGTTTGTGAAACATACCAAAAACCAACACAGTTTGACTGTCAAAGATCTTTTAGTTGAAAACTTGGCAGTCGGTCGGTGATCATCAAAGGGTGATCCATCTCTCAGGTCCCGTGTCAGAGCTTTACAGGGACTTTTAATCCTGGCACTTGTTCTTCTGACCTCCATTTGTTTGTCAATTTAAAGCCCCCCATTATGGCTAAGTACAAAATCTGAACCAAAAAATGATAAAAACTATTGATGGAGACTGTTTTAAAAGATTAGAAGAACAGTTTTTATAAAAATTAGGGCTTGTTTGAAACTTTTGCACAGTGGTCGGAGCGTGTGTTTTTAATTTCAGCTCAGGTACACATGATCAAGAATTACTGTGGGATTTTAATCTCTATAAAGTATATTCTATTCTATTGTATTTCATTCTATTCTATTCTGGCTTCCTTCTCTGTAGTGAAGTGCAGATTGATGATTCCAGCTCTGGTGGTTCCGTTATTCTAACAGCTCTGTGATTGATGAGGAACTTTCCCTGAGAAAGCTCACTTAGCATTTCTCTCCTTCTCTCTCTTTTCATTTGTTCCTCACCTCCTTTTTTCTCTCTATTCCTACCTTACTCCTTACCTCCGCGTCTCCTCTCCTCTCATCCTCTGTCCGGGACTATTGATTAGTTGTCTTGCTGGATCTTGTTCGTGCCCTACCAGTGCAGGTGTGTGTGTGTGTATGTGTGTGTTGGAAGTAATCTAAAACACCTGTCTCTCTGACAGATAACAAACGCAGCGTTTTACCACCGCCAGTGTTTTGTACTATAGCCCTGTGGGACATATAGCACACGCTCGTACACCCCACTCAGATTAATCTACAGGTTTCAGCAGCTCCAATGGAGGACAATAAATGTTATGACCTACAGTAGAACCTTTCTCATCTTCTGCTTTCCATTTGTCTGTCCTGAAATTGAGAAAGCTGACGTATGTAACACTTATGTTCTTGCTATGAAGTCGTAAACTGCAGCAAAAGTTAATCTAAAATAAAACACATTTTACTTGAAACTTTTAATCCTTCAGTTTGTCATTTTTGTCAACATAATGTAATTGTTTTTGGTAACTGGTGGTCTTTATTATGAATTATGTTGTATCATTTCCCTTTTAAAATGGGGGAAAAATCTATAAATACATATTTAAAGTTTTAAAATACATTTATATCATGGCACAACCATTGAGGTTTTCTGGGGTGTGCAGAAAAGAAGGTATTGCATTTGTAAATTTTTAAAAAAAATTTTGTAAAGTTTTAGCTTGCATAAACACAAAGAAACCAAGGATATCAATCTTTTACTGTAAGGGAAATACTGAGAAATATACTGCAGATAGCAGGACTGCAAGAAATAATGACCGTTTTCCGATCCTGCTTGCAGTCTGCTAAAATATTTTGCCAGGCTGCTTTTTTTAAAAATAAAAAACACTATTGTAGCTGTAAAACATGGTGGTTGCATCATGGTTTAGGCTTGATGTGTGATACTTTTACCTAGACTACATTTTAGTAAAAATAGTTGTAGAAAACCTGAACTTTTCAGTATATGTGAGGAAATCACAGAACTGATGCTGCTCTGTACCGAGAAATGGGCTGAAACTTCTCAACCCTGATGGTCAGGACTGATCAAAATAACTGGAAACACATGTTCTGCTTATTGCTATACAATCTGGTAAAACAATACGGAAAAATAAAGCTTCACATGCCGTTGGATCATACTGTATAAGGTAGACATTTAATTTTATATCCTTTTCTTCAACAAATGAATGAAAGATGATCAATTTATGTATTTTTTTAAGTTACATTTTCTTTTTTTTAGAATAGGTGTAAAAAAAGTATTGTATTTATGAGGAAACATGATAATGTGTTCACAACCTTTCAATCACCTTTGTGGCAGCACTGCAGCACTCATTTTTTGTTTCAGGGACCTTAAAATAAAACCACATCAGTCTTAACTGGTCATCATGCATCCACATAACAACCACAATCAGGATGGGAGGTGATTATGGCTTTTGTATAGGAGGAAATTAAAACGAGCCCCAGGTCATTTCTATTGATTTGCCAGGAGAGAAATGGAAAAGGAAAATACACAAAAAAAGCAAATGATGGGGGGAAGAAGGAAGGACAGTGAAAAGAATGCTACGATCTTTGCGTCTAAAGGGTTTATATATTCCGAACTTGTGAAAAATTGAAAATAGGATTAGAAACAGATAAGTGAAGATAAATGTTTCTATATGTCAGTTTAGCTCTTCTGAAAGTATGTTGATTTTTGTCTCTTTTGCCCTCTTTCCCTACAAACAGGTGGATCTCCATACTCTGAAGGTTCTGACAGGCATCGCCACTCAAGGTGCCATCTCAGAGGAAACCCAGAAGGTTTATTATGTCACCACCTTCAAGCTGGAAGTCAGCACTAATGGAGAGGACTGGATGGTCTACAGGCATGGCAAGAATCATAAGGTGAGCATAAACAAAATTAAGCAACTGGACAACGTTTATTTGGCTTGCATTGTCTTTTTTAAAGTGATGAGCTTGTATGATGGCATAGTTTTTATTTGTTTCTTGTTGATTTTGTATTTGAGATTGTGGAAGAATTTGCAAAAGTTTTTTTTTTTTTTTTAAATCCTAAACTAGAGAAGCATATGGTGACGCAGATGCTTCAATGAGTACCCTCATGGAAGACCTTGAGAAATACGAGAAGGAAAATTTGCAGCCATAGTTGACCACAAGCCCGAAATTTAACCAGCGTCTCCAATTATAGCTGTTCAACTGCCAGTCATTTGGTGCAGTTTAAAGGTTTACGACCAACCCATGGCGAACACACGTCTCCAAACTCTGAGTCGTATTTTACGTCAGATTTACACTTTCTTCATTTCGCCTTCAAAACCCACATCTGTTTTTTGTTGCTTTCTGGTCAGAGCTCTGCTGATTATTGATCAGGTCTTTGAGTTGTTTCTCTCAGAGGTGTAAAAACATGATATATCTTCAGCGAGTGTGCTACATTTTTGCGGTTTCCAGGTAGAAATGATGAAACCACTAATTAGATTCTTAATGGTTGAAACAGCTATTAAATTAAGGGAGCTGTGGCTGGTTTTCAGTCGTTCTGGCTGGTTTTTCCATCACAGTCATTTTCCCTCTGCTATGTGGTCACACATGATTGTGCTGTGGTCTAGCACCACGTCTAGCGTTTGTGCTGTAAATCCCCATTTCTTAATGAGCAATAATGCATGCACACGCTCACAGATGCCTGCATTTTCTCAGTATAACCATCTGGGATCTCTTTGTGGACTGCAGATCCCATAAGCCTCATATTGAAGGCTAGAGAAATACTAGATGGGTACAATATGAAAAATGTCAAATAATTTGAAAAATTATGAGCTAAAGAGGCAAAGGAGGTGAATCTATGGCAAGTATTTCAATCGCATTTTAGACTTTTACTTTTAGTTGATAGATTTTAAGAAAAAAAATGGTAAGTTTGCTGTGATATGATGCATTTGTAGACAGAAATACATTTGTAGACATAAACTTAATTATTTTGCAGAAAACTGAATCCATGGAATAAGGATTTATAGAAAGGTATACCAACCTGTCAGTCATCTTACTAATAAACTCTTTTATAAAGGCTGTCACATAGCAACTAGAGTTTCTTGGCATGCTAATGTTAGACTACAGTATGAAACACTAAAAATCCAATATGCAAAACAGATTAATGACCAGTGTTTTGAGATTAGTTGCTGGTGTCACCACCCATAATCCGCCTTGATTCCCCCATAACCCTGAAAAGCTACCTCGAGCTGAATTCCAAGAGATACAGAGAAAAGTGTGTGTGAGGATATGAATGTTGTTGTGTAATGAGGATGTGTCTGGAATAAATCAACTGCAGTTTCTACTTGAATGCACACTCACTTGTTTAAACCAACTAGTGTAGAGTGTTTTGAGCCTTTTGGCTCCCTGGTGTGACGAGCTGTGCATTAATCTGATGGTTCAGATCAGGAGGAGTCACTCCATTTAATCTACTTCTGTCATTTATTTTCTCATTGTTAAACTGAACATGTTAACAAGATATTCAAGGGTGCCAATGCATAAACATTGAAGAAGCCCTACTACTGTCTTGGTCAAAATGTTTGTCCTGTATCTTACTGCACAGCATTGGAATAAAACATGAAATTATACATCAAAACACACAGCTTGATTGGAGATAGTGCACTCTTCCTTTTTGCACAACATTACACAAAAAGCATTGATATTATGATGGCTTTTTGGGCAGTACCTTTCAAAGTTTCTTCAGAAATTTTCTTGTTAAATATATAGTCCTGTTTGCATGTAAACAGAATAGTATTTTGTCTGCATCACTTCACTTTGTCTTGTAGGAAAAACTGAAAGCAAAGCAAACTTAGAGAAGAAAAATCTAAAAACAAGGAGCAAAATGGTGTGCGTGAGATGGTTATTTATGTGATAATGAAATGATGGTGTCAGCATCTTGCTACTATATTGTCCTTCTCAGCTGACACTCTCCAGACATGCAGTCAGCATCGGCCTTGTCTTACCAACTGTCTCTATCATCTTTCGGGGTATGTCAGAGAAAGTATGAGAGAATGTTTTATACTATAAATCACTCAGCTGGAGAGGATAACATCTATTTGTGAAGTGTTTTATAACATAGTTTCAGTGTGTAAAATGCTGCGCCTGCATTCACAAAATAATTTTAAGATTTTGTCTTATTAGAACAGATTTTAGTTCTCGTAATGTCTCTTCATTCATCTCTTTTCCCCTCCTTCTCTATACTGTTGTCATTTGCTTCACATCTGCACTTGCCCTCTTCTTCAAAAGTTTTCCAGCTTTCCTCGTTTCCCTCCCTCGGCACTCGATAATTTATACCTCTGGTCCCCCTTTGTGTCTGAGAAAGACATTATGAAATAGACTTAAACCAATGACTTCTATGTTAGGTTCCAGTGATGCTTCCGTGTTTTTGCATCCTAATCTGAAAAAAAATATTGAATTAGTATTATACTGGCATAAGGAATTAAAGGAGAGCAAAATTTATTGAGAGCAACATGGATAGGAGAAAAAAAAACTTGCAAAGACACACGCAGACACAAAACATGAATGCTTTTTGACAGAGGCATCTCTGGAACCTTTTTTCTTGTTGCATGTTAACATTTGTCTCAGATGAGTAGCTCCTAATAAACCATCCAGTGAACACACACTCAAACACAGATGCATGCACACACTTAAACATCTGGGAGCCAGCCCAGAGGGGTGGAGCTGCTGTCATACAACATCACTATGATTTGTGTGATCTTTAATGTTTTTGATAATGTCATTAAATGCCTGTTGTAAAGCAGATGGAATGAATGGAAAACATATTAACTTGCAGAGACTTTTAGGGAGAAGGTAATACTTGTACATAATTTGCTCCTATTGCATTGAGACATATTGGATTACCAGACAAATGGAGGAGTAAAGAAAAGACGTCCATACAGATGAAATTCTGCATGACAAAATTTGTTTAGTTTGTCACTGTTTTCTCAACTAAACTGTGTCTGTGTTACTGATGTCTGTGTGCTGATCAGGTGGACTGATATCTTCACCAGCCTCTCAGCACCGTTGGAATATAAACATAGTTTATGCTTACTTCTGGCACCCTGCCACTGAGGAGTTTTTTAACTACCTCTGCCAAGGTAATGGACTCGCATTTCTTCAAATCCTTAGACTCTGCTTCCTCTAAGGTGGACATGGTGGCCAGATCAAGGAGATCCTCAAACTATTCCTTTCACTGTTTGAAAAAAAATCCACGGTTTGGGTCAGCGGTTCCCCACCCAAGCTAAGTACAGCCCAGGATGGGTCTGCTTTCCTTTTCTGAGTTGTCACAAAGTTAGTCAGGACCTCCTTAAGTCCAACTAAAAGTCCTTCCTGATGGTTTCTCCAAATCCCTCATTTGCCTCAGTTTTTTGCTTCTGTAACCACAGTAGCTCAGTCCTTCTGGCTGTTCTATACCTGTTGGTTGCTTAAGGCATCCTCTGAGACAACCAGGTTCTAAAGGTCTTGTTTTTCAGCTTGATTGCCTTCATCACCAACAGGCCCTTTGCTTGCCACAGCAAAGGCACCAATGACCTTTTGGCCACAGCTCCTCGAAGTCAAGTGTGTTTTGAAAAAGGTTAAACTTTCTTCTTGAGGCTTTTGAGCTTTAATGATTCACAGGACAGCCTTATAATAGCTGAACAAAAAAACATTTCTATGAAATAGTTTGGCAAGAAGGATGGATTGGAAGCTCAACACTTCTGCATCTATATGTATAGATGCCCAGAGGCGTGGTTATTGGAGGTTGTGCACATGCCTTGAAAAAAAAAAACCTGCGACCTGAGGTTCAAGTTGAGAAAGGTTGTCAAATCACATTCAGCTTGTATCTTAAATAGTTTGGGATTTTCTGAACAGACTTTTTATTAAAGTTTGACATGGTTTTATTGTCACCATGTAACTCCCCCAAACTGCTGGAGGCAGATTTGTCTGCGGTCATTGCAACACTGGACCTCAGCCAATCCCATAAGTCCCACTTTAATCTGTAGGAAGGAGGCTGGACAGAGAAAGACAAATTGAGCTGGAAGGAAGGGGTGTGAGAAACATGTGGGGAATATGCAAAAAAAATGTTTTAAACAATTAAGAAGAGAAGAAAAACAAGCAAAGTGTTAAGTTGTCAAGGAATAAACTGATAGCAAGCAAAAACTGAGCAGTGAAAAGAGAACGAGATGAAAACCAGAGAGAGAAAAGCAAGGTTCATAGGGGAAGAGGTGAGCAGAGGAAATAGACTGAAAGGAGGGAAGAAGTGCTCACGAGGGAATAAACGAGCAAAAGAGGGAAGGATGGATGGATGAACTGAGGCAAGAAGGAGAGGGGGAATAATGAGAAAAGCAGACAGGGGTGTTGACCATGAATCCCTCTGGATAGATCAGAGGTCTCAGCAACACAGCCTGGAAGCATGTCAAGTGGGGGAAAGAAAATAAAACGATAGAGTGAAGAGGGAGGAAGGCTGGAAGGTGAGGGAAAGGCAGACAAGGGATGTAAAAGGAGAGGAGGGGGAGAAACGAGTTTGTGACAAATGAAGACAAAAAAGCTGAGAGCAAAAATAAGAAGAGAGACAAAGGGAGATATTACAGAGGTGCCATGTGTAATTTGGGTTGTGAGACAGCACGCACACACACACATGCACACCTGGAACCAGCTGTCAAAGGCAGGTTACCTCCCTCAAGTCCCTGAAGTGTGTATTTGTCCTGGTGTGATGAAATGGGAGGAGATTGGAGGGGAAGAGGTTACTATTTTATAACTTGATGCACACACGTACATACAAAGCATCGTCAGCACAGACATTTGCATAATTCAGCAGGTCTCTACAGGTCTTCTGTGGCTGATTGACTGTGGCCCTACAGGCTTACGAAACACACACACATGCTCAACTGTTCTCTGCTGTCCCAAGAGATAAATCCATTCATTTGTCTTTTTTTTCTTCTGTTTCTTCTAGTTATACATTAGATGCCATTAGTCTGTCATTGCTTACAAGTGAGAATCAGGTGCCCTGTGCATGCATCTGATCTAGGTAAACTGAAAGAGAAATTTTTTATTTACTTATTGAAGTAAAGATAGAAGTATCAGTTTAACATTAATATTTTGTTGCCTTGATTTGGAGTTGGTCCTTTGTAAATGTCTGTGTTTGTTCATTCGATGTCTTTCCTCAGGTCAGGCAGACTCACAATAACCTCATCTGGACTGCAGGTGCATCCCATTAGCTAATTGTAACAGAACCACTTTAGAACGAGACTGGTAAAAATGAATTTAGGTGTTAAGTCCTCTGGGATGCTTCATATCCCCTTACACCTCATCTCTGTGGACTCTCACTGCAGAGCTGCAACCTGGGAGCTGTTACAGGAAAAACAATGTGTTTTCTAAGAGAGGGTGGATAAACACCTGAGATGTTCACAGGTGAACTTTAGTATGGTACTGTTGATCTGCTTCATGACGTTTGCCAGCAACAGAAGAAGACATGATTCTACATGGCTTATAAGCCATAAGTTCTGTCCATGCCTCTTTGCTGTCCTTGACTTAGTCACAGCTATTTTTAACATACTAAAAACCTAAAAGCTAACCCCTAGCAAAAATTAGCAAAAACATGATGTTACATGATATTTAAACCTGTATGATGGACCATCTGTGTATGTGGTTACATCCCTAAAATATTAGTTAGTTAGTTAGTTAGTTGAAGGTGGACTGTCTTTATTACTGTGTTGAGTTGGTTTGTCTATTTTAAACAATGGCAGATATTATTAAATGTAACATATGCCCTCTTAGTATTTGAGCAGTTAATAAATATTTGATAGCAGTTATATTTACTCTCTCCCTCTCTCTCTCTCTCTCTCTCTCTCTCTATATATATATATATATATATATATATATATATATATATATATATATATATGCAGATAAAGACTATGGAGGGTATTGAAATCTGCAGAACATGGAAAACAAGAGCACATTTACCATTCTTACTTTGTAAGCATTTTAGACAAGCCTGAGACAGCCATCTAATGTTCTCTGTCCAGAATCCTGCAGCCAGGAGCTCATCACGGCTTATTCTGATCAAGAGACAGGATACAGCCTGAATAAGTCACTCAATGCTCCTTACACCCTTCAGTAACCATTTAGCCTACATGCATGTCTTTAAACTTTGGTTGGAGGACTGAAAAACTACTTCCTTTGAAGCCACATTGCTAAACATGAACTCACTACTCTAATGTCTAAGCTTGACAAAATTATAGGCCGTTATGTTTTAAAGAGTTTTTTTTTTTAATGTGAGCAAAGTAATTGGCCCTATGTGTGATGTTTACACCATAGTTACAGTTGTTGAAATCGGTATTGCTGCAATGTGTCCGTACATTTCTAAAGAGACGCACATTAGGAATGGGAAAGCTACACAGACTACAGAGTTATGATTTTACGATGGTCACATTTCATTGTCGCAGAGTTAATGGTGTTAAATCAAAGCCGTGACATACTAAGATTAGATGTCCTGGAGTGAAACTGAGCAATGGTGTTTCAAATTGATGCATGATAGATAGTATTTGATTACTAGTTCTCGTTTCATGGCCTGTTTGGATTATTTGGAGTAACAATACATCGAGCCGCAGCTTGACTTGCAATTCTGTTTGTTGACCCTGAACACAGTAGATAATTGTGAAAAAAATGGACTCCAGATTTACGTCAACGCTCGGGATGAAGAAGTTTGTCACGCACATTAATCCTCTACATGCAACACTTCTCTGAAAATGTTAAAGTATGCGTACTTGTATAAAAAGTGTGTGTGTGTGTGCTGGGAAAGCGCACCGAGGGAAATCAGAAAGCACCCGGCAGCCCTAAAACTCCTCAGAGTGAGGCCTCATAATTACACTTTTACACATCAACACACCCTAATACACACATACACACACTTGTAATTACAGTCTGTACCACAATTCCATTAATTCTTGTAGGGCCTTTAGGCGATTTTCCATCATTTATGTGGCCATGGTTTCTAGTATGAAGGCTTTTGTAGGAACATGAGGTCACGGCGGGTGACTTTGTATTCTTCACCCATTGGGTCATGGTTCAATTCCCAGCTGGCCCAGTGGCTTGCTTTTGTTCCTGCAAGTCAGAGAGTACCTTGATTTATTATTTGCCACCCCTGACAGGTTCTGTTGTTTAACTGATTGAGAACATGATAGAAAATTTGAAGTACTCGGAGAGCGCAACCCTTTGCCAAGACCCATTATCATTGTGATGTCATAATAGGACTTTGATTTTGTTATCATGTAAAAAATTTTAAAAATTCACAGTGTTCTGACAGACATTGAGAACAGCTCAATTTAAGATTAGTTCTGTGCAATATAACATTGTTCAGATCGTTGTCCTGTGATTTACCCAACATTATATAGTTTACAGGAACCACGTTGGGTCCAAAAACAATCAGAAGAAACATAAAACTACAGAGAAACTCACCCATACAGCATCCTGTAATCCACTTTGATTCATATAATTCTGACAAAACAGACATTTATTTTGAGAAGGTTTTTGATAAACAGTTTAATAAAACATTTATCCAAAAAAAGGATCATTGTGCTGCTTGTGTGGGGTCAAGTCAGTTCAGTTGGACATTTTTACGTCATTGCTCAAGACAGATTGTGATCAGACTACTAAACGTATAAAAGTGGCTCAGGCCACCTCCAAAACTGTTTGTAACAAGAACAACCTATCATGTTCTGTTGAAAAAAAAAAAGAAATGAAAAAAGATTGACTTTATTTTTCACCTAAAATGTACAGCAGTATATCATCATGGCAGGAGGACAGAGAGGGAGATAGAGATGTCAAAGGAAACGACAGAGCGGAGGGAAGAAAGTGAAGCTGTGGTGGAGAAAAGCAGAAGCCCAGCTGTGTTTTCCAGCGGAGAGCTCAGCGAAGATGACTGAGAGCGGGAGACATGACACTCTGTCAGATAGACAGAGATATGAAGTCTGAATGTCAAGAGACAAAAAGAGTGCTTCTGGTCATGTGCACTTGCATTCAATTTCCTTTTATCTGTATTTGTGTGAGGAAATAATTTTGTGTGTGTGTGTGTTTTGTGTGCATGTCATGGGGAGTGCAGTAGCTCCGGGGTGTAAGGATGAAGAAACTGTCAGTGAGTGAGAGAAAGTATTGTGTCTGAATGTGTGTGTTTGTGCGCCGAGGGGTGACAGAGTGTGTTTATCTTGTGTGTGAAGGATTAGAAATGTTTTTCTGTGCGCGTTTGTTGTGTGTGGTAGAGTAGAGGATTCCTCTCCACATAGTTACATCTTTGATTTATCACACACTTTGTGCTCTTAGACTGTGTGCAGGAGTGTGTAAGTAAACCTTTGAGCTCATTCTTTCCTTTGTTAACACACTGTATGTGCTGTGTAATCAACAGAGAAGAAACATTTGAATTTTGTCATTGTTGCTCATGTGAATTCATGTCTGTATCTATAGACGGTATCATGTTAGCTCCCATCTCTTATGTTTTTTTGTGAAAATACACTTTGACCTCGCTTTCATATTTAACTCACACCCACAAGATTAATATCTGTTTTCATGCCAAGCCTGGAAAGAAAGCAAACATCTCTATTTTCCAAAATGCTCTACTACTCCATGAAGGGTCACATTTTCTTTCAAATCTTCCAAGGAGTTCATAACATGAATGATCTGAGGATTGTTGATTCAAAAGAAAAAAGCAACAGACAAAATAGAACTAAATACCTAAAACTAGTTTTGGGAAACATATACATATATATATATATATATATATATATATATATATATATATATATATATATATATATATATATATATATAGAGAAAACCTGATCACAATGAGTGGCAGAAAATAGACGAAAATGGATGGATGAATAATGTGCAAATAAGTTGAAACTGTAGGTGTAGGAAGATTGTGCATCCTGTAAACTCTTCTTCTGCTGCCGTTAATGCTGTGACCAACATTATTTTTTTTTCATTACAATGCCTTAGAGGGAGACTTCAAGCAGCGTAGCAGCATCTCAAGGAATGAACGACAATACTGTTGACGGCACAACTTGCTTACTTTATTACCAACACTCGGGTATACTCTGTTCATTTTGCTGTCTGAAAAAAATGACTTAACAGTGTCTTTATTGCAAAATTACATAGGATCGATCTACCAAAATAAGAACATTCTGCTTCTTAAAAAAAAAAAACTTTTCCATAAACTAGACATGGGAATGTATTTAGTAATTTTTGTGAGTATGTCAACAAACTCTGAGAATAAGGTTAAAGCAAATGGCTGTGCATGATTTTTAATTCAATCATTTATTTTGGAAAAAATCAATTGAAAACAACAAATACAATGATGTTAGAACAGATGGGTTATTAAGTGATATTTGAAAGATGTAACCTTTAGATATTTAAACCTAGACACTTTCCTCAGAGCCACTAACAAGGCTGAAGTTGAGGTTTGTCCTTTAAAGATAAACAGCAGTTTGCTTTTCCCCAACAAATGATTCAGCTCTGTGACTCAGCAACAAGTTTCCGCACCTACCATATCCTGTGCCGGAGCTCTGTCTCCTTCCTGCTGAGGATAATCATCTAATATTATTGAAAGGCTGTTATTTCCCATCCACAGGTTTTCCATGCCAATGCTGACGCCACAGAAGTGGTTCTCAACCGGATCCCCCAGCCGGTTCTGACTCGCTTCGTACGAATCCGACCTCAGACGTGGAACAATGGCATCGCTCTGCGGTTCGAACTTTATGGCTGCCAGATTACAGGTACGAAAGATTAATCACAATTTTTATCACTCACCATGTCTTTGTGTGTGGGGCGGGGGGTGTATTAGTCAGTGATTGAGCTAAAGTTTGGTGTGGTAGTAGCTTTGAGTCTTCCCAATTACATACTCCACGCACAGATTTGGTAAGATTTTTAGTTAAAACTGACATGAAAAGCATTATTACTTCATGCTAGTTTGCTACTTTCATTTGTATCATTTCTCCAAGTACATTTTTTTATCAATCTCCCTGTGGGATTTTATTTTGCCTTTTTGTTGTTTTACATTGGCTTTCACATCAAGTCAAGGGGGGGGGGGGTCAAAGCAAAAATACCTCCCTCAGAAAACATGTCCTTCAAAATAACAGTCAAAATGAAAAAAAAAACGGCTTCTTTTGTATATATTTATATAATCTAATGGTAATTCTGTTTGTACTTTGATCTGTTTCTCTTTTTCACACAACACACCCACTCTTGTGCACTCACACTCTTGCCCTTGCTCTTTCATATACATACCCCCCTTTTCTGACTCCCACTCATAGAACACACACACACACACACATATACACACACACACAGAGACACACTTGGTCCTAATAGAATAATACTAGAGTGTCATGTGTGGGTGATAACATCAGAGAGTAACAGGCTCTCAGCTTTCATCCACAGCCCTGGCAAACAAACACAATTTCAACCAGCATAATCAGCTCAATACTATAAATAGATAAAACTTAATTATACAGTCTGTGTTTGTGTGTGGAGAAACGGTAAAAGAAAGGGGATTTGAATCCATTTGACTGGGCCTATGTGTGTGTCAGCTCCACTGTATCATTATTAGGTTAGGGCCTCTCCCTGCTGCCATCGAAGCGACCATCGATGGGGGGACAGATATGCTCGTTTTTTCCAGGAGGGCTATTTCAGCACCCACACAAATCACAATCACACCAAAACAATATGACAGACAAGGAGGGTGGAATATATCAGCTGTCCTGCCTGTGCTCGTGTCCACCAGTCCTATTTTTTGCTCCGTTTTAACACCTGAAATTGCATTATATATCACCTTACTTTCCTCATCACCCTCAGCACTGAGAACACATTCAGCACACTTTTTGGGGGCTTTTTTTTCTCGTGCCTGTTCTCCGTCTCTGGCACTTTACGATTTCCATTATGGAGGTGAGGAGAACACCGACTTTACATGCAGCATCTTGACATGTTCGTTCTAGTTCAGCTTTGTCGGTAGAAGTGACAGAGTTTTATAGTTTGTAGGTAAACAAAAGAAAACAGTTTGTTCTTCTGCAGTGACTTTAAGGCCTAGCATTCCTCCTGCCTTTTGTGACAGAGTTTTAATTCAAGGTGGTCAACATCCACATCTCACGTAATGTGCTCAAAGTATGTGTCGAGGATGACTCTTAGCTACTACCATATAAGCTTTACCTCAATAACTATAATTTAGAGTAAGTTATAACCATTTTTGTGTAGATGCACATCTAATGATTCATTCCTGGGAGTAAGTAATTACTGGCACTCTGACACATGCAAAACCATAAAACCTCCACCTTCAGTGGCATGTGATAAATATGGCTTCTTCTAGTAAAAAACACCTTTATAACCAAACATATCTGCTGGTAGCCATGCAGTATCTTTTTTATTCCTTTCCTGTGCATAGACATGCAGAAAAGCACACACTATACCACACTACCACAGTGCGATAACGCCCTATACAGGCCTATAAAGGCAGAAATAAAGCAGTCAGTCAGTGACATGTCATTAACTTAAATCACACTTTTATGCCTCCTGTGCTGCTTTCCACTCACTTCCTGCCCATCTTTCTTCAACGTCTCAGTTTTTTCTCCTTCCTCATTCTACTTTCCCCTCTGTCCTTCTTTCGCCTTCGCTGACAGCTTCCATTCCCACGTCTCTGCAGCCCCTCTTTCATTTTCTTCCCTCCATCGCCTTCCTTAAATCTTCTTGGCTCATTCAGCAGCAGCAGCTTTTTCCTTACCTTAATCCCATTTTATTCTAACACCCCTAGCTCTTTATCAATCACTTATTATTATCACCCACCACCGATGGTAAAGGTTCTGTGATAATGTTTTTGCTTGTGTCTATATGTGTGTGTGTTTGCTCCATACTGTTCATGAATCACTGAATGGATTTTAATCAGATTAATCATTCAATGTCCCTCTGCAACAAATTACCTTTTGAAGTTAACCCATTTCAAGATGGCTGCCATGGTAAAGCAATCTTTTCAAACACAAAAATGGAGATAACACAGTCACTTCTATAGAAACTGAGCTAAATCTTGGTGTGGCTGTAGCTGATGGTCACTCACAACACATACAGCATCTTCTGGAAGAATTTTATTAAAGCTTTGAGAAACTAATCATGAGGTGTACATCTGCAACATATTTTTTTTTTTTTTGGAGCAAAAGCTAATAAACATTAATATTTGATGAGGTAGTAGCTGAGAGTCATTAACAACACATATTAAATAAAATTGCACATAACGTTATATTCAGGGTTTGACCAAAACAGCTACGACTTCATCATTTCTCAACATAACATGATCTTATTCTAAAACCCGGGTAATATGCATTCCTTGGAAGAATGCTACGCCTTTATTTTCAGTACTTTTATATTCTCTCAGCAGGCTTGTGTGATATGTGTGTCCAGCCATCCAGGCGTGTTTCTGCCGGCTCCTTCGGCATGTTTTACAGCTGCTGTGGGAGCTGGTTATCAGGGAAAGCTCAGTGGGAGTGTGTGCTCGCCCGTGTGTGGGTGAAATACCAGAGCATCTGGGAGAAAACGTGTGTGCGTGTGGGGGACTTTGAATATTTTGCAAGTGCATGTATCGTTTTGTGTGAGTGTGTAAGTTTAAGAGCTCTCTCACGCTGGTGTATTATATCTGACTGCTTCTGCTGGGAGCAGAAGAGTCGGTGTTCTCATCGACTCCCACCGCTCTCCTGGATTAAAAGGCCCCGCTGGAAAGCTGCAGCTGAAGCACACAGAGGCAAAAATAAAACATTACAATTACATCTGTTCAGATTCCTCGCAGGTGATAAGTTTCCATGTATCTCACAGAGCTGGAGGGAGCTCACAGAGTCTGCCGTTGTTTGTTGTTGTTGCATTATTTACCGTAGTGAGGCACCGTTGCAAACATCACAGCATTAAACATTCATCTCCACAAAGACCTGAAGAATGTCACCATCAATCACCATCACCCCTCGCTGTCAGCCCTCTCTCTCCTTCTGTCATTCTCTTACCTTTCTATTCACTCACTGACTTTTCAGTTCATCTCTCTGCTTGACCTTTTGTTTATCTCTGTAGCGCCCCCTTCTTCTGTTGATGTAATAAACAACATCTCTTTGATCTGAAAGATGCTTTTTTTTTCGTTCATTCATTTATTTGGTAGATCTCCGGCTCAGTTCCCGATGCAGATAAACACTCACCCACTTCCTCCCCTCACTTCCTCCCCCTGCTCAGATAAAGTTATATGTCAACTTTGCTGCTGCAAAACAATAATGAAAGTAGGTGAAAAAAACAGCTCAGAGAAGCTCCGGAGTGCAACACATCAGTTATTGTTGTAATTGTTTGTGTTGCGGTAAAGCCAAAATTAACTCCAGACCTGAGAGTTTAGTTAGGCGGGAAGAGTTCTCATTAAAGAATAATGACAATGACATATTTTGGCCCGTTATCATTTGGGTCGAGATCACTTGAGGTTAAGTCGAAGAGCACGGCTTACCTCTTTGCTTTAATTTTTCAATAAATACTGAAGGATAATCTGATAGACTTCATTAGAAACCCCTCATTGTTATAAACAGATGTCATAAAACAACAATAAAATGGTGTTTGCAGTGTTGTGTTGCTGTGGAAACATAAAATGTAAGGAGAAGCTTAAAGGGGGAGGATTGTTTTAGGAGAAAAAAAATAGTTTCTTGTCATCCTTATTCAGTAATTTGATATTTAAAGTGGATAAAACATCAGCTGAAAATAAAAAAATGTAAAAATCTAGACAAAGTGCAACAGTAATGATCATTTTAAATCTACACAGTTCACAAACTTGATTCTCAAGGCTGCAAAGTGCATAACATTACTATTTTATCATACAATGTTCTTAACTCGCTATATTTCAGCTGCAAATCACTGACTTGAATGTCACAAAAAAGCTGCAACAGATTTCTTTTGTGCATTAAAGAAGTATTAATTAGGCAGCTGATCGAACTTGATGTTGTCTAATTCTGATTGGCTCTTTTACCCAGATCATTCCAGCAGCAGTTTCTGATTGAATATGATCATTTATTTGACATTTTATTTCCATGGACTAAAAATCAAACTCTGTTTAGTTTTTCCTTCAATTTTTCCATTTGTACTCATTTCTATCTATTTATTATCAGTTCTGTTAAAACAGAACAAGATAAAAGTGATTCTTCTTGATGCTTGTAATCTAACAAAAACCAAAATGATTTGTCCCATCAGTGTTTGATGAAAAACATCAGAAATGTTTATTTATGGCTTCATAAAATGCCCATATAAAGTAAAGTATTTGTTCTCCGTGGCTCCTTTTCAGATGCTCCCTGCTCAGAGCTACAAGGAACGTTGTCTGGGCTGCTTCCTGACTCCCAGATCTCTGCGTCGTCCATGAGGGACATCCACGGCTCCATGGGGGCAGCCAGGCTGGTGGCCAGCAAGACAGGCTGGTATCCCAGTCCAACACAACCCATAGCTGGAGAGGAGTGGCTACAGGTATGTAACTCTAACAGCAGTTTACACAAAACTAAAAGATTCTGCATGGTTTTCATACTTAACACCTTCAAGACCTCACCAAAGTAAACAAACTCATTTTCATTCTATTTTCTGCACATATCTCCTCAAAACTAGCATCCACGCTTTGTTTTTATTTTTTTATTCTGCTTAAGATCTAACTTATGGTCTTATTTGACTGTTGTGTCTTTGTTGCCACCTTTTGAATAAGATTTTTATCATGACCCAGATATAGTTGGCACACAAACTTCATGTGCAAATTGTTTGCAGATGTCATTAAGTTGACGCTTCTGTTTGGACCCTAAAAAATATTTTCTTGCCAAGCTATAAAAAGGTTAATTCAGTTTCTTGTTTTGACTGCTACCTTTAGGGGTCACCACTACAGATCATGTGCCTCTATCCCATCCCAGCATCCTCCTGTGTCACACCAACCCTCTTCATATCCTTCTTCTTCTATTTAACGTTCTTTGTCAAATTATCCAATATCCCTCCTCTGCACATGTTCAAAACTTCATCTCCAAGCTACCAGTAAAAAGCAAAGAAAAAGTTAATTCACCAACATTACCAAATGGGAAACTCACAGATCCATTCACATCTAGGAGAGATCCTCTCAACATCCAAATGCAAACCTGTTTCCTCTGTTTAACTACAAAATATACATATAAAACTGAAAAAAAAAAAAAAGATTTTAATTTATTCCAAGAGTCAATTTCCCATGCTTTTTGGAAATTGCAGGTGGATCTTGGCACTCCCAAGATGGTACGTGGCATAATTACCCAGGGTGCAAGAGGGCTGGAGGGCAGCACGAGTGCGGAGAACAGAGCGTTTGTCAGGAAGTACAAACTAGCGCACAGCTTGAACGGCAAAGACTGGAACTATATTATGGACAGCAAGACCGGGTTTGCTAAGGTAAATAACAACACCCACAAACATAGAAAATGAATCTAACACACACGTTTGAACTCTCCTTCCTTTGATAGTACTGTCAGTTCGCTCACATTTAGTTTGTTTATTGCCGCCTCTCAACCAGTCCTCATTGATATCCAAATGACTCCCCTCGCCTCGTCTTTCTTTTTTTCTCATTTATTTTATTTCTGCATCAGCTCTGAAAATAATTAGTTTTAATCATCTCCCTTCTCCAGCTTCTGTCTTTTTGTTTCTGAACTCTTTCTGTCTCTCTTTCACTTGTGCACTCATCCTCCGTCTCTCATGGGTGTTAATTAAAAATGTCTTTTCTGCATCACTACTCAACACTGTTGGCAGTCTTTCGCACCGTGAGACAGGGCACTTCATTCTCCTTTCTGAGACTGTCTTAAAACACTTTAATAGTACTACTGAATGTCAGGATTTTCCTCTCGATGTTAAAAATCCTGTTCTCTCTTATCTGCCTGTCTTTGTAAATGATCCTGGGAAAATCATCAAAGTCTTAAAAAAATGTTGAAACACAAAAAAAAAACAGGAGATGCAGTATCCATTCATGAAACCAGCAGCAATCCTATACAGTCTAGTTTGTAATAAATTCTTTCTTTTTCTTTTTTGCTCGAGGCTGCTGAGCCTCAAAGATTATTTAAAAATAAAAAGGAACACACTTGTTATTTTTTATGACTCATGTCATACTGAGAGGGGAAACAAAGCTGATTAGCTGTATTGTATGAATTTTGACAGGCTTACTGTTTTTGTTTCCTTTTGCCAGTACACGGAAGATAGTGAAACGTTTCAATTTGCTAAATTTTACTGCTTGAGATACCTTTAAATAGGGGTGTAACGATACACATAAGTCACATAGGTACAACAGAAGACAAAAACAATAACCCTTTCAGAACCAGAGACAGAAAAACTAACCAAGACTGTTAATAAGGAGGCTATAAGGTAGCAGGTCAAGTACAGCAAGGTAGGATTCAGTCATGGGTGGCCTCACAATAAAAAAAATAAAAATAAAAATTGATGTCATGGTGTTCTGTCTTATTCATTCAATTGGAAATAAATTGTCTTCCAGGCCATGTGTCAAATAAAAACTGAGAAATTCCAAAACTGAGAGGTATCTAACTTTTGTTAAGAAAATAATGCAAAAAATGTGTCCACCTCTTCTACACACAACTTGCCGCCTTGAAAGCAGTCTGTTCACTCGGAGCACAGGACCTCGACTCATCTATTCAGAAGGACACACACACATACACACACACACACTCCTGTTTGTTTGTGTGTCACACACCTTAACACATCCAGTCAGAAGGAAACACACACCGACAGAGTGATCACTATGCTGCTTTAATTTGTTTTTATGAGGTTTGATATGGCTCTCAGCATTCAAGGTGCAGCAGGAAAAAAAACAACAACAATCTACTTCTTTTATTTTCCGTCTAGCATCCAGCGTTGAACTTAGGCACTGTTTGCAGACACAGTATGCTCCCTCCCCATTCTGGGTTTTATCCCAGCTCTGGGCACAGCACATTCCCCTTTCCTGTGTGAGGAGGGCTGCACAGTAGTTTAGATAGCTTTATTGTGGCAGTTAGCAAATAAAAAAATAAACACCAGAGCATGCTATTCAGGAGGACAGAGGTGTTTGGCTGAGTGTAACGTATTTGTCATTTGGAGACTGTGTTCATCCAAGATATCTGTACCGTCATGGTTTGGTACAAATAAATTTACCATAAGGTTTTACTAAAACTCACCCTCAGCGTTCTGCTGCTGATTGATTTTCCTGTTAACTACTCAAACTGAACTCTATGTTACATAGAAGAAAAAGGTAAAAATGTAACTTTATTTTAACTTTTGCATTGTTTGTTGTTTGCTTTCACTCAGATTTTTGAAGGGAACAGCCATTATGATACACCAGAAGTGAGGCGGTTTGATGAGATTGTGGCGCAGCACATCAGAGTCTTTCCGGAGCGGTGGTCACCTGCTGGGATCGGGATGAGGATGGAGGTCCTCGGCTGTGACCTGCCTGGTAAGAGCCCACGTGGTAGCAGAAGGCTGAACACACTTAAAGAAGTGTTTACAATCTGGGAAGGTACAGTGTCTGGTTGTAATTCAAGGTTAGTGCCTGTGGGAGTACTCTATTCTACAACTGCACTGATCTCCGAACACCACGGTCATTTCAGTGAGGATGAAATCAGTCTATACTGCAAGCAAGTCACAAACAAGAACACCTGCTGATAATTAGGAGCCTGTAATCCGACAACACAAGCACAACAACACCTGGTCCGACAGCACAGGTCATACAAGCATGAACCTGATAACCTTCTCAAGTATTTACAATATGCTCTATGGCTGGGAATGAAAAATAATGTTTACTGCATCTGCTTTGTCAAATAAACACCTGCATACCATAAGATTTTACTCTTTAGGTAAAGCAGGCTAAATTATGATGACTTGTGGCCACATCTCTGACAATGAAGCTGCCGGGTTAGCTCAGGGTTACCAGGGTTTGTTTCTGAATCGGTGTATCACTGATTTTGAAATAAAATCTTTAAGAAACATAAACTGGTTGGTGGTGAATCACAGGCTTGACATTACCCCATGCCTCCTTAAACGATCACTCAGTTTGGGGACAACTAACAGTTAGCTCTGTAGCTCTGCACAGACTAATGGATTGCAACAATGTGTTTCCATTTCAGAGATCCCCGCCTCTAATGCTAGACTATAACAGAGCGATGTGTCTATTTAGGTTGGTCAAATGTCATGCCTTTTCATCATCTATAGGGGTTTTGCTGTGTATGCTGAGAAACATACTGCAAACAGTTTCCAGTTTTCAGTACAAGACTCAAATACAAAGCTGGATTTAAGTCAGTGTGCAAAACAAGCAGAGAAAAGGAGAGCTTGTTATCGATTAAAAAATCCTTTTTGGTAGCTAAAAAAGCTTTTTTGTTAATAATGTGTTGCTTGGGTTGGTGTGTTCAGTTGATTGGTTTAAGATGGGATAAGTTGAAGACATATTTCTTTTATCCATGTCACTGTCTGAGACACAAGCTGAGATTTGTGCAGAAACCATGTGGCCTTTTACAGAAAATAACTAATGAGAAACCATGCAAGTACAATTCTAGGAGAAGGGAACAGAGCACTAAGCTTTAGGGAACTCCTGCAGAAAAAGGATGGGATATGGACATTTGTCTTCACCAAGACATTGTAAATTACATTTTTTTTTAAAATACTACATTTAAAAAGTCCTAGAACTAGAAGTTATAATATCCCGATGTCCTGAAAAACTGCAGCTCTACTTAACCTTTTGCACCACATTTGAAGAATATCATCACAAATTCATAAATTTTGTAAGCTAACAGATTTTTCACTGATTAATGTGACCCTGAAAAATGATATCAGGTTGAATTTAGGAACATATTTATATGGATTCAAGCATAGTGACCCATAGAGTGGAAAAGGTTAAATGCACTGAAAATCAAACCATGAATCTCTTTGACATCTTTGTATTTTTCACTTTATTGTTTTTGTCCGCCTTTGTGCATGTCGAGGTATGTTTGCATTGCGCTTACAGATTCCGTACATATAGTGACTAAAGTTAATCATCTTGCTCAATAGGAGGCTTTTCAACATGTCTGGGCAGGGATTAAAATGTCTAGGTCATGGGACTCTTACTAATAGTGGCCAGCTGTGCAATACACAGTGTTCATGCTCTATTAGGTTTGTAGCATGTTTCCAGTATGTAGTGAAGGATTAGCCACAGTTCACAATGAGCTCAACGATGGATTTTATGATCAATCCATGATCAGTACTGTTAAAAATAAAATCATTTATTTCTCATTCAGTTTGAAATATTTCCTCTTACTTTGGGATTAGGGGAAATGAATATATAGAAAGGGTGATGATTTAACAAAAAGATATGAATTCACTCCATTCGTCTCAGTTACTTTACTGAGTTGTGTAAGAGCCATTTATTTTAATATGTTTTTGTGGTATGGAACACTTTAACCGTGCAAAGCAATTATTTTTCCTGCAGCACAATAATTCTAGGAAATAAAGCAAGTCATTGTAGAAATGCTTTTACATTTATGACTTGTGCCATAAAAATAAACTACATAATGACACAATGGATGCCTTGTCAGTAAGTTTGCAACTTTTTTCTTAATGCCTGTGCCATAATTTAAAATAATCAGGACCCAGTTCCTGATTAAATCTAAAACTGTAACAGCTCCTACATGATGTCTTCTTCTGTACAACTATTTTTAAATGGCCCTCTAAAAAAGATGCTGTAGTGGCCAGACTTCTCCCCTCTCTTCTTTATGTGTCATCTGATTTTAATATCTTAGTTTGTAGCGACATGTGGCAGGTGAAGACATGAACAGGAAATGACACGTACCTGCTCCCTGTGGACAGAATATGGGCTGCTGGCTACGACTGATGGATACAGTTCTGTATTTTTGAACTCATGTGTGCAGGCTGGGAGAGAAGAAGAGCCCGAAGGGAACAATATATCCCAGATGTGTCAGGCCAAACCAGTAGGCTGCTCATGATGGGGACACTAAAAAATAGAAGAGTACTCTGTTTATTTTCTCTTAAATAACAATGATAATTTACCAACTTTACCAGCTGGTGTAAAAACTAAAAAAGCAACATTTTCAGTCATATTTTGTTTTATTTTAGAGAGGAATTTTGTTTGTTTTTTTTTTGTTTAATTAAGAATCAGTCCTAGCAACCGTTGAAGGAATGCATATTGCTTATTGCTTTCAGGCCAGAGTTTAAAACAAAGATAATAATATCTGATAATGTTGTTTTTGCCGTTCTAGTCAAACCTTGCAAATGACATTATGCATGATTTTATGTGAAACTGCGAGCGCTCATGTGATCTTTTGAAGTATGTATTATAGATGACTCTCAGCTTTCTAACACACAAGTTTTAGCACAATATCTGTAAAACTGACTGAGTAACAGACATTTTTGTTGGCTGATGTCAGTTAGCTGTGGTGGCCTTCTTGAATGGGGTTGATTCCAAAAGTTAATCAGTTGTAGATGTACGTTCAATTATTCCTTTCTGAGAGTTTCATTCAAATCTGTGCAGTGGTTCATGACACAATTTACTGAAAAAAAACAGAGTTAAATGTAACAGTTAATAGTGACGTTTTAAAAACAGATTTTGAAATATCAGTTAGTGCTCAGAGCATGAATTAGGGAGGAATCTCAGCTACTACCACATGAAATTTTAACTCAATATCTGTAAAACTGGCTAGTTTTTTAGTAAATTTTGTTTTTGATTGAGTGCAATTCAATTCAGTTGTAGATGTTTATCCAATTTCTACTTTCCGAGAGTTTCATTAAAATCTGTTGGGTGGTTTATGAAATATTTTGCTAACACTACACACAAACGAACACAGAGACACCAGCAAAAACATTATTGCCTCTGCAGCAGAACATACAGATTGGATCTGCTTACTTATGAACTTAATTAAAACCATTTAACTCTTTTTTTTTTTTTCATTAAAATTTTGCTTTTACGTTTGACATTATTTGATCTTCCCCCCAAGTCAACAGAATCCTTAATGAGACCACAAAAGGTTACACGCTTCAGCTTGTTCCCCAGTGGAAACTCACCAGCAGGAAAAAAAAAAAGTGCACATATTGATGTAAAACCCCTTCAAGCAAAATAAAGTCACAGAAAAACTAGGATTTTTGGCATAAAATGTATGCATTTCCACTACTAGTGTTACCAGTCGGACTGACTGGTTGTTAAATGATTGGACTGGTCCTGTTTTATTTGGTCCACACACCTTGCTTGTGATTACATTTCAAGCGAATCACAAGCAATCAGCAGCCATCGCTGCAAAGATCAGCATCTTGACTGTTCGACAGTTGCACTGATTGTCTGTTGGTCTCCCTGTTCACGTCTGCCTGCCAGATGTTTGCCCTCTGGATGTAATCTGTGCATTAGACATGATAACAGTTCATTCCCACTTCACTTGAACACCATAGCTCCTGCTACCAACCTTTAAATACAACCATACAGTGAAATGAACAATGAAACTTTACCATCTGTTTCTGATGCTGCTAATAAAAAAAATCACATTATTTACAGCGACAATCGTTCTCCAAGAGAGAACACAAAATCTGAGCAAAGAAGAAGAAATGTTTCCTTTTTTTCTAGCTTGTGTGTAGGCTTGTTCAAGCAGTTAAGTTTGAAAAGAAAGATGAAATATTTAGCAAAGCATCAGCCTCAGTCCACTGAACACAGCTGTTTATACAAGACACCGCCACACAAAAATGCAGAGACATTCGGCTCTGCTGTGCTTAAGTGGCCTTCTCCTAGAAATTCACAGAGAGAGGGAAAACTTCAGATTGGAAGAAATCTATAAACTAAATCTATAAGTTAAACTGGAACAAGGACAGACCCTTTTAACTGTAAACATCTTTTCCATCCAAGTGAATTGACAAAATGATACAAAACCAAATATTTCTTTTTGTCAAGCATGACATCCATGAGCTAAGCCACTGTACTATTTTCTTTTTAAATATCAGCCATATGAGTTTTGTTTCTTCTTTGAAACAGATGTCTACACCGTTAACATGTATAAAAATAGATGAATTGGGTCTATTAACCTCCATTGTTCAAAATTGAAGTAATTATGTCTGTTTTTTTGGGTGCTGCCATGTTGTCCCCACACTAGAACTGATGGGCTGGATCATCGATACAAAAGTCCCGCCTACGCATCTTCCCAAATTGCTAACAGGCTGACAATCACAGTGTGACATGGCACTTTTTTAAAACTCTAACTTTTTAAAAATGCACATTTGAGCATACATCAGCCATGTTGGAACAATGTAATGTAACATGTAACAATTTCTGGTCTACGAACTTCCAAGCTCACAGGCCCCCCTCAGGGTAAGGCCACTTCCCATTATGAAGCATGTAAAGAACTCAACTTGTGCCCAAGTTTACTTCCAGCTTGTCTTGGCACAAACAAGAAACAATTTAGCCTCCCAAATTACTGATTTACTCCAAAACAACGTGCAGAGTAGTTAGTTGTCTTGTTTACTTTATTTACCATTTAAATATACAGACAGAGAAATTGCTTTTTCCATTACTGCCGTTGCATTGTTTTCATTTTCCACAATCAAGTGCGCTGACCTAACAATTTCCTCACATGAGTGAGACAATCTCAGCTCCAAAATCCAATTCAAAATTACAGAAACAGGGTTCTTCGGGGCACACAATAACGCAGTTCAGCATCTCATTACTGTGCCAAACCTTCGGTGCAAATACAGAAACAAAAGCCAAAAGATTACTACTTATTTCCAATCATTCACGCTAGCTATGGAGGCAACGTGTAATTTAGGTCTTGTAACCCCAACTATTGGATGTGAACCGACAGCTTATGAGCTGCCAGTTCTGTTTTAAATGACTGAGCTATCAGAACATCTGTTATGCTCTCATCTCTTTCAGTCCACACCTATCTGTTGGCAGGCAGGCAGGCACAGATGCACACACACACACACACACACACAAAACACCTGTTTGGCATGAAGATTTTAAAGGGTTTGTTCTTAGTTGTGTAAATACAGGCTTTGTATCTCATCTCCGTTGACAGCTACAATGTTCTAGAGTATTATGGGAGAGGAACTTGAGCAAAATGACAGAAAAGTAGCAACAAACCAGGACAGAGACTAAAAGAGCTTTATGTCTTTATTCTCAGGGTAGCTAATAACTGCTTTGTATTTATTCAAGTGTTCCAGCTGCTCTGAGGTTCATGGAAAACTTAGATGCTGCCAACCAGATTCTGAGAAACAACGTGTCTTTGCCTCTGTGTTCCAACTTAACCACAGTGATTCACCTAAATGGGTACTGCAGCATTACTCATGGCTTCTGATGCCTTCAGTAAGAAAAATCTACATGTCGAAGGTGGGGCAGTCATATCTTAAATGTTCATCTTAGAAATGCTTCTACATTAGTGTGTACATTTTTGCAAATATGAAGAAATGCTTCACCACATACTGTTGAGGCAAAAAGTCCTAGCATGTCTTAAAGGAATGCAGATTACCCACCGCCATTCAGAATTTTATTTAAAATCATCTAGGTAATAAATGACAAAGTTAGAGCTGTTTTCGTCAACCTTTAAAAATAAAATTCTGCACAATCTCATAAGATATTGCTAGATGTCATGCTTACAGCACGTATTGGCAGTTCTCATCTGAAAAAACGCACATTTAGTGTGATACATCTCTGTAAAACTGCATGTTTTTGATGTGATTAATCAAAACTCGGTTTGAAACACAAACTGCCTCCAATTTCTACATTGCACACTTTTAATAAAGGTTAAAGAAACAGTAAGTTTTGAACTCCTCAAATGCAGTGGGAAATTAAAGCAAATAATTTGTCATTTTTATCTGGATGAACTTGTCCCAGAAAAAAAAACCCACACATGTTGATGGCAGCCGAGCGTTGTAGAACATTCTGGAGTTATTTTGCTCCTCCGGGTTTCCAGCCAATCGTTTGAATTTAGCCAACTATTTGTGAGAGTGAGTGTCAGGTCCAGCAGCGCTGATTATTATCACATGTGAGCCGGGGCTCCGGTTCACATACCCTCATGTGATCAGTGGGATGTGTCCTCAGCTACACCCGCTGCTCTGCCTTTTAAGCTGACTTTATATACTCCTCATTTTACTGGAGACATTTAAAGCACATTTTTAGAAAATGGGCTGATCAAGACCAGCATAAACAGTAAACTAAATGTATGGGAGCTATTATATCAGTGTATTTATTAAGAAGAAAACTAAGAGTCTCACAGAAATGCTTCAGATCTATTTCTATTTTTTGTGTAACTAATGGCAAAATTTCTACCTTAGATTAAAGTAGAAATATATATTTTAGGGAAAAAACAAGCCTGGGTGTAAATATTTGTGGCTTCTGCTGTAGTTAGTCCATCTCCTGCCAAGGCTCCCATAACAAGCCCCCACCCTGGTGTAGACAAACACACACACACACACACACACACACACACACACCATCTCATATTACCTTCGCTCTTTACCTCATTTTACACATGAACTCACTCACTTATCACCAAAAAGGTTTTTTTTTTTCAAAGACAGATCTTTATATTAAACTGCAGCATGTCATAAAAAGTGAAGGAAAAAAACCAATTCTAAATTAAATGAAAACGGATCTTTGCCAAGTTTAAAATTTAGTCGAATTCAACCTCTAAAGAGCGCATGTTACACCAAGTCAGTATTTATTCAACAAGAAATAATCAAAAGCTGCAGACACAGTATGTAAAAAACATCAAGTGCATGCTTACTGCTTCGAGCAGCCCAGTGCTGACTATTAGTATGCTCTTGATTAACTGATAATCAGTAACTTTAAGCATGCGTGAAGTTTTTGATCTGAGGCCTTATGGTTAGAACAATGCTGAGGAGGAAAGACACTCGATTTCAGTTGATGCTGTCAATAAATCATGTAATCAGATCATTTCCATTACTTTGTGCAGTAAGGTAAATTATTCACAAATGGAAAACATTTAACAGTTGCCAATCTCCCCAGGAGTATGTGTTTCATTAAGTTCATTCCAATCATATAACACAAACGTCTTGCCAAACTACACTTTGCCATAGATGACCATAAAAAAGTCCTGAAAGAAGCAAACGCTACGTAGGTCCTTTATCAGGTCAAATCTAAAACAAACACAAGGGTTAAAAATATGAGCTAATTTAAAATCTTACTTTCAGATGGTACAATGAATTGGTGATAGAATACTAAAAACAATGGTCCTGTAGCCCTGCTGTTTTGCTGGGCTTGTTTTCAGGATGTTTTGATGGTAAGTGGCTGAAATGCAAAAACACAATCAGACAAGAAAATAATTTTTGAACCAAACACAACAAAGTTTAATTTACTTTATGACAGTTCTGCTCCTTCTCTTCCTGTCTAGTGATATCACACATGGAACCACTTAGAGCTGGACTTACTGTACATTCATTGTGGTTTGCTTTGTGTTCATATGTGTCTGCCTGCAAAAGTTATTGCCAATATAAATATTTAGCCTAGATTTGCTGTGCCTTTACAGTTTTTCCCAGATATGTCTGCATATTTTTTCCATTTATTTTCCCATCTCTCCATTCTTTTATCCAAACGTCCTAATCCATAAATCCACATGTTTTATTAAAAAAATGTTAACTATAGAACCATATAGTGTACATGCTAGTGTCTTCTCATCTAAATTAGACTAGCAGTCCACATTTGATAGAAGCAAATAACAGTTTATGAGCTAATATTCGGCCTGTGGCTCAAAGTTAGCATTGCCAAAATAATTTAAACTGCCAGTATTAAATATCCAAGTGCAGCATTAAGGTCCCATTCCCACACAATTTTAAAATGTATATTTTTTTGCTATGTTTGCACCTTCCATCCACAGGCAAACTGAGCTTTGGTGCGAAAAAATAGGTTATTTTTAAAAGCACTTTCCAAACAAAGTGAAGAATTTTAAAAACTGAACTTCTGGTGGATGAGTGTGAAAGGAGGCAGAGCTGTTCAGAAGCAACAACAAGCAGCCTTTTTTCACTTTTATATCACTCTGTGTCTTAGAAACTCCTTTTTTATTATTGTTTTGTTCTTCTCCTGTTTTATTTTTTGTGATCTTGTCGTCAAACTTTCATTATGAGCTGAAATGATTGAAAGGAATCTGTAAACAGTATTTATGAATATAAAACAAGTTTGAGGAGAATCTTTGGCCAAGCGAGGTTTCTCCGTATTTTAAGACGATGTTAATGAGAACGTTGCTGATACCTATTGCCACAGCAGTCAAGGTTTTTGATTAAATGCGTGGGCCGAGAATGTAAATGAAGAAAAAAGTAAAAAGAAAACCGTCTTAAAGAAAATCCAGAGTAATGTAAAGCAGGCATAAATTTGCAGCTAGAAGGCACTGATGCTGTAACTTTGTGCCTGGACTTGAATTTATGGCAGTTCCCTTTCAGAAAAGTTTGCAAAAAGTTGTTAATGATCCACATAAACTTAAAGTTGTGCACCTTGAAACTGTCTGTACCACTACCAAACAAAAACAAACTACATCTTATCTTATCTTTAAGTAGAAGAATGAATCAATCCTTACTGTACCAAAGAGATGAATATAATCCCGAAACATTACTGGCGCCTCCCATTCCAAAATAACTTGGATTTTTATGCATCTTCTTAGTGAAAATGCAACAAGTTTCTGTCATTATTCTCAGCTCGCTTTTGAAATAAAGACCAGAAGCTAAACTGCCCTGGATTGTAAATAGGCCACTATGTTAGATTGTTTTTCTTTTGTGCTGAAGAGTGTTCAAGGATAATGAAGGAAATCTATGATTATAATGTTTTTCTTCATGATCTAAATATCTTAATGACAAAATGTGTGGTCTTGGAGGAAGTTGAACCCTGTTTTTGTTGCAGTTTATAATTATTGGTGAGGCAGAAAGCTGTCCTTTCTCTCTCCAGGGTTCTTAATGACACACTTAGCTTTTTTATTTTTTTTCAAACTTAAATCTTCTTTGTAGCTTCACTGATTTTAGCCTTTCAGAGCCACAAGTCTCTTTTTAACATCTTAACGTGTTGTTGTACATCTCCTGACACTTCAGGCTACCATTATAATCACATGCTTTATGGTGCTTTGTGGCACCGAGGTCTAATGAGCAATTCACTGTCAGTAGTTTCCCGACATAAATAGCATCTTCATTTTTATCATCTCCGCTGTCTAGCTTATGGCTTTCCCCTTCGGCCACACTTAAAGTTTCATTATTGCTTTTTATGTTGCATGTGTATTATTTAGTCAGCTGCAGAAACTTGCATCTTAAGGTCCAGTGTTACACTCCAGATATCACTGGTTTCTTTTTGTACAATGAGATAATTAGGCAATTAGTGTGCAAAAAAAAAATATAAAATTCACCATAAAGAAGTCATTTTCCCAACCACTCATCCACAGAAGAGGCAGTCGTGATTACTCCGCCACTTCAAGTTACGTTCAAATCAAACCTGCAGTTGTACTTTCTAAGAGTAGTTTTCTGATTTGCTATTCAGATCGCTGGCGTGATTTTCATCCAAAAAAACACTCAAGATTTTTCACCATCGCTTCTCATTTGATGTAATACTTTAACATTTAACTGCCTTGCTTTCTGTAGTGCCACACTAAAAATGCTCTTACAAGTTTTCTGTCACTAAAAAAAAAATCCATTCATTCCTCTTCATACTAAAACTGCAAAAAGAACAAATCTGGTTCATTTTGGTAACTCAGAGCTGGATCATATATAGTCCAATCCAGTCATAGGTTGTTTGGTTTTCTGTCAAATAAACAATGAGTTAAAATGATCAGTTTGTATCATCTGATCTAAACTCGTTCATAAAGAACAACCAAAAGTCTGGGTTATTAGACAGTTAATACTTACATGAAGTTGGATTTTTTCACATTCTTTCAACCTTAATAAATGGCACTTTGCAATAAATAAAAAAAAAAAAAAACAACGGATGCTAGTTTTTTGTAAAGGGATGCATATTGTCACCTGATTTGCATCCTAAAGTTTTAAACAAAGATTTTGCAAAATCTGTTGCTGTTGAAGTATGTGTTGGGAATGACTCTCAGCTACTACCACTCCAAATCTAAAGTCAATATCTGTAAAAATGACTGAGTTACAGTCAGGTTTGTGTTTTCTAAGGTCAGTTATCATCAGGTCGACTTCAAAAGTTGCACAACAAATGATTTCTGCAGGTTTCATTAAAATTCTGCCTGTGGTTTGTGAGATATTTTGCTAACAGACAGTCAGACATACAAGCACAAACATGGGCAATTGCCTACTCTGATTTTGAAATGGCAGTAAATTTTCAGCCCTAAATAATATTAATATTAAAATTTACAAGCAATACATTTTTTGTCTTTGAGTGTGTCATTAAATTTTAAGCATGTAGATATTTATACTATATTGAGTAAAGTATGCAGATAAAAGTCCACATGATGTTTGGCAGATTTACACTGAGTGGGGACCTGCATTTCAGAGTTAGAGTTCAGTACATCTGAACATTTTTCAGACTGCACCATTTGATGAAGTTCCAGATAACCTTTTTTTATGTTTGAGTTCATAGTTTTCAATGAGCGCCTTTAAAATGACAAAGTATCTACACTTCATAATGGCATCCACCTCAACTAGTCTAAATAAACAGTTATCAATAGAGTTTTATAATAAAAAAGGAAAAGAAAAAAAGCTTTGGCTTTTAGTCCGTCAATCCAGTAGTCATTAAGTAAACACAAGCATGTCACAAATAATTGAGTAGCACCAACCTTCCCTGTCTTCCTCATAAACACACACTCACACAGAGTGTCAGGAGCCATTATTTAGGCTGACACAGGTGGATTTATACCCACAGCTCTCTCCATAATTGAACAGATTTTTCTGTTTCCGTTTCACCCTGCTCAGTCAGCAGCTTTCCAATGAGCCCGTGGGCCTTTGCGGTGACACCTCCTGTTTCTCAGTTTGCTGAGTGCATCTGTGTGTTTGTGTTTTTACACGAGAGTCAGAGAGTTGTGGCAGGTTCCTGTAGCTCAGCGGTGGTCAGGAGGGCTTGTCTAAGGCAGCCTCTCACTGGGCTGTTGGAGACTAGTTAGCATGTCAAATTTGCTAGAAAATAGATGAATTTTTTTGTTGCACTTTCATTGAATTCTGGGTGTTTGCAATCAAACACTGAGCTGAGCGGCCAGTTTTTGAAAATCACAGCCTAACACGGATTGCAAAACTGTATTCTTGCTTGTGCACAATGTTTTGTTGTCCACCGCCACTCACATCATAGCCACCTCAGTTCTCTTTGTACCCACTTTGGCAGCCACCCCCACATTTACAGTTTATTCAGCTGAAGTACCTTGTAGACTTTCAGTGACCTTTTAAGACCCCACAGAAACCCTGATTTAGATCTGAACATGTTTTCTGTCAGAGGAGAGCTTCGGTGTAGGTGTCAAAATACAGCTCTGGAGCTTTGAGACAGGTTGGAGACACCCACGACAAAGTTCAAATGGGTCTGAGATGTCCAAGATGACTTTGTGACTTTGCAGAGGCGTGCGACAGAACTGCACAAGGACATTCTGGAGGCTCTCTCCTGAATACTGATCGTAAACTAGTTGCAGCGCAGTGAGATACTACCTCAAGAAATGCCCTTTTTTTGTACATCACAGTTTGAATCCTCATGATAGGAGTTCTTCTGCTGTACCACTGTACTTTGTCCTTACTGTTTATCCCACATAAGTGGTATTTCTTATAACCACTGCACTCATAATCATAGAAAATGTTAAACTTAAAGTAACTTATTTAAATTAATGAAGTGACCTTTACAGTGGCCACAGAGAGGACCCTGATGGATAGAAAGAGGTTGAGGATGACAGGTGATGAAGCCAGTGAGGAATGGAGAAAGTAAAGGGGTGGGGGTGGAGGGGAGTGTGTGTGTGTGTGTGTGTGTGTGTGTGTGTGNCAGCACAAACTTTAAATGAAGTCCAGGTCTGGGAAAAGCCTTTTAAAGCAGGGGGGTGGAGGGGTGTGTGTGTGTGTGTGTGTGTGTGTGTGTGTGTGTGTGTGTGTGTGTGTGTGTGTGTGTGTGTGTGTGTGTGTATGGGGGGAACTGAGAATAGAGTTAGACAGGTGAAAAAAAGATGGAGATAGAAATAGGAGTGTGACAGGATCTGTGTGTGGTCACTAATTAGGAAAATGGTTCTACTCGGTGAAAAATGTTCTGGACTCTTTTCTGTCTTCCTGTCTCCTATTTCCATATGGAGGGGAGTAATTACTGCATTAAAGGGCACCAAATTAAAACATGGAGCTGGTCAGCCAGTGTTAATATCCATCTTTTGTGTATGAAATTGTGTTTTGAAACAGCAGTGTTTAGTTTTACAGAAACATTCTGCATACTTTCATTGTGAGCAATCTGTTCAAACAACTGAAGTTATAAACAGCAGCTGAACTGATAAACCCAAAGCTGTGGAGAAATAAAAGCTATTAGGAAAGGCTAACAAAAGCTGACACTTCACAATCTAAATATTGCACGAACTGAGACTGATTATCATATGACTCATGGAAACATCTACGGCAACTGAGCAAGAGATAAATCAACAATAGTTTGAAATTTTCCAAGTCAATGGTTTAAATCTATTTTGAAACACTAAACTGAGGCAAGACATACAGAGCAGCGCTGAATGGTTCAGAGGAAAACGTGAGATCAGAGAAAGGAGGAGAAGAAGAAAACACAATCTTAGCAAGAAGAAGAAAAGAGACATGGGCAGCAAAAGCAAAGAGCGAGTGGAAATCAAAATATAACTCTGTGAGAAGTGACAGAAGGAGAGCGAGGGAGGGAGTTATGAAGAAGAAAATTGCAGTTGTGGTAAAACAGAAACAACACTAGATAGGATTTCACTTGTCTGTCTCCCATGCCACAGAGGCACAAGAAGCTTGATTGTGTTAGTGAGAGAGTTGAAATATGTGTTTATCTGTGTAGGTTTCTTTTTTGTGGGGGGTAGGGGTTCTTAAGAAGAGCTGAAAGCAATCAAATGTACTTTGAGGACAGACAGATTGGGTGTGCATGGCAGAAAGTTAGAGAGATGAAAAAGGAGGCGAAAAGAAAACATGAGAAGAGTGAAAGTGGTGAAGACAGAAGCAGATTCTGAGACTAATTTGGTGAAAGGTTTGGGGTGCTGGAGCCACACAACTCAGAAAATATTCTGCTCCATTACATCAGCATCCAGACACACACAAAGTTTTTCCTCGTTGTGGGAAAAAAGCTGGAAAAGCAGACAGTTTAAAGACTTTTAACTAACAACAGAAGACATTTTTTTTAAGATCAAACACCTCGATGCTGCCATATTTGTCTGTCCAGATTTGGGTTGACAAACTCTTGTTTAATACAGTTCTGCTTCCACGTCAGCATTTATCACCCTAACATTAATATGTTGTATGTGTTTGTATGTTCAGAGGCCTGTTTTAATATATTAATTGGGTCTGAGAATCAGGAGTCCACAATCCTTCAGATTGTGACATCTTTATGGGCATTTAAACGGCAAACTAAGATTTTGTCCTAAGATTAGGGTTGAATTGCGTAACAAAAAGCTAATCATTGAGCACACTGGCCTAAAGCACAAAGTTAAAATTCACTGCAATTTCATGTTGATGGGAGGCAGCAGCAAGACTTTAGGGTAAATCCTCCAACTTGGCAGATTTCTCAAAAAGTATCTGTAACCCCTTTATTTAATTAAGAGCAGGAATCTGTGAAAAAGCAACTACTAGTCAAAGTTTGCACCAAAAAAGGTTTGCATTTTTGTCCGTACTCATATCTCTTTTAAGCAGTGGCATGATGTGACTCTATAAAATGGTCATTACTCCATCATTTTTTTATAGTTTTAGGCACGGAATGTTTTTCTGTTCCTGTTTATTCAAAGCAACATTCCTGTTGTTTGTTTGTCCTCAAGAGACTGACTGGATATTTGCTTGGTTTTGAAGACAAACTGGTTTTTGGTGAGAAATGCATGAAACCGGCAGTAATGTCAGCATTGTAACCATTCCAAAAACACACACACAACACCAGAATTTAAACCTAGGTCTCGTTATTCTGAGCATAAATGTAAAAATAAAAGACGCAGATTCTATATGTGCGATGTTTATGCTGATGTTACCGTTAAAACAGCAGTTGTTGTTTATTCAGGGAGGTTTCAGTTCTGCTGCTGTGTGGATTCTGCATGGTAAAACAGTTGTTACCAGCTTTGCAACAACAAGAGAAAAACTTTTATTTCTGCTTTTGAGACACTAAACATACAGAACACCTTTTAGATAACAATTATTCTGAAATCTTGACCCGTCTGGACAGTTTATGGTTGATTATTAGTAATTTAATCATCTCTGCCTGGACACTTTTTTAGCTGCAAGTTCCAAAAACACCTCAAAGTCACGTTCTCATTCGAGAGCCAAGGTTCAAATTTGAAAGTATAATATGTTTGTATTTTTTATTCTGTCAGTTCAAAAGATTTTTAATAAAACAATAAAAATGGGAAAAAAGGACAAGAAGCTTTTTTTTATGCTAATAGAGGTGTCACAATTAAAGGAAATGTGAGATTAACATCAAAGTGACAATATAAAAAATTAAATATCAGTGTTAATTGTGCAGTTAATGTGCTTCCTTTCTCTCATCTTAACAAAATTCTCTCTTGTTCTGTGTATAAGTTGTATTTTTTTTTTATTCTTCCTGTCAGAAATCACCACTCTACCTGACACGGTGACTCCCACAACTCCCAGAGTGGAACAGACAACTTCTGCAATGAGACCAGGTGAACACGCCGACGCTTCGCAGCGTCTCCACTTTAACAAATGCAGATTTCTTACAAGCCGTTATTTTATTTATTTATTTTTTTGTTGCCTGTCTCTCACATCCACACACACTCACGCTCTCGAGGTCAAAGTCATGATGTCACTGCGCACCACGGGGCCTCTGGGCTTTGAAGTCTGTTACATTCAAGAGTCCCACAGGAAGCTCTGTTTGAGAGAAAATAAGCTCTCGCAGCCAGAGGATCTTAACCTCCTCATACACTCAGACACACACTGGGAATATGATTTCACAGCTATAGGTCAACTGACTGTCAGGCGAGACGCCTCGGCGGAGTTTGGTTAAACAGCAGTTTTTATCATTTGATTTCCCATCTTTCTTTCTTTTATTTCTCGCCTTAAACTTCCCACAACTACTGTTCCCTTTGAAAAAAGGACGCGTGTGTTTTATTCATTGGCAAAGAAACAGAAATTAAAAAGTTACAGAAGACGTGTTCAGTTCAGTGAAAACAGGTCAGCTCCCAGTCATATTTATTTACGATTGTTTTTGTGTGTGTGTTTAAACTCACAGCCACCTCGCCGTCGCTGTCAGCTGTGTGTGACTTTGAGCAGAGTTTGTGCGGGTGGTCGGCGGACCCCCACTCAGGTGTGAGCTGGTCCCTGCACACAGCCAGCAGTGGGCCAACTGGACACGGCACACACGGGACGTGGCAGGACCTGTCGCTGGGCTCAGACAGTAAGAACAACCAGATACTACAGAACACCACATACATATCCATCTGTGTGATGTTATTTATTTAACTGGTTATATTTTACAGACTGCAGCAGAAAGTTTTAGTTTCTATAAACATAATCCTGTGATATGAGGCTCAATGCTTCATGTCTTTGTGGCTGCTGTAAATTCAGTCACACACACAGTTCTGCTAACTAATCATTCACTTATTTCTGCTCTATGATCATAACAGCCCAGCATGTCTACACAAGTGACCCATCAATCTCATAAATTCAGGAAACTTGTTTTTGTTATATCTTCCTGCAGATATAAACTTACTTTGCAAAACAAAACTGAGAAATTTCGATATTAGGGCCTCAAGGTTTTACTCTCTTCCATCTTTAACAAAGATAAAAATAGTCTTTTATTATTATTTATCTGCTTGATATTTTTAAAGTTACTTTTTACAGATCGCAACAATATGTCTTCAGCCACACAGCTCACTCATCACACTGAGACTACAACTGAGAATTTACTTTTTTTCCCCAGACAATTTTCTTATAATTTTGACTACTAGACTAACTAGTTTCTAACAGCTGCAGCCCAGTGATATACTACCTTAAAAGGAAAGTAACCTGTTTGTAACAACATTACATTTTTTGTAGTTTCATAGTTGCTTTTTATCAAAAAAAAAATAAAAACATGCACAAGTTGCTTTTCTGCATTGGCCAGTAGGTTAATACAATAGTTTCAAAAGAGATTAGATCTTTTTACAAAAGCATAAAATCCATCTGCTGCATTAGCAATCAGCTAAATTTAAGCAGAAAAACTGACTAATCAAATGTTGACAAAAATTATGAGTAGCTTGATCACAATGAGTTAACTCAAAGAAATGGTTGCTTATCTGTGTGTCACAGAGCTGCTCTGCAGAACTTTTCCCAGCAGACTTTCCACCTTTTAAAACTTTCAGAGGGTCAGAGCCCATTCAAAGGATTTATTGGATCTTAACTTAAACATCCAATGTTTCTGAAAGCTGCCTGCTCCAGTTTGTCTTTGCAGACATTCTTCATTTCAACAAGTTTCTCATCTTTCAAACAAAGAAAAGAAAGCACTGTCATGTTGAGATTCTGACCTTCCTCAGCACAAAGCCTTCTTGAGCTAATTAACAACAAAGCATTTGTCTTTTTGTGGAGTATTTTACATCCCAGCGCTGCTAGGAACCACTGGAAGCAACCGTGATGCAAGGATTTCACTCTGATCTGTGAAAAGTGTGTACCATCTTAATTAGAGTTTAGGGAAAAAATGCTAGATTTACCAGTTTCACTTTCTGTAACCTAGTTTATCAAGTTTATTCTTCTTTCTACCATATTTCTTTCTTTTCCAAACAAAAAGCAGATCTTTAAAAGATTTTCTTCTTGAAGTTTTACTCCTACACTAGTCCTCATTTTATTTTCGTCTTTAAGCACCTTTGTTCCTCATAATGATCTTGCTTCAACCTTCCTCTTTGTCCTTTCTCTACTAGTTTTTTTTAATCTATCATCCATTTTATTTGCCACTAATGTCCCCGCAAAAAATCTCTTTGTTCCCAATCCTAGTCATCTCATTTTTCCTTGTTCCCCTCACGGCACTATGCCTCGTTCAATCCATCCCTCCCTTATAAGACGTTCACCTCTTTTTCAACTCCTTTGTATAATTTCTGCATTTTCCCACCACTTTCTACCTCCAGCTCTTTCTCACTCCATCAGTCTGATCACCCCTTTTTCTCCTCGCTGACCTCTCCTCCATTTCCCTCAGTGGTACTTCCCCTTTTTACACATCTGTGCGTCTTTAATAAGAGAGCAGGAGGATAAGCAGGACTATTTTATCAATCACACTTACATTCCCTATGCCTCTCCAACACACACACACACCTTATCATTAACTTACACATCCACTAGGTGCACACACAGAGCCCAGAGCGGTCAGATAAGTCAGAAGATGGCTTCGACAGAAGTGCTGCCTTAGCGTTCCAGTTCTCCCTGAGGCTCCACACACACTCACACACACACCCTCACTCACTACAACTTGAGGTGGGACTCTCCTTATGTTTTAGACTCGCAGTGTGTGCGTTTCGTTCACACACGCCCACTCGACCTTGCCATGCAGCAAGGTTTTCCTTGTATCTGTTGAAACCATCAGGTTTCTGGTTGACTGAGCAGCTCCTCCGTAAACAGGCGGGGCCGTGGCATAAGGCAAAGCACCACTGCATGTGTGTGTGTGTGTTTTCAAACATTTTCTGCGACGATGTGAAATTGACTTAGCAGCCTCCCTGTCTCCATGTTTGACAGCAACATGACATTAAGTCTTGTTCTACAGTAGCATTAACGTGGCACCCCGTCTGCAAGCTGTCTCCATATGCAAATCAAATCTGCAGCCCCTTTTTAGAGGTTTCAAAGAAAAACGTCGACCCAAACAGAGCTAATGAGACTTTATTTTGGTCTCAGACTATAATTCCTCACTGAATGGGGCTTTACATTAAGAGAAAGCTTTAACAGTAGTAGTTATGGCCAGTTGAATGGTCACTGATAAGTAAAGAATAGATTGAAAGGCGATAACGGGACAGCACTGACCCTTTATAGTGATAATAAGGTGATCCATCTAAGATGTGTCTCTGGTGTCACCTCATTAAAAACTCAACACTGTATAAAATTTCCAGAACTATGCAAAAGTTTTAATTGAGCTCTTATTTCTTAATGTTTTGCGTTTAGTGAATCAAACTTATAATCTTTTAAAAGGGATCTTGATTAATAGTTCTTGAGGTTTTCTTTTCTTTGGACTTTGTCTGCTTTTTTATTCAGTTTCAGCCCCTGATCGATTTTAGACAAATGTTTAATTTGTTAAGCTACATAACTGTGACTTATAAAACATTTAGGCATAAATGGCTCCTAAATTCAAGGGATGAATCAGTGTCACGTTGACAATCTAACAAAAAACACTCCTAAATTGGATCTTTAAACATTTTGTTACCACCAGCCTGTCACAAAGATATACTTGGCTCCCATTTCTTATTTCATAAATAAATAAAATAGCATTTAAGCAACAACAAGGTAATTCTAAAACAGCTATTAGATGAAAACTTGATGTAAAGTAGGTGACCAGTTAAAGGTACTGTGTCAGGTCTTTGCTGGATTCATTCCTGTTTCTTAATGCAGAGTTTTTGGCCTAAAAAATAAAAGCTGCAGAGACTCATGACCTGACTATGTTGCTGAAATGCACAAACATTGAGTTTTGTCTAACTTTAATTTGTTTTTTTACGCATTTATTATCAATATTTTATTTGTAACAGTTATAGCTAAAGATGCTAGTGGCAATGGTTTTTAAACTTCATTTGATTTCTTTAAATCCTCCTAAACCCAACTTTGAGAATCACATGACTTTCAGACACTGTTAGTTAGTTTTTTAGGCCTGATCTTTGTCTATTTTTCAACTTTTTAAGCACATACTGCACTGCATCCTGGTCAGGTTCAAAGACTGAAAAGAAGTAAAAAGTAAAAAAAAAAAAGCATCAGATCTTCAGAGAAAAACTTTAAGACTCTCAGAAAGCCTGGAGAAATATTGATTAAGACTACTTAGAAATACAAGAAAGTTTGTCTCCTTTGAAGCAAAATATAAAGAAATTAGAGGTGGATTAAAACTTGTACACTGTTAAAATACACATATTTTGCAGATGTAAGGTGTACGTCTTTACAATAAAACTAGCTGAAAAGTACAAGATGACTGACAGATAAACTCACACACAAAAACAGATGTAAACATAAACACGGAGTGAAAATCAGGCTAACATTTATGTACAAAGACAACGCCGAGACATTCGCTTTTTTTTTCTCCCTCCATCCCTCAGAGCCAATTTTGCATCTCTGCCTATTCCTCCCATGGAGGGTTGTTAATTAATTCCATCCCTTTGTACATTCGCCAAGATCAAACGTGGAACGGCAGAAAAACACTGCAACTTTTCCCTAAGTGTACTTAATGAGCAACGGTAATTTAGGTCCCCCTTCTCTCAGTGCCTCCAAGTGAAGAGCTGAGGTACCTCAACCCAGATGCATTATTTATTGAGCTTGAAGTACTGCAAAATCTGTCCGTTTTTCTTCATGTCAAAGCTCCAGAGGAAGATAGATAGATAGATAGATAGATAGATAGATAGATAGATAGATAGATAGATAGATAGATAGATAGATAGATAGATAGATAGATAGATAGATAGATAGATAGATAGATAGATAGATAGATAGATAGATAGATAGATAGATAGATAGATAGATAGATAGATGAGTCACCTTTTTTCATAGTCCTCTAACTGCCCTTTTTTTAGTTTATTCTGACATTTTTGTGCCCATAATTTCAGCTAAATGGGGTCGATTGAATGAAATTCTTTTATAAATGATAGAGTGAACACGTGCCAAGAAAACTGTTTTACCGCATACAGAATGATTAGTTATTGGTGGTGGTGTCTGTGTGTGTGTATGAGCCATCAGCAGCCATGATGGAATGGCAGCATGATCTGCAGTTAAGCCTGAAGAATGGTGGTAAATGGTAGTATTAATATTTTAGGCTACATGTCAACATCACAAATCAGGAAATGTGGGCAAATATATATTTAATGTAGCAGATGCTGTTTTACAGAAACCTTGTGAAGGTGCTGTTAATTTAAATGAAATTTAAACAATAAAGTTACTGTGACATTTTGTACTTTTTGACCAAAATATAACAGGTGCAACCTACACAAAAATTACAAGTTCTTCAATATTGTACAGAACGTAGCAATCTTTGGATCTTGGTTTAAAATGGAGCCAACTTCTGCCACACTAAAACAGTTTTTACCCCCAAAAATGTTTTTATTTATCATTTCTGAAAAAAAAAAAAACAGTGAACACAGCACTGTTTCTTGAAATGTCCTTATCCACACAAAAACATTAAAAAAAAACAATCCAGATTTGTTTGTGGTGCAGAATACAACAAAAACAGGAAACGAGCATGGAGCATGCACATAAATCTGCATGCTGGGTATGAACTGTAAAATTTATTTCAATGTAACCACTCTTTTTATGAAAATTATAGTTGATTTATTCATTTGATGGTGTTAATTTAAAAATAATACAAGTTATGTAACCAACAACATATATTTTACTTGTAGTGCAATAACATTTACCGTAATGTAACACCGTCTTTGTCTTTTATCCTACTAGATTTTTCAGGGAACTACCTCCACCTGGATGCAGGCTCCCACACCCAGCGCAAGAAAGCCCGACTGCTGAGCCCTGAGGTGGGCCCAGAACGAGGCCCCCTCTGTCTCCTGTTCTACTACCAGCTCCAGGGGGAGGCACTGGGGACCCTGAGGGTCCTCCTGAGGGACACCAACCTGGAAGACACCCTCTTATGGGCACTCAAAGGTGACCAGGGGCCTCACTGGAGAGAGGGCCGAACCGTCCTTCCCCAAAGCCCCAAAGAGTATCAGGTAGGCAGCTGTTTTGTCACAAAAAATGGTGGTTTTGTGAGATGATAACATTTTACTTATTTATTTTTTTTATTTTTTTGTTTAAGGTAGCTTTGTGAAGCTGCAACCCTGTATTTATTTATTATTTAATCCTGACCCCTAACGATATTCTTCATGTAGGTGTTTAGGATCCCATGCTTTAAAAAGCACATGTAGAAAAGCAATGTTTTTTAGGCTTTTTTTATCACTTTATTTTTATTAACATTTTCAGAGTTTTTTAGGCTTTTATTGTGAAACTGCACAGTAAATTATTGTAGCTATGGCACACGGCGCTGTTGTGCCACAGACAACAATTCATCTATTCTTGTTTGTTTCAAATAAACAAGCAAAAAGCTGAGCTAAAGAAAAGCCTGTGTCTTTTTTTATCTGTTACAGGTGGTGTTTGAAGGTTTTTTTGATCATCCAACCAGAGGACACATCAGAATAGACAACATCCACATGAGCAACACCATTGAGTTGGAACAATGTGCTCGTAAGTCCCACAATCTGTCTACTCATCTCTTTTTTTTTCCTGATATGTTTTTGTTTTTATTGGACTCCAGATCAGAGAGGGGAAAGGGGAGAAAAACACTAAAAATTTCTCATTTATACTCATACGCATCAAAAAAGAAAAGAAAAGGAAAGAAAGTAGGGCACAAATAACCTTTAGGCACGGATTTTAATCTATCTTTCATTAAATCTCCCTCAGTCTTTTCCTGTACCGATCCATCCTGCTGTTTCTTCATTCCTCTCATTCCTTCTCACCCTTATTGTCTCTCTCTTTATCCAACTTTTAATATCGTCTCCCCCAACGTCTCAGACATCAAGAATCAAAAATAAGCATAAGCTTGTGTGTAATTCCTGGAGAGCAGAGCTTTGTTGGATTCAAAA
This sequence comes from Kryptolebias marmoratus, assembly GCF_001649575.2. Taxonomy (NCBI): domain Eukaryota; kingdom Metazoa; phylum Chordata; class Actinopteri; order Cyprinodontiformes; family Rivulidae; genus Kryptolebias; species Kryptolebias marmoratus. The sequence goes on along the minus strand of NC_051435.1, from coordinate 5,231,776 downwards.
TGCCTCTGAGGTTCTTCACAGCAAAAAAACAAGATGACCCTTAATAACCATGGACTTTTCTTACGTTACTGGAGTTAATATATACAGAAAAAAAATCATACTTTCACATATACTCACATGAGCTCAGACAGAGAAGCCTATTTAACATTTATAGGATCTGAGGGGATAGTTTAATAAAAGATAGGATTATGTTTTTATATACTAGATGCTGTTTATGAAAGTCAGTTCATCTTACTTATAAGCAGGTATTTCCACCTTTTGTGCTTCCTTTTGTTTAAGATTTAGCTGGGAAAACAATCTGACTAATCAAAAGTGACTTATTCAGTTGTATGAAAGTTTTTCTTAGATTTATATATTTATCAAGAAATTAAGAAATGCCTTTCTTTGTTCAAGATTTTTCATTTTGTGAAAGATACCTTTCAGAAAATTTATAAACATTTATTATATTTCTGAACATGGTGTTGATTATTTAAAATGGGATTAGTAATGTTAAAAAAAAAGAACGGTGTCTTTTTGTCATCATATAATTGCTTTAAAATATGAGCTTAAACATGAAATATGCCACCTTAAAATTTGAAATGGAACACAATCAAAATATGATACATGAATATTTATTTCATAAATTAAAGACATACTGAATAAAATGAAAACAAAAAACAGTTAATCTCTAACCGAACCCTGAAACCTTTCAGATTTTCACTTCCAGTAATTTTTATTCTCTTTCTCTTTTCCAGAGCCTCTGCCAGCCTTAACCTCAGGCATTCCCAGTAAGTTTTACCTCATGTGCATTTGTTCATTGTTTGTCGATCTGTCTGTGCTTCCTGCTTGTTGCTAAGCTCAGCCTAATTCATTGTTCCGGCCCTGAATAAACCTATTACTACATAAGACATGGTATTATAAATGTCTCCACGGGAGCTCCAAATGAATCATTTACTATGAAGTGCTTGAGAGTAGTTAGTATTTTACCTGCAGTAGACAGCCATCTCTAGGTTAGCTAGAAGCTCCTCCAAATCCTTTTTTACCCAAGAAAACAACTTAAACCTGAATATAATTTAGATAGACTATAACCCCTGTCACTTTGGTATCTTATAAATTATTTACTTTTTTATTTTCTCCATCAAACACGGGTTATATTGCTACAAAGCTGATCATCTGAGTCTGTCAGGACATCTTTAAAAAATGGTTGGAATACTTCTAGGTGTTTTTAATTTTTTAATTTTATTCTTTGCAATGATTTAAAAAGGCTACGTATGTGTGGCAAATACAATAGTTTTTAATTATTATTTGTTCATGGTTTGAAGATTAGAAAGTTTAAATTGTGCAAAATGTTACAGATAAGCAAACATTGTCCAGTTAAGGAAGTAATTGCAAAGTAAACTTGTCTGGTGCAAGAGTTACGTAGTTTAAAAGTCCATTCTGTCGCAGGTTTCTTGAAATCTTGTGAATTTTTTTAAATATTTAGTTGTTTTAGATTTAAAATAGCCACATTCTTGCTCAGTTTAACAGGTCATAAATCCTCCCTGACATCTGTCTACTGCAGGTATGACACTGACTATTTATAAAAAAAGGTTTCAGCTGGTGGATTATTTCTAAACAAACCTAAATGTGATTTTTGTGCATTTGTTGTAAGTGTTGTATTGTATGTATATATTATAACTGAAACAAAAAGCGTGGGAAAAGGGGGAATATTTTTCCTGGTAGATTTTGATGCGTGGACTTGCTCCGCAGAAAGTGACAGGATTACAGCATGCTGGAATGGATTCTCTGCATGAATCCCTGCATGTTTGGCTGATACTCTTGTAGTTATAAAGCATTGGTTGCGAGATCATTTACTGCAGAAAGGAGCTGCGTTTTAGTGGCAACAATGTGCAACAAAGTGTGTTGTTCTTAAAGGATGTTCAGTAATCCACACTGTGTGTATCTGAGGTGTGGAGCTAGAAATGTAGTTTCTACATCCTGATCCAGTGGTAACTTTAAACTTCTTGTACTGTAAATGACTTTGGAGTGAAGGTTAGGCTCATGAGGTCAGGATCATCAGTGGACTAAAGAGACAGTCTTTGTTATCATCATTCAGGGTTGCCAGATAGGAAATAACGAAACATTGCACTCTCGCTTTAAAATTGTCAAATTTTAACCCAAACTATGGTATGTGCTGAGTGAGGGGGCTCTTTCTTGCTTGGAGGGCTGCACTTTTGTGGCCATGGGGGGGTGGCGGGGGTGATTGGTGAGAAGGGGGATTGCAGGGTCTGTCTAGTTGTATTTTTCTAATGATATGTAAGTCTTCACGTGAATAAAAATGAGGGGTTTCTTTGGTGCACAGAAATGCCAAAACTATTGTATATATTTGGTTTTTTTTAAACCTATTTATTGTATACTGTATAGACCCTAAAACTATTGTATAAATATGATAATAACTATATCTGGCAACACTGTCATCATTCCAGCTGATAAATTCAGGATGTTAACTTGCATTGCGGTCAGAGTGTAAAGAGCATCTCTGTCTTCCTCTTTTCTGCTTTTTTCTCTCAGATTCATCTCTCTTACCATTCCCTTTTGTCCTGTTTTCTTCCTTTCTTTCCATGTTCTCTCATTTCTTTCCCCTCAAATTCTTGCTTTGATTCAGACCTCAGAAAGTTGCTGATCTCACCTGCGTGAAATTTAAAGCTGATCAGCATCCAACTTTCTCTCTTTTTTTCTCTTCTTTCTTTTTGTGTTGCTTCTTCATCCTCAAACAGCCCAGTTTGAGGGGAGATGAAAGGGCTTAGGCCGATTACGTTGCTGGATTTCTTGTTTTCAAAGACGGGGTTTGGGACCTGATCCACTGGCTTTTGTGTTCTGTTGTTTAGAGAACTGACCGTGACCATAGGCATGGAGTTTATATTTCTATCTAATGGTAAAATATATCTAAATTAAAGGCCTAGCATTCATTAAATGGATGCATATTGCTCACTGCCTTTTATGCCAGAGTTTTAGACTAAGATCATCATATGTTGATTTAGCTGTTTTGGTCAAACTTTGCAAATAACATTATGTGCAATCTCATGTGATATTGTGAGATGTCACACTTAAGGATTCTCAGCTACTATCATGTCAGATTCTAGGTCAGTATCTGTAAAACTGACTCAGTTATAGCAGCATTTTTGTTGGTAATGTCGACTACTTGTGTGCAGCCATTTTAGATTGGTCAGACTCCAAAGGTTTGTCAGTTGTAGATGTGTATCCAATGTTTATTTCCTGAAAGTTTCATTAAAATACACCCAGTGGTTCATGAAGTATTTTGCTAACAGGCAATCAGCTTGACTCCAAATAGTTATTGGCAAAATTTTAAACAAGGACATCGCGCAATCTCTTACCACACCATATCTATGGTCAAAACTGACTGAGTTGCAGCCATTTTTGTGGTTTTTATGATTGGTTAGCTGTGGCAGCCATCTTGAATCAGTTTGATTTCAAAAGTAAGGCAGCTGTAATTGTTTTCTGTTAGTTTCATCAAACGTTGTCCTGTGATGTTTTGGTAACAGAAAGACTCAGAAACACAGACACATGCATACATACACAGGCAAAAACACTATCACCCACCTTATACCTTTCAGCAGTGGGCGATAATAATTTAAGAAAACTGTGAGGATTGAGTTATTAATAATTGTGGACTCTGAATTGCAGTGTGGTGAGGATTACTGCACTTTTCCTCTGTTATTTAACTCAGATCACTTTTCATTTGTTGGCGGAGCTGGAACTAGATTCATGGATGATGCAGTACTTTTACTACAGTCGGTTATTTGCTTTTTTTGAGGATTTTAGATACTTGAGACACACTTACGTTTTTTTTTTTCTTTAGTTTAATAAAAGCACAAATACCATTCCCAAAAATAGTCAAAGGCAAGAGACAACTCTAGTCCGCTGAGTCACGCTCCAAGTATTTCCACTAATCCTTGCTGGGTTTTTTATCCGGCTGAATCCTGAACAGCTATCATATGACTCCCTATTTAACAGCAGTGCACCCTCGAAAATATAGTTTTTATTAGAAAGAAGGATCACATGTTGTCTTTGAGATGTCTGTCAAAAACCAGCCCTAAGTAATGCTCACATTACCGTTGTTGCTTATTTATTGATGTTATTTACAGATGAGTTAGTTTTTTGTGTCTCGGTGAAAAATGAGGCTTCAAGTGTTTCTGATGCTTTCAAAACTCACCATCATCAATGTATTTTGTGGTTTCTACAGCTGTCTTTGATATGAAACTGGGTTTTGAGTTGTTAAGGAGTGAAATGAAAATTATAATCAATAGAGAACAGCTATATTTAGTTTTGTTTATGGTTAAATGTAATGTACATTAGATCACCTGAAGTGAAACTGGAGGATACATAGTTTATTTTAAAAACTCTGTAACTTTAGCTCAATAACATAATTTTTAGGTTGTTTTACAACCATAAGGAGGCTGCAGGCTGACAGATCTTCCATATTAATGCACACACACTGACAAAAGAGGCTAATTCTCATGACTGTAGAGACTTCTACTCTAATTTTCCAAATGCTCTCATTTACATCCTTTAAGAGAAGATTGCTGATGAGCGAACTGAGATCTCTGCTTGGAAAACCTTTTTTTTTTTTTTTCATAAGCTGTAAGCTTCCTTCAAATTTCAGGCTTAATAAAAGCACTCTTAAGTAACTTTTTTTCTTGTTCTTCCCTTTGAATTTTATTTAAAAAAAAGCAAATTATTGGTGATGTCTTTTTTTTTCATCCCTGAAAATTATCTCTCTGTCCACCGGTGGGAAGGCTCTGCATGCTGGCTGCACTGAGAGTAGCTTTACAATCAAAGCCGATTTTAAACCCTTAAAGAGCGTCTGAACTCGAGAAAAAAAAAAACTAAATTAAGTCGACTGGTTTCCTCGAGATTCTGTCTCTCTCTTTTTTCTATTCTTACTTTATTCCTCTGTCCTTTCTCATCTCTAGTTAGGTGCTTGCTCAGGTCCTTTCCCTTTTGTTTCCTTACTTCTTTCTTGTTCATTATTTCTCTCTTTGTTTCTTTCTTTCACCCTCTCTTTTGTTTTTTTGGTTTTTTTTTTCCCTGTCAGTCTCTTCAGCAGCTCCTCTCACGCAGCAGGTTTCTCTTATAGCGGGTTGACAGAGTATTGAAGTTTCAGTCGAACCCTTTAATGCAGGATTAAAGATATCATGGCAGGATTAGCTCTTTCCCTCCACTTCCCCACCCTGCCACCCTCTATCAGTTCACTTTTCACTGACCCTCTCTGTTTCACTCCATTCTCTCCTCCAATAATACCTTCTCTCTTATCCTTTCTCCAACCCTGTTATTTCTTTTTCTCTCTCTCCACCCGACTTTGGTGTGATCTTGCCTCTTTGATTAAAAAAACCAAAGAAAGAAAAGAAAAGAAAAAGCTGCGTCAACCGCCCCCACCCTTTGATCGGGTCAGGCAGTCACTTTATACAGAGTTGTTTGCATTCTCTGGTTGAATCTGAACGCATGGCATGTGCCTTTGCGTGTCAATGTGCAGCTAATGCTTGTGACATTTGCATTAGGCAAAATAATAAACGTGAATCTGCATGAACGTTAAAAAACGTTTAAAAAAAAAATCAATTATGTAATTGTTTGTTTAAAAATTGAACCATGCAGCTAAATTCACAAACTAGGGATTTGTTCTTGCCTGATCTTGTATGATGTTTGGTTAAAAGAGAAGCTACAGTTTTGCTTTTTTTAAGACCTACACTTAGTCACTGTTGCCAGGCCTGTCAAGCTTTTAGATTTATAAAAACTACATATTTATACAGTTCACAGTAATATTAAAGAACTATCTACCAATGGATGTTAACAAAGAAGCTCTTTAATTAAATAATGTTTGTTAGTTTGATTGTGGTTATGAGTGGTGAGTGTTGCACCTGCAGCAGACAGCAGTTTAGGCAATCTCAGTAAAAAGATTTGTGACAAGTTAATTGATTTAACAAGGAGTAATTTATTTTCCTGACCCCACTCTCTAACTATATTTTCTTACTTACAACTTGTTTTTTTGTCTCTGACATTAATTAGTACGAGTATAACGTCAGCTGCCCCGTCTCACATCAACAGCAAAATGTTGTTGTTGTCACTGAAACGTTACATTTTATTTATTTATTTATTGTGTAGTCTAATCTTATTGGTGTAAGTTGTCACCCTTGTAACAAATTCCTAACAAAATGGAAACAGGAATTATATCATTTGGGAACCATGTAAAAAGTTAATTTTGTTGCCATTTTTAATCACAGCAAAAATCTAAATTTAACTGCTAAACACAAATTAGGAATGTTGCTATAGTGCACTGACTGAGAGTTTTTAAAAAGATGACCATAGATGTGTAAAAGGTGCAGACAGCTGTAAATAATCAGACCTTCATTTAAATTGCATTCTCTCTTTAAATAAAAAGAGCTCCAAAATAGGGTTTATGGCTAAAAAGTAAAACTATGCATCTCACAGTTCTGCAAACTTTACTATAAATTATTTTGTTATAACATTATATTATATTATACAGTTTTAGACAGAAAACCTGGATGCCGAAAGGGGTGTGGTTGGTGTGACGACACTCACAAGAGAAAAATAAAACTGCAAATGTTAATAAATGACTCAAGAAGACGAAACTCTTCATGTGTTTTTGAGCCACAAACATGTGCTCACTTCTTATTGTTATATATATATATATATATATATATATATATATATATATATATATATATTGTTTTTAGTCATTGGTTTGAATGTCAAGTATAATGAGAAAAATTTAAAAGGATACAGAGATTTTATTTCAGATAGAAGGTTGGTAAGTTGCGAAAGTAATACTGTTAGTTTAGTTTGTGAGCCAGGCCTGCTAATAATACAAGCACAGGCTGTATGATTCAGCACTTTTTGAATTATAAAAGGTGGTTTGTCTTCCCAGTTCTGCATACCTAAGCATGTGGAGAAATTAAAAGCTTAACAGGCCTGCCAACCACAGATGAACAGGGGTTTAGTTTGATGTCAGTCAGATAACCACCAGCTTTTATTTCGTCAATGCAGCCTGCATGCCTGCCTCGCTCCTCTACTGAGCCAACCAGTAATGTTTCCTCCTGCCCTCCAGGGGTTGCCATATCTGGAATGAAGCCCACTGTAGACACAGTGGTGGAGCAGCCGCTCCCTGCCTACTGGTACTATTATGTGTTGGCGGGAGGCGGCGCCCTCCTGCTGCTGGTCACCGTGACTGTGATGATAATACTGTGCAGTCGTCGCTACCACTGGGCGCCGGAGAAGAGCAGCAGCAGCAGCCATCATCATTCAGTGATGTACCACAGCTGCCAGCAGCCATATCAGCCAGGCCCAGAAAGCTACTACTACCAGGGCCAAAACCCCAGCTGTAACTCCAACCAAAACTGCCTTTACCCAGGAACCAGTTCGAGCCTTGAACCCACGCTCGTCATAACACTGGAGAAAAACGACAGCTACGGCTCTCGGTGCTGAAAGGACTGTACTCAGAAGTGGAAGATCTGGTCAAATCAAGAGCTCAAAAGCTGTGACTACTCCTTTAAAAGAATCTGCAACATCATCTTCACTGTTGAGTGATGAGAAGCTTCGCAGCAGAAGTGCTTCAGCTCCTCTGGTCGATGATGGATCTAATTAAATGATGAGTAAACACTGTCTCTCAATGAAGAGAGCACTGAAAATGGAAAAGCTTCATTTTCCGGTTGTAATGTTTGAAGAGACCCTGATAACTACAGTGTATTTCTTTATTGATGTCCTCAGCAGTATTCTGATTTGCAAATCAACCTGTAAATGAGTTGGACTGTGAATAAAGTACATCATTAGCTGACTCACGGACAGGCTGCATGTAGAAGCAGTGAACTATGTCAGGTTGTTTCTCTTCTATAATTGTCAGATTGGGATGTGTTTGTCCGCCTTGCTCTGATCTGCAGCTCGGACACTGGCTGCCTACAAATATCCAGTCTGACAAGGAGGGGATTTACACACAGGTATATAGAGGACACATTGTGTTTGTGTGAAGTATTAGGAGTGATGGCTGCTGCTTTTGGTTTGAATGAGGCTGAGAGTGTATTTGCCCTCATGCCTTTAAGAAACTGAGAAGAAAATAAAACAAAAATGGGGAAAAGTGTTAGTTTGATACACAAACACACACTGTGCACTGCAGCTTGGGTAGATGAATGCCACAACAAAAATGCACACCAGTATATGCACGGACACTTCTGAAACTTTTCAAGCCTCATCTATTACCTTGAGTGTGTTTTTTTTTTTTAAACAAAACCCTGGATATGCCTTTTTTTTAAATATGTGCTTTAATTATTACCTCTTCATCTTGTGAATGAGGTAGTGCCTCAAAGTAAAAAAAAGAATGTGGATGGATGCTGTTTTGTTCTACCCTTTGTTGCCTGAATTTCCTGCCTGTCGGTTAATGCTCACAGTGAAAACTATTCTTAGTCCATGTCCTTTTTACATTACCCTGACAAGTATGTATTGAGTATCTGAATGCAGAGGAATGCAAAAACCACACAGGTTTTTGTGAAATTTAGATTTCAAAATGAGATTTCTCAGCAGGTTGGCTTTTTAATCTGTGAGAAAATAATCAAATTTTTCCATTTTGCTTTTTTTCAACAAATAAGACCAAATATGCTGTAGTAAAAAAAGGTATCTCAGGTTGAGTGTCCATATAGTGTTTGCTCCTCATGTTTCTTTTTATTTCAGTAAGTAGAGACCAATACCAGTGCCTTACATAAAGATCTCCTCGCATTTTGTTGATGCACTTCTACTCTGAAAGATTCCAGGTAAAAATCTCTAAGAGTTTCAGACAGGCCCTTGTGGCATTGCTTTTTCTGCTTTTAAGGGTTTTATCCCACTGGGCTGCGACTGAGGGAGTCTCAAAACGTTCTCCCTTGAGTTTTAATCTTGTTCAAAAGTTTTGTGCTACAAGTTTTATCTCAAAATGTTCACATGGTTCTCATGGCTGTCTCAAGCTTGTTTTTGAAATTCTACAATGCTAGAGCTGCACAGGAGCTGTCCTCTGACAGAAAACATCTGAGGTTCCAGATCCAAGTGTCCAGGTCTAAAAACCACATCAGTGATAAATAATAATTACTACAAACCAATCTTAATCTGCCTATATTTATTTTAAAAGTATATTTCAATTGATTAAATCATAAATGTGAGGTCAACTGCCAAGATGGCTACAATGAGGGCATCATAATAATGTGCACAGCATGAAATACAGTTTTGCAAGCTGCACATAAAAACTTCATGATTTTCCAAACTGGATGCTCAAACTGCAGACAGATGGCTACCTGCTTGCAAACACTCACACTTCAGTTAGACTACAACTAAAAAAAATGCTTATTTTCTTGCAATTTTTAGTCACCAACAAGTCTAAAACTGTTGCAGCCCAGTGGGTTACTACCTTAACATCAGATCCTAAACTTTAGGAGTGATAAATCATCTGACTCGTAAAACAATAGCAGCAGAATCCTGAGACCCCAACCATCTTTGGTCAAAGTATGCAAACATTAACAATTAGATCAATTAAACAAGGACTGTAATGACCAAAAACACCATTATACACTTTTTGTTTTTAATAATACCAATACCTTATATTTCTCAGAACAAATTTTAACCAAACCAATGTAATTAGAGATTATTTTAAAAGTTATTATTGTTCCTGGAATTCATCTTAAGACCCCAAACTTTTGCCCTAAGACAACCAAAGATGTAGACATTAGAAACATTAAATCTCCGCCTGCATCAATCCAAAAGTTAAAACAACAAAGACTGAAACAATTTCTTTTGTGTGAGATGACTTGTTTGTGAGCTCATATTTACTTTACATGTTTGGACTTTTCTTGGCGTGAACAGACTTTACATCCTTGTTTTTCACTTTGTAAGCAACTTTCATGAGAAGGAACTTTTTAATATTCATTTCTTTATATAAATGGCTCCCAATCAGAATGCCCTTTTCTTTTAAAATAACACTATATGGACAAACATTCTTATAGGCTTTCAGAAAATTTGGTCTTTTTTGTTGTTGTTGTTTTATATAGATATACTGTATGTATGATAAATATTATGTTGCAAAAATTTAGTTAGAGTACATTTTTTAAATCACCTAATTGAATACGCTTTGGCACCTGTCAGTGCATATTCACTAATTTTAGGTAATATATTGTCTATATAGTCATTTTCTGATAAGCCATTGCATTTTATTTTTAAAGCTAACAACGCGCACTTTTGTTCCTACTAAACTAAAGATTATTTGTTGTGTCTACTGTGACAGTTTTAACGTACCTGTATGTTTTCTTCTTATCGTCTGTTTTCTGACTGGTGGTATCTCTTCACTTATTATCAGTTCATATTTTTTTCTTAAATGTGATGTCAGCACCTGAAGTTGAAGCCATTTTGAAAATCTGCGTGTTTGTTTCTTATGTAGTCATCCGGTTTATTTAAAAAAAAGCAAAAACTGGATTAGATCAATATACTTTTTATCTGAAAAAATATTCAGATAATGAAAAGAAAATTGTCTGTGGTACTTATCTTCTGTACTTCCCAGCATCTGCACCATCCTGTGTTGCTACACATCTACATCGTTTTGTTCGTCTTCAAATCCCCCATCCTTGTTTTTCTTTTGGATCGAAACCTCATTGTTCCTATTCTGCTCCCTTCCTTCACTGCAAATCCTTCCAGTAAAAAAAAAAACAGTAAAAAGAATAAAACACAAGAGAGTAAATGAGAGGCAGTGATGGAGGGGAGCAAAATCTCTCAGAGGAGAAGGGCCCATTAAGCAAGGCCCCCCCTTTTTCTCCTAAGAATGCTCCCAGAGATGGAAGGAGATGAAAGAAGTGAAGAAGAAAAAACTGCTTCCCATACTTTCTAAAGATAGATTTTTCTTTCAGTCTGAGAGGGAGGCTAACAGGGAGGCATGTAGTGGATTGGACTGAAAGAGAGGGAGAACCGAAGGTGGAGGACAGGTTGTTTCAAACACAAAACCAGATGAAAGAACTCATCAGGGTTTTTTGGGGGGAGAAAGAGACATTTTATGCATTGCACACAAACCAAATAACCAACACGGACCAGTGTGATGGAAAAAAAAAACATAATTTCCACCAAGCTCTGAAATATAGTCAGTGAAATCATTGTTGCAAGCACTTTTTACACTACAGATATTCTCCATATCGACTTATTTCATCACTGTGTGTCTCGTAAATTGCAGTTTTGTGCTTTAGTCAACAAGTATTTTACTTATTTTGTGCTTGCATATCCATTTTCTGCCTCCCTAGCCCCTCTTTCTTCAATTTCAATTGACTTGTGTATGATTTACACATTATATGACTCATTCCCGCAGCCCTGTGCCATAACCTAATCAATGCGGGCCAAAATTCAAATTGAGGAATGATATATGGCTGTATTTATGTTGTGCTACCCATGCACTTTTCTGTTTTCATTCTCCCCCACTCTATCAAACTTTTTGCAAGATTTGGAAAACGTTTCACGGAGAGCTTTTAAATCAGCCTGCACCCCTTGCTTCCCTTTCTGTCCTCCATCACAGACCACTTTGAAGCCCTTTAATATTTCTAATTAGTTAATGGAGCTGATTGCATTCATAAAACCCTGCAGTAAGCATTTCTAGCCTCCAAGTCATCTCTGTTTTTTTTTTTCTTTCCCCCTCCTCTGTTTCCTGGAGAAATATTATCAGTGCAAGCACTCTAACAGGTCCTCAGGCCCCGAGCGGTGGCAAAGAGCCATCCCCACTGCTGCCTGCATAAAAAGAGCCTTTTTTATTTTTCTCTTTACTAATTGAAGTGAGGAGAAAAATAGGGCTACGGGGAGTTTTAATCTCCTCTCAGATCTGTGTGATAATTCTTCTCAGGGTTTTAGCCCGAGGGCTTTAAGCCAGCATCATTAAAAAGTGTTCGTCGGTCATCCAGAGGAGGCCGGAGCTCTTTTTATCCATCCCGTCCTCATGCTGTCTTTCTGTAAGTGATTTAATGTTTTGTCAAGACCTTGGGTGATTTTATTGGACAACAGCAACAGGAGATTAGAGCCCAAAGAGTGCGCTGTGAGATGATACATTTACAGGACAGAAAAAACTTTGGTGCCACATTAAAAGCTCATTTAGTCTTAAAGGCCTAGTTTTCTTTGAAGGAATGCTCATCACCCGCCACCTTTCATGTCAGAGTTTTAGACTAAGATCATCTTCTGTGGAGAAATGATTGAGTTGTAGCTGTTTCGGTCAAACGCCACAATGTGAGATGTCACACTCAGCTACTTTTGTGTTTGCTAAGTTTGATCTGTGCTTTGGCGGCCATCATTCGTTAACGAGTTGAAGATGTACATCCACTGTTTATTTCCTGAAAGTTTAATTGAATTTATTCTTTGGTTACAAACAGACTGACTTAAATCCAAATAACACTAACCTACACACACACACACACACACACAGTACAGTTGTCGGCCTTTGCCTTTCAGAGGCAGGCAGTAAGGTCAGCTGCCTACCTTCTGTGGTTATTACCTGCATGCCACTGTTGACTTGTCCTGGTTTGCATCTTCTGAAATGTTTGTCAGAGTTTACCAGATATTTTCGATCTCTGTTTATGTCTCTTTTTTTCTTTTTTTTTGTTGTGGTGATGTGAATTGATACATGTGCGTCTTTGATAAGTTTAGGTGTTTTTGAAAATTCAACCCAGATGATGTCAGTTTTATCAGACAAATTGGTACTTTTTTCTCTTTTTGTCTTGATTTAATGATTAGTCAGCTAGATTTGAGTCTGTGGAAGGGATCCAGGGCTGATGGTGAAACCGGACGTGATGAAGTGAAGTCAGAGTTAATTCAAGCTGTCACTAGTTGAAACTCTGATTTAAAGCTGAATTGAATCAGTAAGTTTCTGGGTTCACTCACAGCACTGTAATATCAGCTTTTAGCATTTTTCTCTGTCTCTTTTGGGGGGAAATATCTTTATTGCCTTTTTATACATGGAATGCAGTCTTGAATAGTTCTTAAAGGATCTGATATTCTGGCTGAATTATTGTCTCAGCGATGAGACAAAGTGCAGAATTTCAGAGCGTTGCATGTCTGACACATTTTGCATCTTCATTTTTCTTTCTGCTGACCTGTATGTTGGGTTCAGCTTGTTTTCTTTCCACTTCTGGTTTTGCTGATTTTGACATGTTGTAGGTAAAATACGGATGAATTTCTCCATCATGTTTTGTTCCTCTGTATCCTCCTCCTCACAGACGTGAAGGGCATTATGTGAACAGAAAATGTCCAGACAAATTTGTTTGCAGTTTCTCCTGAACGTCTCTGCTCTTTATGTGTGAAAAGTGTTTCTTTCTTTTTACTTGTACTCTTTTTTTTTTTTTTTAAAAATGAGTACTTTAATTATTGATACAACAGAATACCAATGAAGACACTGATACAAGCAGTTAGTTTAGCACTCACCAATCAGCAGAGTGTAAATCTGAATCCGTGTGGGATTTATTTACGTGGGTTCTATTATATTCTTCTTTATTTTTCTTCAGGTTTGTTCAACTGAAATGATTACCTCCCATTTCATTCATAAGTTTTAATCTCTATTATTTACAGTTTGGGGAGAGTTTGAAGGCTGTTTATTGGGGGTATACTGTATTATGAAGATGCTTAAATTGTCTTGTGGATGAATGACCTTATCTAACTGAGGAAATGAGACTGATGTTTTCTCTACACAAACTAAATTAAGTTTTCACCTCTTATCTTCTGAATATCTATTACAGTTATAAAGTGCTTTCGGTTCCCCTGCTCAATAAATGATTATCAGCTGCCCAGATATTGCTCCCTTTATTTTTTTCCTGAGCACTATAATGTCAATTTCCCTGAATCAAACTGAGCCTCCGAACCTTTCAAAGCCTTGCACTCCGGCCTGCCTCAGAAATTTGAAATGTGGTATTTTAGCTTGTTGAATTTCATGGTATAAAAAGCAAATAGATTGTGATGAATGTGGAGGTAATAAAAGTAATATTTTTCTACAAAATGGTTTTGTGTGTCTTTTTTTCTCAGTTCAGTTTCCACTTATCTCCCTTTCTCTTCACTCTCACTCTTTCAGTCTGACTTTTTTTTCATTTAAAAGCAAATAAAACGAGCACTGATACTTATCACATAATGAAAGCTGCCAGCTTCATGCAGGTCTGGCTGAAAAGTAGAGTAACACTGGTGTTATTTTCCCTTGATGGGCTGAACGCAATGGTTTATTGGAGATCCTGTGTTTGATCTCTTTAGAAAATTTAAACGAGATCACTCACGTTTTGAGCCGATTGTGCGGTGTGTGTTTTCCATCTACAACATTCAGATGTTATCGCAGCTTGATGTAGAGTCCTGAGCATCAGCTGGATGGTGGAGATTAATGCTGCTCGTACTTTCTTTCTGCCTCTGTAACAGATTGGAAAGCTACAAACTTCGGGAACGATCCTGCTTTCAATCACAAGCAACACATCAATGGAGGTGAGGTCCTCTCCTCTCCTTTCAGCCCGAGGCTACGCTGGCTGCCTCGCCCCGAAGACGAGTAAAATCACAGACATGCCTGTGGCTCTGCCTTTCACAAGCAATTCAGAAGAAAACAAGCCTGTGGCAACAGTGACAGACAGTCTGAGCTGTGTTCACATCAGAGAGTGTTAAATAGCATTTAGAAGTCTGTTTCTATATACATTTTTATGCTTAAATAAAGTGAGACAGACAGCTTACTTCTGCACTTCTCTGTCTGTAACAATCCCAGTTTACTAGATTGTTACAAGTTCTGGTTTCTTGCAGCTCCTTGACATGTACAAGACAAGTATTAGGGTTTTCATTGCTGGAAACAAGATCCAGTTTGTGGTGTTCCTGTGTATGTGTGTGTCTGTTTTAGCAAAACTGAACACACTTCATCCCAACACACACCTGAGCCAGCTATTACCTTTACAGAGTTTATTTTCAAAATGTGTCTAAAGCAGCTTTTCAAATAAATATTAAATAGAGCTGTAACTTGATTTTTAAAACTTTACTAATTAGAAATGATGTGAAACAGTGTATTTCCTTAAAGTAATGCTCAGTTTATTCAAACTTTATCAGCAAAGAAGTCTCATCAGAACCTCATAGCTTTACTTTTCTACACACAAAAACTAACATCACTTTCCTACATGAATTATAGTCTATCTGATACAGATGTATGATATGGTGCTAAAAACAGGACAGCTGAAGGTGTGGTTAAAGTTGTCAGGGTCTACTTTTTAACCTAAATAATTGTTCGGTCAAGCAACTATTTGTTTGTTTGTTTCCAAATTTAATCAAAAAATATTAAACAGAGAAAGTGCAATTCAAAAGGGAAATGAAAAGATTACAGCAATCATGTCAAGTCTTGGTAAAAGTGCTCACTCAGAGTCTTGCATCTTTAAAGTCAGATCACTCCAAACTCTGATTTTATTTCATGTAGAATTATGAAATAATTGCATTTTGGAACAAAGATTATGTCTGAACCCCTCCCAGATACACCCTACTCCACAGTATGAAAGCCATACTGCTGCTCTGACACGTCAAACCTTCACACCCTCCTCCTCCTCCTCCTCCTCCTCCTTTAATCTTTGTATTTACTGATACCTGGAAGGCGGTCAAAGCTTCTCCAGTTTACGTGGAAAGTTGCCCTGAACTCCAGCCTTTTTTTCCACTTCTTTTTCCTTCCATCTCTTCTTTTAGGTGTGGTCTGCACTACCAACCCAACTGTATGATTAAAAAAGAAATATAGACACGTCTTTTTAGTGCTACTACAGAAATACGATACAAATGAGTCAAATAACTTCTGAAATCCATAAATCACCTGTGAAATAAATTTAAATAATCACTATGTGTCCTGCACTTGTGCTTTAGTTTCAGTGCAGAGTGCACATATAGCTACCTCTCTCATGTAAAGCTTGTAATGAGATCCAGTACCACAGAAAATCTTGGGCTTTTCTGGATCCAAATCTTAATTTCCTTTTTTTTTTTTTTATTTCACCTGTTTTATGCAGGTAATCTCACACTCAAATAATAGTTTCAAACAAACATTGAAGGCTGGTTCTGTTCTTTGAGGATGCAGAGTGGTCAGGAAGATCAGTTAATTTGGTTCCTCATTTTAGTTGTATTAACCAAATAAACAGGTTTTTGTTGTGCCTTTTATTTTCTTTGTCCTTTCACAGTAACTTACCTAAATGCAACATCATCTTCTTTTAGTGTGTTCAGTGAAACGGATATAACTCAGGCTGCTTCATTGTCCTGAGCAGGCTGGAAAATCACAAATTAACAACCATATGCTTTGACTTTATATAGGCTGCAGACTCTCAATTATGTTCAGTCACTGCATCATTGCAGAGTCAATGCAGTGATAAATGTCAGGCTATAAAAATTCTCCTTTTAGGGAAACTCTTGTCATTCGATGACAGACTCAAACTCAAAGCCAAACATTTATATTGTATAAATACTTTGACTGAATTTCAGTAAAATCTATATTTGTCTAGAATAAAAACATAAGGTTTGTAAAACTACATGAAACCAGATTTATATGTTGTATATCCAGAGGTCTTTTCTTATTCTGCTTTGTCTCTGTGTCTTCTCAGGCTGGCCGTCTTTCTTCTCCACCCCGTCCTCCGATGTAGACCCCCCCTCCGTCACCCTGGTGTCAGAAAAGGACAAGGACAACGCCTGGCTGTACACGCTGGACCCCATCCTCCTCACCATCATTGTGATGAGCTCGTTGGGCGTCCTGCTGGGAGCCGTTTGTGCCGGGTTGCTCCTCTACTGCACGTGCTCGTACAGCGGGCTCTCGTCGCGCTCCTCCACCACGCTGGAGAACTACAACTTTGAGCTGTACGACGGGATCAAGCACAAAGTGAAGATAAATCAGCAAAGGTGCTGCTCAGAGGCATGAGGAATGATGGGAAAGCTGTGACCACCTACAAAAAGACTTTTTTTTAAAGTTTGGACATCATAAAAAGAAGCACTATCCCCCACCTAAAACCCTCCCTTTGCTCTGATGTCTAATGGGGTACGATTCAACCTCTCCCACTGTTTATGTGCCAGGGGGAACTTGTGATCTTGATCTCCCCTACATGCTTTGAGGCCTAAACCGAGGGAACATCAACCCCAGTCTCCCCTGACTACAGTCCCATTTCTCCTCTGCCTGCAGGAGAAAATCTGCTCGATTCTTAAAGCCTGTGAATGAAAGAAGGAATGAATAAAATAATATAAATGACTAAACTACAGCAGAATAAACCCCACCAACCACTGCAGTGAAGTTGCGACAGAGATGGACTACATCACCCCTGACAATCTGGACATTTAGACCACAAATGACAGCACAGTCTGGGATGTTTACTGGCACTGAGAGTCTGAATAAAGACAGAACCTAAGCTGAAAAGGTTGGTACTCTGCAGAAGAGAAGCATATAATGTTGTCCCCATCAGACAAAGATCTTAAAGTTTCAGCTTCTGACTGAAGACTCCTTCACAGTGGTCCATTTACGTGGGTACTTCTGACTCAAATCAACACATATCAAGTGAATGCCTATTCCTCTAAATAGCTTAAAAAGATATTGAACCACACAACTCAAATGGATTTAGATTTCTAAAAGGTGAAAAAGGTAAAGAGAACGACTAAGGACATTTTCCTTTTTTGTTTGTTTTTGAAAGTTTTGGCTATGAGTTCTGTGAGTTTTAAACGTCCATTAGCCTGCCGTGTGGCGCGCTAGCTCCTTTGTCTGCCTTCAGTCTGCGCTTTGTGAAACCAGTGGCATAGAAGAGTAACGGTGACTGTTTTTGTTCTGTTTTAGACTTGTGTCCGTTTGGATAAAAAGGTAAAGAAAAGCCAGCTTCAGTTCGTAGCAGCCCTGTAGAGCTCTTATGCCGTTTCTTTTTAGACTTTTCATTTAGACTTTCGTTGGACTCCATGGTCTTAATTGTTACTTTTAGTCCTTTACTATTTTGAATTTCCCATTACAGATAATGAATCTTTGAAAAGAGTAGGGGAAAGTAATACAAAAGACAGAAAATCAGAAGTTTATCAAAATTTAACATGCTGTTATGGAGTTGTGCTTTAGATTCAGTATTCTAGAGTTTGCTTTTTGTTTTTTTTGGTATATATCTATATTTTTTTGCTTTTCAAACTGTATGATGCCCAAATGATGAACAGACACTGTGTAAACAAAATGTCAGTGATTATTTTATTGCAACCTATGGATTGCCAAAGAGCTGTGTCATGTGCTCAGTGGGTCTGAACAAGTGTTAAGAGAGGAGGGATGGATTCAGGGCGATGGATCAACGTGCTGTTCATCCATCACTCTTAATCCTGAGGAAAATAAAGCCTGCTCAAAGGAAAGGAACGGGTGACTGAAAGAGGGAAAGAACCATACTGTTGACTTTTTTTGGACACACAATCGAGCCTTAAGCAAACTACAGTATTCGCTGTATCGGAGGACAGCCATTAAGGAGGGCCAGTGCTGCTGGAGAGACCGATGACCCAAACGAGACACACACACCCACATTTACAAAACACACACACATCTACGCACTCCTGTGTTTGTGGGGGGTCATCTCTGACTTATTGCATCCTCAGCCCCCCTCATTAATCGAGGTCTAAGTGTGAGAGCATCCATTTAACCATTTCCATTTGGTCTTATTCAGTTTTTACACCTGACATTATAACTAAATACACCCAAAAACACAAATAAAAAACAACTGATGGTTATGTTTACTTGCAGGAGGAACCCCCCAAAGAGGTCTAGTTTGTTTTCAAAATGATAAGTTAAAGAAGTGAAAATCACCATAAAACATTATCTAAAGCACTTTTTAATTGCATTACAAACAAATACTGCATTTAAACTTGTTAAATTATTATTCTTGTGGGCTGCATATTTATGTAACATTCAAAAAATAATTTGTAAAGAGTAGGAAAAAAATGTGTACCAAATTTCCTCGCAATTATACCTTTTTTAAGAATTAAGCAATTCTGTTGTTTCAGTGAAACAAAAGACGTTCACATAATTTATTAGGGTTCACTCAGCTGATTTCCTACTGTTGGTTGATAATTATGCTTGGTTAGATGAAAAAAATAAAAAAAATGTTGAACAAAACAAAAAAATTCTCAAATTTATTCATTTTAATCTTGTTCTAGATTGAACTGTTTTCATTTATTCACTGAGACTAACAAAAATAACACAACAGGTTTTTTTTGTTTATTTGTTTAATTTATGTTGAGTGAATTCAGACAAATCTGACAATTCTCATCCTTTTATTTAAAAAAGAAATACAATCAGAAAATAGTTTGAATTATTCAAACTTAGCCCTAGTAAATATAAATCTGAATCTGCTGTAAAAGATTATTTGGAGCTGACACAGATATATAATAACTCAGTGGAAGTTAGTTTGTTGCAGCTGCAGCGATCAGTGAACATTTACTGCCAGAAGAGATGCTTTTTTATCTTTAATTGCTTAAACTTTTTACATACTTTGATACTGTAAAGGTGCACAAGATCAAAACAAAAACCTTCTCTGGTGATAACAAGCCGTTCCACTGATCTAGATACAAAAGAAATGTAGCAGATAATTCAGATGAGTCATGTTTGATGCTGCTCTGAACACATTTAACAATCATAATTATCATAAATAACATATCAGTAATGGTCTTGTATGCTCTGTTAGAAAAGATCAAATAAAAGTTATTCATTGAATTTTTTGGTCAAATCAACACCAGACATTAGTTAGAATAATAATTTGGCTTTCATTTAAAATAAAAATTCCTGCCATTTATGTTTCAGAACCAGACGATATGATGAGATAAACAAACTAGTTTCTGTTTGCATTTAAACATAACCAACGGAGAGGAAAAACAGATGGTATATAGGTGGACTGCCAGCATCAATAACAACATGACACTGCAAATTTTACAGCCCTTCAGATACAGTTTGTGTCATTTTTACATCACTTTTTAGGATTTTATGAAGTTTAATGACATACAAATGATTCAGATAGAGGTAAAAGGTCAAAGTGAAAGAGAAAGACAACATGGGGTTGTTATTCATCCATTTTTTTCTTGAAACTTCGGAAGCAAAAGAAAAACGATAAGACTGACCCAACGACAGGTGGAAGAGGAGAGAGACACACCCGGCAGGGAGAGAGAGCAGAAATCTTTCAGATCAGACGCTGACCTTCTGTTTTCCTTCTCTGTGTTTTTACAAGTCACTCTGCAGAGCATCAACGGATGAAGTTCAATCCTTCAGAGTCTCTTTTGTCCCCTCTGAATCCGTGAAGGACCGGGGTCGTGTTGTCGGGGTTCTCTGAGTTCAAATTGTTAGGAAACTGGGAAAAGTTGTGATAAACAAGACAAACTTCAGACTCTTGTTGCATCTTTCGACTTCCTCTCTCATCTCCCAACATTCACAGACATGCATTATTGTTGTTGTTAGACATATTGGTATAATATAAACAAAAATAAATAAATAAAAGGTTGTTAAATGATCACCAGAAACAGAATAATGGAAGAATGACAGGAGATGAAGAAACTGCTGTTCATGAAGTCATGTTTTCTTTGAGCTGGTCTCTAAGTGCCTTGGAGCTTTCTACTTTTTATTTATTTAATCTCTTTAAATCTCTCACTTTCTCTCTCTCCTACTGATGTCTCGCTCTGACTCTCTTACACACAAACATGCAACCAAAATATCAAACAATGAGCAGTGAGGAGCCATTTTGTCTCACTTTGCTTATTCTTTCTCTCTGAAAACCTGGATGGTATTACCTCTTCTGTCTCGATGGATACACACACACACACACACACACACACCAATTTATGCACAACTGACTGACACAAACACAGTGACACACTTACAGCACTGGCCAGAAAACTCAAACTGTTGTTTGTAGACTTTGTACAGAAAATTTTCTTTTTTTAATGTTATTATTATTATTATTTAATAAAGGCTAAATAACAAGTCGCCTGGCTGGATGTCAGTTTTTGTGTGTGTGTTTTAAATATTAATTCAGTGCAACTCCCAACTATTTAACTAACCTGCATGAATATTCACAAAGGGACCTTAAAACATCAAGGTTTTTTGAGACATGTAGAGAGCTTTCAATATTTAAATGTTAAATATACAGAACACCTGCAAGAAGCAAAATAAATTCATTGAAGCATCTTAGCTCACACACATTTATTTTGATCATTTTTAATTATATCTCTTAATTTAACACAAAAGGCATCTTAAAAAACTTTTACAGTTAAAATAAACAAATTAAAGTGAAGTCCAGAACAAAAAATAAACAAAAAGAAATAAATGGGATGGAGTTTATGAAGGTAAATGTGTCAAAATAGATGAACTTAGAGCAAAAACTGAGCACCTGTAGTAAAAATATGCTCTTGTATTGTAATTTTTTGCCTACCAGATAAGTTTTAGACAAATATTTTCTGAATGTAAAGTCACAGAAAAAAAGCGGTTTCACACAAGTATGTGAAATTACATTTACAGAAATAAGAATTAGCAACTTAAAATGCAAATCTGCAAGTGCACTTTTTTCCTACAGATGCAACAAGTTCAACTAGTTTGACACCTTTGTCTGTAATATACTGTAGGTGTGCAGTGAAGTAATGTGCATGGCCAACAGTACAGTTTCCAAGCTGTGCACAAAAATAAAGAATAATTTTTCAAAAACCGGACATTCAAAATGCAGCCCGATGAGATACCACCTTAAAAACTTCTAGCATGTAACGTCAAGCACCACCTCCAAGTTTGTTTTTTTATTTAGTTCACTTTTAATCAATTATTGTGGCTCACAATCTGAACCTGTATATAATTTACTGCATTGATATTTGGCTTCTTGTTGCTCTCCAAAGGCAAACATCAATTTAGTAAAAAGCACAACGACACAAGCATCACTACCACCAGAAGCCTCCAGATGGTTGTAGGTGGAGGTGTGCATGGCTGCTGACAACAGCTGCAGCTTTTGGGATGGTGGTGTGGGAAGGAATGTGACAAAAATAAAAAATAAAAACATTGCCATTTATTTTCCACTTCTCGTTCTTCACTTTTCACCCTTTCTAAATCTCACCTCGGTCCTTGCGTTCTGCCCCAGGAATGTTCTGACTCCGGTGCCCGTGAGAGGCCAGAGAACGGGAGATCAAAGATTTTTACTCTCTGGTTTGTTGAACTGTGGACACTTTTCTCTAATTAACATGCAAGCATGAAAACACACAAACTTAAGCTGTGGAGATTAGTCTGAAGATCACATCAGGAAAAACGCTGCCCTCTCAACTAAAATGTCTTTAAAGGTTTAAAGTAACGACGGAACAAAAATGACGAGTTTGCATACTGCAAAACAAACACATTGTGTGTAATTAATAGATAGTATAGACTAACTTATTTACTTGATCTTCTGTTTAACTTTATAATGATTTAAATTAGCAGTAACTGCCTGTGTCAGCGTTTCTTCACCTTTCACTTCCCTCCATCAACCTGCTCTTCTCCTCAGCAGACTGACCTGATTCTCACGCAGGCAACTGCTCACAAAAGCTGTGTACTCCTGCACAAGTGTCAACATTTCTGCACCCGTCGAGTTGAACAGAGGCTCACACACTCCAGCGCAGCAGCATGAAGCCGACGGATGCACACCAGCACTTCAGACAGGTCTCTTGTGGTTGGCATTTGCTGAGAGCGTAACCTACTAACACAGATTTCTCCCTCTCTGCTTAGCAGCACAAATCACTGATCAAACACGCACATACATAACAAATTTCAGCTTTTTCAGCTTGTTTTGCCTCAAATCAAAGAGAAAAAATTAGATCAACGGAGTTATCCTCATTGTTATGGAAAGCTCTGTTTAAGGAAACAAAAGTACGTCTGAAAAACAGAAACTTTTATTTTACATTCTGGCATATTTCTAAAATATGAAAGAATCATTTTAAACTAATCAATTTAAAACCTAATAGCACTGAGAAAACTGCCTCTTTGCAATTGTTTCTTCCATTTTTCCCCCCAAATGTTTGGGCGTTTGAGCAGATGGCTAGGCTTCCTTCTTTCTGAACCCCCCATCGAGCTTTTCCAGGAGGGAAACTGGAGAGTTTCTATGCCAACCAAGAGAGTTCATTTCTCCAGGGTGTCCTGAGTCTGCCCTGACGTCTCCTTATGTTAGAAGATATCCAAAATGCCTCCTTTGGGAGAAACTGTGGGTTACTGATCAGATGCTGCACATTCCAGTGAAAGGTGGAGGTTATCAGAATCCCATCAAAACCCATTTTATATAACAAACTTGAGCAAACCAGAAAAAAGGAGGGTTTTTTTTTTCCTAACCTAGAGTATTTCCTAACTAATACACAAAAACATTAACCAACTGGCAGCCTGGTTAGATGCTGCAGATCTTCTGGGTGATGCTGAGCAGCAGCGTCGACAGCTGGGTGAACATGTCCTCTGCTGCACAAAAACAAGAAGAAATCTTCCAGCTGTGGTCCTGCTTTTGTGTTTGCCGCCCGTGAGCTCCTCAAAAATCTCACAAGCTGCCCAAAAGCCAGAAAGACACTGAAATCTGACACATTAACCACAGAACTACGGTTTGATAATTCATCATTCTTCACAGAAAAACACGTTGTATTCACTGCACTGAATCACTTCCAAGGAAGAACGTTTATTGAGAATTTATTGAGTCAAAACTCAGATTTAATATGTTTTTCCTTAAAACTAATCTTAGCAGATTATACTGAACATGTTTGTATTTTTAAATTGTGCCAACGATGCAGATACTAATGTAAAAAGTAAGTGATATAAAATTACTATATTTAGCAGAATTGTTTGTTTTCTTCTTATCAGATGCTTTTTTTTCCTTAAATTTTCCTTATGTTTCATTTTTATTATCAGTCATTTTTAAGGTGGTGGGAAATCATGTAATTGTTGCCGTGTGTGTGTGTGAGTGGCAGTAGCTGAGAGTCATCCTCAACACACACTCTGAGCTCTAACACATCATGGGACATGTTTTTGCTTGCCATGCAATCAGACAAACAATGTGCATCATTTAAAAAAACGTAAATATAAATACTTATATAACAAAAATGTTAAATGAGCAAAACTGAAATAAAAACAAAGATCAGGACTCTTTAACATAAACTACAAGTGTGATCTTTTTTTAATTGTTTTTTATTTGCTAACAAAATGTAAGCTTACAGAAAAAACCTCCCCCTCACTGCTTAAAGTCCACTTCTTTGTTTTGTCTCCCCCACCTGTGTGGGAGTCTGGGGGGGTGGAGAGTTTGTTGATGGTGTTGGCAGCTTCCAGCATCCTGCTCTCCTCATGTCCCAAACTCGCTGGCTGCACGCTGCGAAATCAAATTACATTTCATCAGACAAAAGATGTTTTTTTGTTTTGTTTTGTTTGTTTTTTTTTCCTCGCAGTACACATGTTCAAGTAGGACTGCTGTAAATCTAATCACAGCTTAGGGTTTATTGCATTCTCATTTCTGGCTTTTTATTTGTTTGGCTTCAGGCCAGGGATTTTTTTTTTTTAAATTTAAGAAATATATAACTAAAACTTCAACCTTTCACAGAAGAAAAACAAACATATTTATTTGAATTTTTCAGGCTTGATTTCCTTGTTTTGGTTTTCATTTATTTTGAAACCAGTGAATTTTTTAACAATGTTTTCTTGGGGTAAGTTAACCCTGACCTAAGTTGCCAGTATTTCCAACTTTCTATCACAACAGAAACCCAGAAGCGCGGCTAACAAAGAAACCTCCACACAGGCCTGAACAGAGGAGCTGCATCCACACAAAGATCTGAGAGAAGGGCTGAAACAAGGAGTGTCTGTCTGCTGGGAGGGTTGATTGGTGAGTCAGAGCAGCTGAGGAGATCAGTAATGAATGACAGGTGTGTGTGTGTGTGTGTGTGTGTGTGTGTGTGTGTGTGTGTGTGTGTGTGTGACCAGGCAACCAGGGAGCTGAGGAAAAACCTACAGGTACAGAAAAACAGATGACTGTGAATATCTGCCTACCTGAAAATAACTTCCTAACATACTGATACTGATACACACATCGTAACACTGTCCAGTTGTTCATGAGATATTTTGCTAACAGACAGACAGGACTGACTCCAGTAGTTCGTGCCAAAGTTTCAAACAAAGATGTTGTGTGATCTGTTAGTGTTCAGAGTATGTGTTTGAGATGACTCTCGGCAACTACGACACTAGATTTTAGCTCAAAATCGGTAAAACTGACTGAGTTACAGCCATTATGCTTTTGGATTGTTTGACTCTAAAACCTGATCAGTTGCAGATTCAGAGAGCTCTATTAAATTGTGACAACTGGTTCTTGACATTTTTGACAACGGATAACACACATAGGCATTTTTGGTGATTTAAAGGTACAAAAAGTTACTGCTGTTGTTTTTTGTGAGATTAGAGCCTTCAGTGAAGGTGTTTTTTTTTTGCAGATTTCTGCATGATTAACTTAAAGCTAACGCCTGGCTTACAGTCTTACAAAGACTTAGATTTTTCTGTTTTGTCACATTCATTTATTTGGGCTCGTATGATCTGCAGTAAAGTTGTAAAAACATCTGCATAGTCATAGCAACAAGTCAGTGCATTCAAATGTTTCATTTGTTATTATATTAGTAAAATACTCCAAAAACTTGCTTATATTTAGTCAATGTAAAAGATTGTGTACAATTTGAAAAAGTAAATTGCTTCAAAACTGAAAAAAAAATTGGAAAAACTTGAAAGGGTATGAGACTGTCTCCTCTCTGCTCCGTATTCTTTGTTGTTTCGCTCTCCTCCGGATGCTCCGTGTCTAATCTGTGCGTGTCGGACGTCTGCAGCCGCCGCCGTCGCCACGCTGGCACGGATCAGCTGGTATCTCTGGTTCAAACGCTGCGAGCGTGGGGTTGCCAGGCAACAGCTAAAAGAACTAGTGTGGCACAAAAACAACCTCCCAGCGCATCCTGAGACGGCAGAGCTCGAGAAAACAGTCGCTAACTATCATCCAAACAAGTGTGATTAAAAAGAAATTCAAAAGAAGGTAAAGACATTAAAACACTAATTGGCTGCACGTAGAGTGGATTTCAGATACTGGGATACTGAAAGTTGAAAGTGTGGTTTCTGAAACCTGATTGATCATCATAATTAAATGCCTAAAACAAGACTCCGTACAATATATGTCAAATCAACTTCAGGAACTGACATTTAATCCCAGTCCAAATCACAGAGATTTACAAGCAAATGTGTATTTTGGAGTCAGATTG
Organism: Kryptolebias marmoratus; assembly: GCF_001649575.2. Lineage (NCBI taxonomy): Eukaryota > Metazoa > Chordata > Actinopteri > Cyprinodontiformes > Rivulidae > Kryptolebias > Kryptolebias marmoratus. Next base: position 5,205,526 of record NC_051435.1, on the reverse strand, counting down.
CAATGAGTTTAATTTTAATGCTGCTGGGTTTCAACAGGAGCGGTCCCATTTCTCGACCAACTTGGTAACTCACCAGTTGTGGGATGTGTCACCATGGTGATGCTGAAAATGTCAGCCACACTTACTGCAGTAAAATGTGTTTTATAATGAATTTACTGCCCAACTGAAACGTTTCTCTTATATTGACCTGCCTACCCACTCATCTGCTTTTTAAGGATTCCAAATGGGTGTCGCTTTATAGACTCAAATTTTAAATTTAAGGCTCAGATAAGGAAAGTGTCCAGAACTGTCAACATTTACCTTAATCTGATCAAATTAACATCAGAAATCAGTGAAGCAAAAAAAGTCAGGATGAAGACTGAATGCAGTCTCACTGAATTCTAAATGTTTGCAACCAAAAGACCAACAAGCTTCATGTTGCACGCCAGTTTATAAAAATCACAGCTTAACTTTGTGTAGCTTGTAAAACTGTACTGTAGGCCATGCACATTATTTCTTTGTTCACCTCCACCCACATTGTACTTAACTCAGGTCGCTTTGTACTCATGTCATCAGCCGCACCCATTTTTATGATTTAATCTGCTGGAGTACACTTTTAAAATGAAGAAAGGCAGATTTTAAGGAATTGGGGCCTTTTGGCCCTAGGCTAGGGTAAGGGTCTCCTCAGGGTTTAACGGGTTAGGGCCTTTTGGCCCTGGGCTAGGGTTAGGGTCTGCTCAGGGTTGAAGCGATTAGGGCCTTTTGGCCCTGGGCTAGAGTTAGGGTCTCCTCAGGGTTGAAGCGGTTAGGGCCTTTTGGCCCTGGGCTAGGGTTAGGGTCTCCTTAGGGTCGAAGGGGTTAGGGCCTTTTGGTCCTGGGCTAGGGTTAGGGTCTCCTCAGGGTTAAAGTGGTTAGGGACTTTTGGCCCTGGGCTAGGGTTAGGGTCTCCTCAGGGTCGAAGGGGTTAGGGCCTTTTGGCCATGGGCTAGGGTTAGGGTCTGCTCAGGGTCGAAGGGGTTAGGGCCTTTTGGCCCTGGGCTAGGGTTAGGGTCTCCTCAGGGTTTAAGGAATTTGAGCCTTTTGGCTCTGGGCTAGGGTTAGGGTCTGCTCAGGGTTGAAGCGATTAGGGACTTTTGGCCCTGGGCTAGGGTTAGGGTCTCCTCGGGGTCGAAGGGGTTAGGGCGTTTTGGCCCTGGGCTAGAGTTAGGGTCTCCT